>NC_133821.1:18710048-19055881 GCF_047830755.1 Zonotrichia albicollis
TTGTTCAGTAGCTTAAACATTATTCAGCATTAGTGTAGCAGTTGTATACTCATTACAATGATGATGCTTTTATTAAATATACCTTCAATTAGTTCTGGTTCAATTTAATCTCTACCTCCTGAAAAAACATTCAATCAAGTGCTGTGACAAGAGCAGAATGATGAATATGCCAAGGCCAGGACTGCTTAATCCTTCAAGGGTATTACACACTCTTCATTAAGGTGAACTTTAGAAATGCTTGCCTTAGGTTCTTCTCTTCCTTGAAACATCATCTGAAAAGCATTAGAATGTCATCCCTCCTTCATGCATTAAAATAAATAACATTAATGGTTCAACCATTTATAGTATCTTATTTGGACCCATGACAGATAGTTAGGGGAGAACAGGGCATGCAAAGTCTTTCTGACTTTCTCCTCATTACTTGAAGTACTCCAGGTCCAGCAGCTCAATGAGACCCCTTGCCACTCTAAAAGAGATGACAAACTGAGAAAACCCCGGGTTGAAGCTCAGCTCACTCAGTCTCTGATCAGTCCCTCAGTGCTGGAAATGTCGCAGGCCAGGCCCGGCCCAGTGGGCCACAGCTGCAGCTGCCGGTGCTCTCCTGGATGTTCAGTCCAGAGCAGTTTCTAGAGGTCCAAAGAAAAGGGAAAAAAAAAACAGTCCAGGGAACTTCTTTGCTTCAGCCAGCTAAAACTAACTAAAAAGCAAAAGAAGAGCTCTGTCGCGCTGTGTGTTCATTCACAGACAACATAATACTGAGAAGGGATTTTCCTGGGGTATGGGGCCTGCACCTGGGTGAGAAACTGAGCCCCATACTGGCAGCCAAGGCTGCCCATGGGAGGGGAGCAGGGGGACATATCCCTCTTTCTGCCCTCACCAAAGACCTCAGCAGCCACCTTAATAAAACCTGCAGAGTGGCTCTGGTGGTGGGACGTGTGGCTCATGTCAGGGAATGGGACTTGGGTCCCCCCAGAGCAGCACTGCACCTCCAGTTGCCTTGTATTCAGTGCTGATCTGATAGTGCTTTGCTGCTTCTCTTGCCCATATTTAAACACTATCATTATTAATCAGAGAATTACAATAACTAACAAAAGAGACAATTCCTGTACCCTGGAGGATGAGGTTTTCAGGGAGGCAGTAATGGATATGGAGCCTTTCCCCTTTCAAATCCCAGCAAGGGCAGCTGTGACTGCAGATCATTACCATATGCTATTTTGTCTGTCGTCTTTGTGAAATGAGTAAGTGGACTGGACAGCTTCCATATTAGATAAAATAATATTACAAGCGACATCTCCAGAGCCTCTGTGCCCTAGCTGAAGACAGCACAGAGCAGCATGGGGAAAGTGAGACCTCTTGAGAAAAATTCAGTCCTACACCACATATTTTTTTTGTGCAGTATGGCTTCTGAATGCCCAGCCTGGAAAGCTGCATTTCATACTCATTTTGAATGCTCAGCCTGTGAACCTGAACTCTTTAACACAGTTTCTCCTGTGCTCTCAAAACTGATGCAATTTTGTGTGTGTTTCTGATTAAGAGCACTCTGAAAAAGTTGGATGTGAATTTCTTGTGCCCACTCGACTTGTGCAGTGACGGTGAGAGACTCTCGGTGACCTGTCACAGCGCCTTTCACAAGTGCCAGCAGCTAATCTGATGACTGTTACCCCATCTGAGTGAAATAATAATAATGAATTCATCCTCTGTTCATTTCAGTTCTGCTGCTGGAACACAAGGATGAAGAGTTTCTTCAGACACTTCATGTGCACTTTTCCTAGGAGATTGTGTGAGCACTGTGTACTTCAAATTCATTTGCTGTTTTGATTTCTCTGGCAACTAAGAAGGTGCCTTTGATCCCTCTACTGTCACTTTGTTTTTGCATTTTGATGATTTTATCATGAATTCATGTTTAATTCACTCTGCAGTGATGAAGTAAGTGGCAACACTCAAAAGAAGGATACTTTTTACAAAATCAAACCATATTCATTTGAACTTTGTATGAACTACTTCATTCCTTTGAAGTAGAATATATTAATGAGGACAGACATTAAGAAAAAAGATCCTTATATCAAGTCACATTTATTATCTTATCTGAGGTGATAGTGGAGGTAAATCTATCAGACAAAAGATGGAGTGTGCTTTGAATAAACTTTTAGTTGAAACACATGGACAAACAGCTAATTGTCTAGTGTTAGCTTTGTGATTTTTTTAACCTGTTTTATCTCTATTTTGGCTTTTACATTACATACTTGGTGATACACATAAATTTTATAGACACAGCCACATGCATAATTGCACAAATTCAAAGTGCTTTTAGTAGGTTGGTGGGGCAAGGATGCTTCATGGAGCCTGTAGTTTATACAGGCAGTTATAATATTTTTAATCTAAGCCTTCTTGTGAAAATGTTTAGGCATCTTTTCTTATTGTTGTTTTACTTCTCAGTGCATCAGACTGCGACTGAAACAAAGAAACTGCTTGCATTTCTTTCCTTAGGAACTGGAGTGCTCTGGCATGTTTGCCTTGCTCACCAGGCCAGAGATGCAGTGGGACAAGTGACAAAGGGGACAATTCAAAGATCAGACCATCAAAGAGCAATGATGCCTTCAGAAGAGAAGTTTGGCAAGTACATAAAGGATTATATTTAATTATACTTAAATTTGATAGTACTAGGATTTTATTCTCTAGGACAAAACTTTCATTCACAGTTGCAGCAATTTGCACTTTTCAGCAGAAAAGAGCTTGTTTGATTCTGTTACTCAGCATCAGCTCTGACGGACAAGTGTGGTGCCTGAGCAAAAAAAAAAAGCTGAGAAGAAAGTGGAAGAGGGAGAAAATAAAAACAGGTGGCAAGGGGCCCAGGAACAATAAAAGCCTGAATGAGAACACCTTTATCACTTTTGCAACAGCAGCTTAAAGGCCCAAGGAGAGAAATAGATTTTGTAAATCAGACTAAATATTTTTTACAGGGTGCAGTGTGCAGCTTAAGAACCCAGCTGGGAAAAATAGCTCCTGCAAATCAGTGAAGAAACCATATTTTACTGGCTGCTGTTTAGGAGCAAGGAGAGATAGGATAGGGGAAGACCTTTTACAAGGCAAAGAGCAAATATATATGAATTTGTGTTTTGATTTGAGTTTTTGGGATGGGTTTTTTCGAAGGTCCATAAAAAGGCCCATAAAAAAGATACCAGCATGGCAAAGCCATGTTTACTGGTCCCTATAAAACCTGTAAGCCTTCATTAGTGTTTTAAAAATCATGTATTGATGTATATTTTACATTGAGTAGTCATTTGTGCATATAAAAATCTTTTGTTTTGCAGAGAAATCCTGTTAGGGTTTCTAGCCTACAGTAACTTTGGAGAAGCCATTTGAAATACCAGAAAATGAATAAATACATGGGATGGCAACTCTTGTTTTGAAATATGAAAAGAAGGATTAAGAAATCATTAGTGTTAATCCTCCCAAAGATGAATGTATAACTTATCAAGGTAATTATGTTAAAAGGAGATCATAATTGTGCAGTGGCTTCTGAGAGCAGAGGCTGCAGCCAGCTGTTCTGATGCTGAGTTAGGTGATCCTTTCGAGAGGAATGATCCCTGTCACTGCCAATCCAGGGAAGGTCCTGCCCTAAGGATGGAAGGATGGCACTGGTAGTGGAAGTGCATCTTTAGCAGATAAGAAGGGTTTTCATATCACTAGGAAAGGGAATTGGTTAATAGGTCTTAAGAAGGGCTGAAATAGGAAGGAGACACTTGCAAATCTGAAGAATATTTTTGTTATCTTTTTTTCTTTCTGAAAGATGGACAGGAGCTGTGTGCAGATTGGGAACAGAATAAGCTGTCAAAGAACATAGTAAATCTACCCACTCATTTTTTATGTGAATAAAAAGCTGAATAGAATGCTGAAATATTTTGTATATTTACAAAAAAAAAAAAGAAAAAATACTCTTGTTAGATTTTTTTGGCAAAACTGCATTTTGTGATTTCCCAGTTTGTTTACACTAGTTTGTTTTGGAACTAATTTACCTCTTATGCTTGAAAATTTTTTGAAAGAGGTGAACTGTCTTACCTCTGCTCCCTGTGACATAAGTGCTGCAGGAACAGTTGCCATAGCAAATAAAATTATGTATTACCACTGTCAGAGGAAAATGTTGTATTGGCCAAGATGTTTCCTCCTTCTTTGGGGCATGTTATTGATGGGTTCTCCAGCTGTCTGTTGCCAGGGAGAGTGCTGGGAAACCATGTAAATCCTCCTCCTTGCAAAAAGACAACTTTTTATTTTGCTTTGATATCTGCTGCACTGCATCCTGGACATTTTTCTTTTGATCAGTCTGCTTGTAAGTGTCACCCAAGGCTGATTGGTATGGCTGCTTTTAAAAGAGAGTTTCTCCTAGAGAGTGATTTGTTGATAACCAGTGGTTGCAGCTGTTACCTTCTTAATGTGTCACTCCTACAGAGTGTAAGGGAAACAACAGTCAAAAGCACACATGCTCAAAGGGGCTGTAGTTTCTTAAAATTTAGAATGGACTCAGCGAAACATTTTGCTCCTTAGAGGAAAAAAAAATAAAGTACACTTATATCTTCTTTTCCAGCAAAATATCCTGTAGATGTTAAAGCCACCCTTTAGTCAAAAATTAAGGTAGCCACGTTGTGACAAGGAAATTTTATCCATGTTGTTTAGGAGACAAGGACAATCTTCTGTGCACCTGCAACAGTTTTGGCAATGTGTTGAGCTGCAGCTGTGTGCCAAGTGGAAAATAGAAATGTTACAGCTGCGCAAATTGCCCTTGGACATCCTATCCCATGGGTCTCCCCAAGTTCCCTGAGGACTTTTGGTCAGGGATATCAGGACTGTGTTAGATCAGTGTGGTCAACCAGCAAAGAAGAAAGCTGTTCAGGTTTATTAAACTATCCTTTGAAGAATCAGCCTTCTTTTTAAAAGCTATTATTATTAGTAGTATTAGTATTATTAGTATAGTATTGTATAATTAATAATAGCACATAATTATATATTAAATATATATTAATAATTACATAATTAATAATTAGTTACTATGTATACATATAAATATATAAAATATATAAAATATTTATAAATATATAGAAATAATAATAATAATAATAATATCTATGTTAGTGACAGTTTGAACTGAGCCAGAATCCTTAAATAAATCCTTTGTTTAAAAGACAGCTTGCCATCCTCTTGAATGTCTAGATAAACATTCCTCTGCCTCCAGCTACGTTATTTCTTTGTAGGGCCTGACATTTCCAAAAACAAGCTGACCTTGACATTGAAGATTAGATTTATCTATTCATTAGTGGTAAATATTAGAATGATATGTATATTGTGTTTTCCAAGCCATAGGAAAATATTACTTAATTTGGACTGTCTTGCTGTGCACTTAAGTACTCTAACACAGGTTTTGGTTTCTGTGGGTTTTGATACTGAGGTGCAAAAGGTGTTAAAAAAGGAAAAAGAAAAAACCCCAACAAATCTGACTGTTACTAAAACCAGGGTTAGTGGTTTACTGCTCTTTGATAGCATCAGTAAAAGTGGCAACAATGCCACTGGTGATCCTTCCTCTGCTGGGTCACCAAAGGGAAGGAGCAGTGTGACACAGAGCAAATACTTCCACTTCACTCTCAGACAGGAGGGAGAGGTATGTGGAGGGAAAAGCTGTTTTTCAGAAGAGACAATAATTGGTTTGCCTCTCCTTTTATCCATTTATTGATCCATGAGACTCCACTTTTACAGTTGTATAATAGTAAAATAAGGATTATGGGACTGTTTCATAATTATTAGGTTGGTTTTTTTAATACAATTGAAAAAATCTTAAGAAATGGCAGAGAATATCTATTACAGAAACTTCTAAAACTGTGTAAACAAACATAAGCTTTTACTCATAATACAACTGTTACTGAAATAAATGGATTCTTGCCTGACTCTAAACATAGTAAGACTTGCAGAAGTACAATGCACCAGTCAGATGTTGGGTAGTGCTCCTTGAACAAGTGGAAATTTATATCTTACAGAAGAAGTTTATAGCCCAGAAAAGTGTTGTATGAACAGAGAACCCTTCCGGCAAGGACTGACCAGTCCAGGAAGAGTCATGCTCACATAATTCCTTTTCTACTTCCAATATCAAGAGAGCCACAGCTTGGTTCAAGATCATAAGAAGCTCAGATTAATTTCTATATTTCCTAGGCATCTTTTACACAAATGTGTGTTTTATATAGTGCTTTCATTTATTTTTTCTGTTGGAGCTTATAATTGTGTAGGAGGTTATACAGAACAAATTATTTATAAGCCTCACATTATTAACATTAGTTATTGATTTTAAAATGGAAAAAAGGAACTTGTAGCAGGTGTGGGCTGACTTCCACTTTCCACCATACAAGTGCCTTTTCCAAAATTGGATGGAAACAGGAAGGTACATTTCATTTATTTTCTTCCTGTGCTTTTGGCCAGTTTCCAGCTTGTCAACGCAGTGCTCCAAAAAGGACACTGAATCATGACAAAAGCTGTCAATACAGCTGGGATTTTCTGTAAAAATTGGATGAAATAGTAAAATTCATATGGTTGTTGTGGCAAAACCCTATTCAAGGTCTCACTTAGTTGAATCAGAGCCCAGTTTGGTTCTCAAAGTTCTCAAAACTTTTTGACTAATGTCCAGGTTAATAGTTTGCTGAAATCATGGCTGCTTTGGTATGGTAGCTGTTATGAACAAAAATTCAGTTAATATTTTTTTTGTGAGAAAGAGTTGCAGGGGGGCAGCCAGGTCTCAGGCACTGCCAGGATTCTTAGTGCTTTGTTATTGTAATACCGGGTCGTTAAGGCTTATCTCCTTCTTTTGTATTAGTAAAAAGCCTGGCTGGGTGGGGAAATGGCCCTTCCCCGAGGCAGTGCGCCCTTCCAGCATAGGGAAGACACCTGAGAGGGTGGGGGGGGTTATGCAAAGTGACTCCAAAGTCCAGAATGCTTTGTGGGACCCCGACTCGAAATGCAACGAGAAAACCCCAAAAACAACGAGCCAATTACGAATTGAGAGACTAAGGTGATGTCTGGATGTGAGGAGCCAAGTGCTGAGCCTGCAGAGATGCGGAGCCCCTCTCGCCCTGACCATGGGAGTCGTCCCCAGCGCCGAGACTGAGGGGGACCGCACTGACAACGCAACATCTGACGGGGACCTCACGCCCTAAGGCTCCCACGAGGACTGGATCCCCCGGCTCTGCCCCTAGTGGACGGAGCTGCGCTTATCCTCCTCCTCTGAGTCGCCCTGGGAGACGCGATGGGGACTGCAGCCCTGCCGAGCCGCCCAATCCTGAGCTGATCACTTTTAATAAAGGCATTAAAAAGGAGAAGAAGTCTCCTGGCCCTGTTTATTTCAGTAGCCTTCAGAACCTGATTGCTGAGGTTTGGCCCAAAGCAGTGTCACATATTCTATGTTTGGGGTCCTTCTGTTGTGTTGGACCAGAGCAGAAAAATGAAAAAGGAAAAATGTAGGTTACTCCATTTACAGCTATTTTAATCTTTTGTTTCCTTTTCTTCAACACAGAAATGGAACTTCAGACTTGTCTTCTCTGCAGAGCCTGATAAATATTCCTCTTTTCAGCATGTGGTAGTTCTTGCTGAAGGTAGATTTGAAAGAGTGGAGGCAACTTTATTTATCTTCATAAACAGCAGCTCTCCTATTGCTTGGTGCTCATGCCTAATTTATTAGGAGATTGCAAAGCTTTGACCCGTGGACAGAAAATGATACCTGCCTGGAAGTCACGTAATTCCATCAACCACAGTCTGTGGCAAGGCAAGATCCTTCACATTTGTCTGCAAACATCTGCTCATCATGGGCACTGCTATACTAGAAATAGTGGTTGCAGGGTTGCAGCTACATCTGAGGAATTCTTTAGGAAAACCAGGCAATTATTCCATTTCTCCTTTTGCCAGGCTCCAGCAGGGCTCAGAGAGATGTAGGGAAACGTTATCCTCCTTGTGTTAAGATTTTCTCCACTTCCCTCAGCATGTTATCAGCAGAGCAGGGGATGTGGAGGTTGCAGTGTATTCAGGTGTGGCTGTGTTCTGAGGAGAGGGCAACTTCAGAGAGAATATTCAACAGCTCATCTTCCAGTGGTGTCAGTCATGCAAGGCACTGCTCTGTAAGCCAGTCACATCTCGCTGGTGATGCGTATTAATCCACTTTCTGCCTCCAGCATCACCTGGTTTATTTTCTATCCTGGCTTCATACTTTTTTTTTTGGCAAAACCACAGGGGAAATATATTTCAGTGACAGTGTATGGTAATTTTGCTCTATGCACTCTAGCTCATTACACAATCCCTGTCTTTTGAAAATAGAGAAAGGATTTATGTCTCCTACTATTGTTTCTGCCACACACTGATTCAGTGAAAGAGCTTTGTGGTGGTTGGGAGTAAATTTCATTTCCCTGCTGTTTCATGAAGTGTGAATCACTTTCTAGCAGATGATGTCACTGCCAATTTACAAGTTTTTCTTCCTCTACTCCTGTGTAGGAGGAATCATAAGTACTCTTTTTGTCATGGTAATGCTGTTAGGTGTAGAGGGTTATTCGATGCAGGAGACAGCATTCAAGCTTCTTTATTTTTGCCAGCACAGATAAATAGCTGAGTTTGAAAGGTGAGCCACGTTCAGTCTCTCTGGCTAATGGAGAATGAAGGCTTCTTCCAGGTTTGGATCTTGGATACTGCGAAGATTTGTTTTCTGTGGGGTCTATGACAGAATTTGAGCAGCGAAAAATGTGTTTATGTTGCTTTTCATTTTTGAAACAGAAGTTGACTTATACACTGTAAAGATCTTCTCCAACTAAGAGACCTTTCTCTTCTGTAAAAAAAAAAAAGTGCTTTTTACTGTTTAGAAGATTTTATACATATAAATTTTGAGCTGTGGGTTCTTGGGAAGTGTTCTTGACTCCTTGTTCTTGATGTTTTACTGGGAAGATACCTGTCTTTGTGTCAATTTCCACCAGCTTCATCAGCTTCTGAGTAAGAGGAAAATAGGTGGTGAATAGTGAAAACTGCTCTTGTGGAAAGAACAGTTCCTCTCCAAAACAGTTTTGTGTGGCAAGGGAAATGAATGTGTATATATATATATATATATATATATATAAAAAGTGAAACCTAAAAATATTAATTCACAGCACCTATCTGCTATCTTGGATGTTTTTAGGTGCCTTTTTAACCCCAACGAATAGAGCCACTGTGCTGATCTGTCTCTGTTTTACAGGTGAGGATAGTAAAGAGCAAAATGTCATTATGGCAATTGTGTCCTTCCTAGCCAAGGACCTTTCACAGCAAGGGTCTTCAAAATGACAAACTGTGATCTGTAGCAGGAGGGACAAGCCATCAGGACTAGTTAGGAGGATGGAAAATCAGCATGTGCAGGAAAACTGACACTCCAAAAAGGAGCATGTCAGCTGAGAGGCAAGAATATATTGTAGCTACCACTGAGAGAGTAAAGGTCATTCACAGACTATGAGTCTATTAATCTTCAGAGGCAGGTATTAGTCCTTTATGTAATTCACATGTTATAGAATTCTTCTTTAAGCATATGCTACTACACACATCCTTCTTCAGATGCATGTGGTGCCTTCATATCAGGTTTGGCATCTAATTTCAATCTGCTCTTAGCAGATTCCTCATGTGTGTCATACAGTCAGTATGTAAGTAGATAAAAGCTATGGATTAGGAAGGATGGGTGGAAATTATTCCTTAAAAACCTGAAATAGAAGTAGGTCTCGTTTGATCTTATCTTTTCCAAAGACCTCAGTCTTGAGAGCTGTACCATCCAGGTTTGCTGGTTGGCTCTTAACTAAAATATAGGCTCTTGTTGAGTGCTTGAAAATGTGTTTAAAACTGCATCAAAGGCAGGTAAGCCCTGCAGAGAGACCTGGACAAAGAAGAGGACTGGGCAATCACCAACCTCAGGAAGTTCAACCAGGGGAAGTGCCAGAGTCTGAACCTGGGATGGGGCAACCCTGGTTGTCTGCACAGACTGGGGAATGAGAGGCTGGAAAGCAGTGCCATGGAAAGGGACCTGGGGATCCCGGTCCATTCCAAGTTGAACATGGGTCAGCAGTGTCCTGGCAGCCAGGAGGGACAAACCTGTCCTGGGGACATCAGGGACAGCACCAGCTGGGCAAGGGAGGGGATTGTCCCCTCTGCTCTGCACTGGGGCAGCCTCACCTCCAGTGCTGGGGGCAGCTTTGCGTGCCAGAATATAAAAAAGATATAAATCTGTAGGGAGTGACCAAAGGAAGGTGATGAGGATGGTGAAGGGCCTTGAGGACCCTTGTGGGGAGCAGCTGAGGGCACTTGGTCTGTTCAGCCTGGAGGAGACTGAGGGGAGACCCCAGTGCAGTCACAGCTCCTTGTGAGGGGGAGAGGAGAGGCAGACACTGATCTCTGCTCTCTGGTGACCAGGGACAGGACCTGAGAGAGCAGCCTGAAGCTGAATCAGGGGAGATTTAGGTTGGATATGTGGAAAAGGTTCTTCACCCAGAGAGTGGATGGAACAGGTTCCCCAGGGCAGTGGTCACAGCACTGGGCCTGGCAGGCCTCAGGAAGGCTTTGGACAATATTCTCAGGCGCTTGGTGTGCTTCTTGGGGGTGCTGTTGTGTAGATGGACTTGATGATCCCTGTGTATCCCTTCCAACCCTGTGATTCTATGAAAATCCCTTCCAACTGTGATTCTGTGAAAATATGCCTGTCCCATCAACTCCTCATCCTCTTTAGACAGGTCCAGTGAGGTCATTCCTGATAGCAGCAGCTGAAGAGCCCCGCCTTATTGTATTCTTCCTCTCAAGGAACTGAGATCATCACTAATGTCTCTTTATGTTAACAAACAATAACTTTAATATTGCTGTCAGAAGAAGCACTGTACTCTGCAGAGAGTGTGTGGGCTGGCTGTGTAATTGCCATGGCACATCCTGCCCAGGTACAGTGTGCCCAGTGTGCCCAGGCCCAGGAACCTGCACTGCTGACAGTGCCTGGATCACACAGTGCACCTGAATCCCATGCACCTGGGATTCCTTTTATTGAAAGGCAGATCCTAATTACAGATGTTCATGCCCTACATTTTTGTTTGTTTTTTTTTTTGCTGGCATATTTGACTCACAAGCAGTGGAAGAGAGCTCATGGGCTTTTAATGTCTGATGAACATTCTTGATGCATTTGTAATCACAAAAGAGTTGAGTTGCTGCCTTTCAATAGCTGTGTGTGGACTTGTGCTGATTTGTGAGCCATATTTGGAAAAAATACCCCAAACTCTCAGTTCTCTGCTGTTGTAGTGTGTTGTAATGTCCTGTTTTAGACTTCCGGGTTCTGGGTCCCTTCCCAGGTGTGCCAATACTGGTCTCCCTTCCCCCCTTGCCCCCTTGCTGAGTGAGTCCCGTCAATCTGTCAGGACTCAGAGATTAACATTCCAACAAGGCGTCGTGCAGTTGGGCAAGTTCAAAGGATGCCCCTCAAGCCCAGAGGTCATTGGCCTGTCTAGGTGTCCCCCGTCCCTTGAGACCCCGCCCCTCCCACCTGGTTGGTGGCTCACCTGTCCCCTCCCCTCCCCACCCCCTGAGCTTAAAAGGCGAGTCCGGCCATGTGCTCTGGATTCTGTTGGAGATCTTCCCAAGATTGAGACCTCTGTAACCATGGAATAAACCACTGCATATAACCCTCCGGCAGAATCCCTCCTTTTTTCTCTTCCCCTTCGCCTGAAGTCTTCTTCCGAAGGTAAACGGAGTCCTTAACAAGCCTGGACTTGTTTAGTGCCCAGCTGAAACCATCGGCAAGCTAAAGGTGTCTCTGGGGTGAAGCACCACAGAAGCCGCCTTTGGCTCAGCAGCGAGAGTCAGACTGGCCCAGGCACAATCTAACTGGTAATATTGGGATTCATATTCCAATACTCTGCATCCAACATTTTACTACAGTTGCAGGAAGCAACCTGGATTTATTGAAGTCATGTTTTGTAGTGGAGAGTTTCAGAAAGCCTAGTCCAGTACCCCTATAAATTATATGCTCAGCTGCATGACCAAGTCACCATAAAAGTCCATTCCATGACCAGTTGCTCATTTTTGTTTTCTACATTCCCTTTGCCATTTTACTGGACTTGTAAAACATAAATCCTGACACTGTCAAAGTCTGATGCAATTACAGGTGCCTGACAGAAGTTTCCTCACTCATCAGCAGTGAGCCATGTTACTCAGAACATTTGGCCACACAATTTCCACCCCCACCCCATGCTCTTGCAGAATAAACACTTTTTGCAGATTTTTAACTGCATGGTAATTTACAGAAAATCTTTTTTATATCTTACAGCAACACTATATGCTACCCTTAAAAGAATTCCTGATACCGAAGGACTAGTTAGCACAACCTATTACAGGGCGAGAAAGTTACTGCACTTTCTATATGTTTCACTATATCTTCAGAACTAGCTAAACTACCAGCAGCTTCCCTGTGGGCATCTAGATATATAGAAAGTAGAAAAAAAGGAGGCCCAAGTTAGAGCAGTCTGCAGCTGCAGTTTAAAACATCTGTTTTTCCCAGAAGTGATTTTTTTTCTTCCCCCTACAATTTTATCCAAATTTCTCAGTTTTCTGTGAAGGAGAAATTGCCCTGAGTGCTGCAATGTGGTCCTCTTGTGTGTATGAATTATGATTCAGCCCTTAATCACACCTCCTCTAGGACCTCTTTCTGTTCTGGTAGAAAAGGTGAACAGTGCTTGATTACTTATTAATGAGGACATGTACTACGTTGGAAAAACTATTAATAATCCCATGGATAGATTTTTCCATGATGCTCCTCAGTGCAGTGTCTGAATGCCTTATAGATGTCAGTTTTATCTTCAAATTAACCTGGGGTGTAAAGTCATGACAAAGTTTCTGCTTTACGGACTGGAAATTCAGATAAGAGGTTGAAGGCAAGAAGGGCGCACCACTTGTTGGTTGTTTATTCAACAAATATGAAACACCATTGTGACCGTGGTCACAGGGGTTTTCAGGTGAAGGACGAGACGAGAATGTTGACTCCATGTTCAGAAGGTTTGATTTATTATTTTATGATACATATATTGCATTATAACTATACTAAAAAGAAATAAAATGAAAAGTTTTCCTCAGAAGCTAGCTAAGCTAAGAATAGAATAGAAAAGAGTGATAACAAAGCCAGCTCTCTCGGACTCTGTCCGAGATAGCTCGGTCCTTGATTGGCCATTAATTATAAACGTTCAAGATGGCCCAATCAAAAATCCACCTGTTACATTCCACAGCAGCAGATAACCATTGTTTGCATTCTTCTTCTGGGGCCTTAGCTTCCCAGAAGGGAAAATCCTAAAGAAAGGATTTTTAGTGAAAAAGATGTCTGCGACACACCATCTGTTTATTAAAGTGAGATCATGTTTTTGTTGTTATCTGTTGGGTCTGTGGGTACTCAGCATTTCTGCTAATTAGATCCAGCAATTTTCAGGTAACTACTTAGAGATAAGTATATTTTCTTCAAGTTCTTTACACATTTAATCACTGCAGGCAAAGATATTTAGGTACTTTGTAGATCTCAGTGACTTCTCAGCAAACAATTGAATTTAAGTGATTTGCTTGGTCCTGGTATAAATGCTGTAGCAGAAACATGCACAGAATCTGACTCCTTGTGGAAGCATTTACCTCAGACCTCTCACATAAATGATTCTCCTCTTAACTGTTGCAGTCCTTTGCTTTCCCTGTGTGGTGCAGATGTGATGAAGAGTTGCATCTTGAACCACTTCATTTGCTGATCCATGCTTTGCGCAGCTCTCCCTGTTTCCAGGAGGGAAATGCTGGGACTGCTGGCCTCCGTGTGTCCTTCAATGCTGTCTCTGTGTCTGGAGGAGGTGGAACTGAGCCTGGCCTTGACCAGGTAGGAGAAACAAGCTGACTAAAGTAATTCTGGCATTTTCCAACCTGACCTTTTACGGCTTTATAAAGTATTTGCAGACTGCTGTGCAGGGACTTTCAGTAAAACTGGCTGCCACATAACTGGGACAGGGGAGAGCATGACAGACAGCACCTTGGCCCAGTGGAGCCTCTAAAAGTGCCTTTATGACCAACAAAACCTGAGTTTCACTATTTCTCATGAAATCTGTCTCACTAGTTTGCCTTCTGTGCATTACTTTCAAAATGCTAAAAAAGGCACAGTGGCCATACATTGTTTTATCATTTGCATGGACCAGACAAGCATGACAAAGCTGAGCAACAGTGGCCTCTCTTTAGTGGGAAAAAATTAAAAAAAAAAATCTCTGCTGTGGATACTGTGCTTGCAGACACCAGCCAAGCCCAAAGGTATTTCTAGAAGCAAAAAAAAAAAAAAAAAAAAAAAAAAAAGAAAGAAAGGTGTCAATAGAGTTAATAGTATGATGGACTGTGACAGAATAAAGGTAGACAGAAAATAATTTGTGGCAGGACAGCTACAGGAGATACAGGGATAAAATGAGAAGAAACAGCAGGGAAGCACCTGTTAGTGCCTCAGACTGGCTCTGTGAGGAAAGTTAAGAAAGTGTTGGGATTGGGGAGGCAAGGTAAAATGTACAGTCTAAGAAATAGAAAAGGAAGCTGGGTGGACATAAGATTCTTTGGGAATTTTTTGCAGAAGGCGGCGAAGATCCCCAAAAACACAGCAGGAAGGTGGCTATAGTTTATAGATGAGTGATAGTTCCAAAAGCTTTGTGTATTGTGTCAGCCATACAGAGATTCTGCATGGATGTGCAGGAGGCACTGGACAAGACATGATCTTTGTTACTTAGGAGTAGACTTCACCCCCAAAGCCTTGGTTCATTCAAAGCAACCTACAGAAAAAAAGATTATTTTTTCCAGTTGAAAATGACATTTTAAAACACACCGTGTCATTCTAGTGAAGTCAGACAGATCAGTCAGGCAAAAATATGACAGTGATTAAATTTTTTTTTATTGTATGCCTCTCATCAGGCTTGCAGGCTACAAATGTATGCAAATAAAGCATCAATTTTGTTTCAGTCTCCCAGATATAAAATGAAGTTCCCATCTGCCATCTTGTGCTTTTCTCTGACTTTCATTTAGCCCAGTCTTATCCCAGTCTGAACTGAGCATCACTATCTCCCCATAAGTGGAAGAAGAGAGGTCATGGTTTTCCAATTCCCCATTTGCCAGTAACTTTGTGGTATTTATGGTCCTATTTCTCCTTAGCAGCTCACTTTAGAGGGGCAATATGGGTTGGTCTAACCTTCTAATCCCTTTGGCAGGAAATCTTTAGTTTACTGGAGCCAGAATTGTTGCACATTCCAGGCAGCAATCCATTGCACCAGGTTGAAGACCTATAAAGAGTAGCCCGTTGTCACAGACATCTTTTATGAAAAATCCTTTCCTTAGGATTTTTTCTCCTGAGAAGCTGAGAGGCCTCAGGAACAAAATGTAAACATTGATTATCTGCTGCTGTGGAATGCAACAAGTGCATCTGTGATTGGTCTCATGTGCTTGTTTCTAATTAATGGCCAATCACAGCCCAGCTGTCCAGACTGTCTCAGTCAGTCACAAGCCTTTGTTATCATTCCTTTCCTATTCTTAGCTAGTCTCCTGATCATTCTTCTATTCTTTTAGTATAGTTTTAATATAATATATATCATAAAATAATCAATCAAGCCTTCTGAAACATGGAGTCAACATTCTCGTCTCTTCCCTCATCCTCAGACCCCTGTGAACACCACCACAGCCCATGAACCCATTTTGGCATTGCTAACATATCTTAGAAAGATGCTGAGGTGACAGTGACAACTGGAGACCAGCTCAAAGGAGGAGGAGGAGGAAGGAATACTTGAATCACCCACTCAGTATCCAGACCAGGAAGAGAAGCCTCTGCCTTAGGTTGGCACAGACAGTCCAGATGTGCTGGGCCTTTCTGCAAGGTCTTGGAGGTATCTGCAGGGTTTTAATGGTGGCAATGCTGTGACTGTGTGGGCTCTGTTCTCACACTTGCCTCATGGGGCTTAGCTCCTGCCTGGTGCCTGATGCTCCAGCAGGCATTCCTACTTCAACAGCCCCTGAGTTGTTAAAAACAGGCATGTGATGTTTGTGAGTGATGAATGTCAGTGTTTCAAGAACAGGTGTCTGAATACTTTTGTGGTTTCAGTGACCACATGGCACTAACATGTAACTTAGAAATGTTCTTATTGGTGAAGAAGCCAGTTCTGATTATTTTCTTTCTAAAAGCAGAGCACTATAATATCCAGACCATTGTCTGATTTTAGTGTGTTTTGTACCTCAGGGTCCTATATTATATACATCTGCATGAGCTGGATGCTTTTCATTACTGAGTACTCCATGAACTGGATATTTTTAGAGGACAACCTGCTGCTCATGCTGGTTTTTTCAAGCTCCTTTCTTTAAGTCAATCCTGTTAAATTGTGTTGAGCACAATGGCTATCACTTTATATCTGTAAAACTGGTTATTTTTTTTTTCCTTATGGCAGAGTTTGTTATAAAAGAAAAAGGTGATGGGGTCTGGGGTGAGGGGAAGATGTATTATTCGAAGCCTGAGAAATCTTTGAGTGAGGTTGAGCACAGTGGTGGTGCCTGTAACCTGTGAAAGCACTTTCACCAACAGCTTACCCCCAATGCCTGTGGAAACAAATCCTATTCAGTATGATATATGAAAGCATAACCCTCTGCAGTAAAAGAATCAATGGAAGCATTCATATAATAGATGACTCTTCAGGCTTGTGCAGTCTGCTGCTCAAACATAATTGGCATCCATGTAATAAAATACTGAGCACCCAGGGAAATGTTTGAGATGTTTATGAGTCATCACATGGTTTATTGTAGGAGACTGGCACAGAGCTGTGTAAAGCAGAACAGGCTAACTAGCACCTGAGTTAGCATTACAGTTTTTAACACCGTGATAAAGAAACAAACAGAATTTAGACTTATGTGTATTTAACTAATGTATCATCCAAGTGAGTTATTAGGGGTCTGGTGGGTACAATAGAACATCAGGTTGGCAAACCAGTGTTTTTACATGGAATCCTTAGGTTGTTGCTCCAAGATGCAGATGAGAAATTCAGGCTTTAAACTGCAGTGTTGCTGACAGGCAGAACCAAGCCACAGTGCCTTTGTACATTGCAGGCTTCTCTGAATGGAGCCTGTCTTTTTCTCTATGCCTACATAATGTTTAGCACAGCTGGGAATCCTTATCTCAGCCAAAGGCCTCTCTAGATGCCACTGTAAAGGAAACAATAATATATTTGTCAGCTGCATGCATTAATCACGTTAATAATTTCCCTGTTCATAAAAAGGACCTGCTTGCCTGGCATTTGAGCAGACTTGCAGCCTCTTGATCTTACCCTGCAGTCCTTGGGCTCTGTCTGTTCAGAGAACTATGCTAAAATAACTCTTCCAGAGCTCTCTAATATCATGACAACACCTAAGAAGCAAGTTTAAAGGCAGCTCTGGTCTGACAACATTCTGCAGTCTGCAATGTAGACACATTAATGTTAACTGTTGTGCTTGCCCTGAGAGATGCTTCTCACACACAGATTAAGAAACTGTGTGTGCTGAACCGTCAGAGCTTTCCTCTTGTTTCAGCTTGGCTCACTTGACTTTTAATTTAAATCACCTTTCATTCAACTGATTTTTTTTTTTTTTTGAGTGAAGCAAGAGAAAGCAAATGAGTCCAGCTTCCCTCTACAATAGAAACTGAGTGGGTGCAATGATCTCCAGCACAAAGTAGCAGCCAGATGTTGATGTTTGTTTTGTTTTGCTGAGTAACAAAGCTCAGCACATCTGTGTCCACATCACCCTTGCAGTGGGTACCAATTCTTTTCATTCTTAAAGCTTTCTGTTCCACCACAGCAAATGGGAAAAAGGAAATGGTGCACTGCCTTTTGATTGCTGCATTAGCACTTTCTACTTGTTTCTTTTTTGTCTTCATTGTTCTCCTCTCATTCCTGTTTTGATTGTGGGATGGGTCAATTTATATCAGAGCTTTGAACCTTCAATTTCACTAGAAAGATCTCTCTCATTTGGTGATGGTCCTGTAAAATAGGCTTTGTTTCACTGTCTTTGTATTTCTGTATTATGGGGTTATTCTGGGGATGTGGGTAGGTGCCTGCATGACCAGGGGAGAGACTGAGAGGGAGATATTGATCAGGATTTCTCTCATTCTTAACAGAAACTCTCTAACATGGGATTTTGGACAGTTGAGCCAAGTTTTCAAAGTGAGTAAACACAAGTGGAGTTCTTGAGAATCAGGAAAAAGTTTTGATTCAGGGGATTAGTATGGTTCCTGCCTTCTGAGATGTGAAAACCAGAACTGATATCACAGAACTAGAGATGTAGAAATGGGGGAGAAACCCCCATGATTTAAAAAAAAGAAATTATCATCCATCCATGGAAAATACTGTTAAATCTTGCAGAGTGGAAGGGTGGTAGCTGTGGTACCAAGCTGCACAAGGATGTGGAGGGGTGCAGGAGAGCAGATGGAGGCAGATTCCCCAAGGTATAACTGCTGTGCTTTATGTCAATGCTGAAGCACAACGAGACCCAGGAACAGGATAAAGAAGATAAAAATGTGCAACAATTTAAATCAATCTGAATATGGGCCTTTGCTGCAGTCCAGGTGGACTCACTGACCTCACAGACCTAAGCATTGCATCAAGACCTAAATTACATTAAATTAAATTTAATAATTAAATTTAGAGCCACACCAGGCTTTCTGGACAAGGTTTATAGCTCTCTCTTGGTAGGTAGACTCTGTAGTCAGTTTTCTGGAGCTGAGGATTTGCCAAACCTTGCCCAGTGGAGGCCACTGGACTCCATCTGTATGACATAAATCTGTAGCTTTCCTTTAGGTTCTCTGATAAGGAGTTGGAAGTTCCACTCACTTGACACTACATCCCTTCAGCTCTTCAAACCTCCAGGCTACAGAAAATTCATGTGAAAATATCCCAGCACAATTTCTTTTGGGACTTCCTAATTTTCTCTAGTGTGGAATGTGTTCTAAGAATAGATAGTTTATAGCACATATTCAATATATTCCCCTATATTCCTTTGAGGGAAAATCTAAAATGAGAAGCAGCATAAGAAAAGTGGAAATAAAATGGAAATAAAAATATTTTGAATCTCAGCAGAAATTCAGTGCGGATTTAATCCCAAGATGATTTTGTATATTATGGTCATTCTTATTTACTCGGGGGTGATTTGTGTGGAGTTAAGAAAATGAAGGTTTGAAACTTAGCTTTTTCTTAAGTGGCTGCATAAAATGGGGATTAGTCTAAAAGTCAGAATAGGGTCCTGACTAATTTCCTTTACATTTTAGACTTTGAAGAGAATGAAGAAATGTATATTCATTATTTGATATTTGTAGTAAAAATGAAAGTAGGATGAAGGTATTTTCTCTCAGTAGTCTTTCACAAAGGTTGTTTTCCCAGTGATATTAGAACTATATTATTTATTTTATGGTGTTAATTTCATGGCCATGTGTGGTGCAGTTTTTAACTGTGACAGCAATGTGGCTGTATGCTAATAAATACTTTTAAAGCATGAGTGAAAATATATAATACCTGTTGCAGTGTACTTAGCTGTAGAAAAGTGAATGTTAAAATAATTACTCAATCAAAAAGATCTTTTTTAAGGAAGTGACAAATTGCAGTTGTTTTTTTCTCCACCATTTGCTTTTCCCAGCCTAGAAGGTGGTCAATGAGTAGCACACTTTCCCTCTGAATTGTAGGGATGAGAATTTTGTAAATTGCACAAATTACTTAGTAAAAAGGCAATGGCTGTATTTTTGAAACTGCTAAAAAGTTCTTTATGGATTGTTAAAACCTTGACAAAAATTACCATTGCAGACTTCATTTCTTTTAAGGGGGATGACACAGCAGAACCTTGCTTTTCTAGCAAGCAGATTCTGTGTCAAATCTTGCTACAAATTTAGTTTAAAAAGTACCAAATAACCCTTTTCTCCTATTGTTTAATTCATTAGCCAACCTATGGGAAGGATTCAGGTATGGGTAGAGAGATTGATTTCCTAATATCACATTTTGCTCTAAGTCCCTGGGCAATGTAAAATCTTAATTTTCTCTATCACTACTATTATGAAGAGATGGTAAAATATAAACTGATGGGTTGAGACCCAGTCCTGTCCCCTGAACAGAAAGGGCAGAGCCAGCAGCAAACAAGAGTGAACCCTGCAGCCTTGGTCACCTCTCTGCTGCTATTGCCACACCTCTGGTGCAGGGGGAAAGCCAGGTCTGAGAGCAGCACTGGGGGCTGCAACTGGTAAGGGGTTCCAGGTCTGAGGATAAGTTCATGTTTGTCCTTTTGCACATTAAGAAAATGAATACAGGGTGAGAAGGAGCTGTCAGGGACCCTAAGCTGATCTGGTTTTCTATGGGCTTAGATGGACTTTGGTGATTTTGAGGGCATGCCACTCTTGACTAAACAATTTCCAAGTCACAGGCCTTCAAGTGGCTGGGATTAGCTTTGAGTCAGCGTTTCCCTGGATGCCACAACTCAGTGCAGCTGAAAGTTGTTGGCTCTGCTTCCCTCAGGGATGTTCCCTCTGCGGCACAAAGGTCCTCACTGATGGGGAAAGGATGCATTTTGCTGCTTGGCACTAAGAGGTTGTCTTATGCATAGTCCTTGATAGTCTCCTTCCTGCCAGCTGTGGTAGGTTTTGTGTTTTCAAAAGAGGGATTTGTTCTTTTGACTAATTTTTCAGTGTGTAGCTTCTCATTGCTCCTTCCACAGCTTATTGCTAATCCTAAACCTTGGCTTCCTTGGGGGAACGATGACATGTAGCTCTTTATTTTTCTGTTTTCTTTTTTATTGTTTCTATAACTTGCTGCATCCTAGACAATTCAGTTGCTGTGCAATTATATATCTTGCATTTCTGTTAGCTTCCCCCTCAAATATGCCTGCAAAACCCTGTGTTCCATGCAGCAAAGTTCTCCCTGCATGTAACCAAAGCAAGGGAAGCACTGTGAGACTTTTGCAAAAATCCTCTTCCAGCTATAGAAAATTTCTGTAAATGCTGTGGTCACTGGTCTTGGGGTCTAGTCATATACCAGAATGATTTGTTGCTGCCAAAATGAGAGTAAAATGTCATTTCTGGTGACTCTTTTTATTTCTTTTAATAACTCAGTCTACTTTATGAGAAAGTCTTACAAAACTTAATTTTGACTCAAGCCTCAGTTCAAGAGCACCTTTTAATTGGTTTCTCTGGGACTTCAAAATTATTTCCTGCAGTTAATTGTTGAAGTGGGGAAAAATACTACAGGATTTCATGGATGCCTAATGGACATATTCTAGAAAGTCAGACATGAATAATCCCCCAGCTTGTGCCATTCTCTAATATTCCTTTATGCATTTTATTTGCACTTTTTCTACTTCCTCATCTGTACTTTTTTTTTTTTTTTGGCCTCTATGTCTGGATGCAGCATTTCCACATGGGGTCAAACATGAAACAGGCAGCTTCTACTTTCTAAAGACTTTCTGGTATTCTGGTTAAAACAATTGGAGAAGGGTTCTGCACACTACACTGAGGCAGCTTTCCACAGACCATCAGGAATAGCTCCAGGAGAGCCACTGAAGGAGTGTGGATCAGCTTGAAAATCTCTTGGAAATTATCAGTGGATATGGTGTCTATCTTCTTCTCCATCTTAAACAGTTGCAATGCCATTAAAAGTCAGTTTGCTTCGCAGCAGAAGTGGTTGTGTTTCAGAAATGAGAGGAACAATCGCTGTGTGCAGTTGGCAGATGAGTTTCTAATGTGCTTGGGGATTCTTTTCCATGCTGTAAATTCAAATTACATCTCATCATGAGCCTAGTTAAAGAACAGAATGTGTCACAGTAGAGAAAAGGAAAACCAGGGACAGATTGTGATCCTGTTGGCAATTATGGAAGTCTAGACTACTTCACTGTCATTTCCTATCCCAGGATGAATGAAAAGCAGGGTAGGGGGTCTACTGGGGAAGAAAGCAAACAAACAAACTTCTTATACTCATATTGGACAATTTATGAGAGAGCCGTTCTTGTATTTCAAGCGATTTAAGCACTAGGAGCAAAGCAAATATGTAAACATAAATATTGCAAATAAATAAAAAATGTAGCAGTTTATTTTAATTTTCGGCTTTGTCAAGGTTTCTTTTCATTGAATCACAGATTGCTTTGGATTGGAAGGGACCTTGGAAGGGAATGGGTTTGCCCCATTCCAGGTGCAGCACCTACTCTTGGTCTTAATAAACCTCATGAAAATCTCATGGGAAAAGGAGCTTGTCCAGGTTCTGGTGATACCTAAGCCCTCAGGCAGGGAGTCAGGAAGGGAATTTACTTGTCTTGTATCACTGGCCACCGCTTGATGACCAAGGAAAAATATAAAATTAATTACTTTTTAATATAAAATTTAACGCATGTTCCTGGAACACTGTCATGAAATAGAAACTAAATTCATATTCCAAATAATAATGAGTGATGTAGAGACCTGAAGAAAAGTCAGAAATGAAATCTAACTAAATCCTTGGGGTGTATCAAAAATTGTAGAGAGCACATGTTCCCTACAGCTTCTCCATAATTTTTTAATCTTTCACTAATCATGTCTGGCTTTATTGTTATCATCTTTGTGCAAACCCTGGTGTGTTCATATGTGAAACAGACTTTTGTGTAGCAGACTGTGTTATTTGCTATGCATGGAATTATGAGTTTGTTTGTTTGTGTCATCCTGGGAATGAGTGTGTCACTTCTCCTGGGCATTTGGTGGCATAAAGCCACTAAAATGCACCAGCAATGACCCCTGGTGCTTTACAAAAGGAAGCGATAAAAACTATCTTGTCGTGTTTAAGTGGCAGGGGAATTTAGGTATGTTATCCAGAATGCAATTATTCAGCTTGGAGCACAGCCAAGGCAGTGAGACTAACAATGTGTTTAATCTTATGAAAAGATGGCATGGGATCTTTAATGACCATGTTTTGTCGGTATCTCGGATTTATGATGTCTCTCAGAGACAGCTCTTGTAGTGTCGTGCTCAAAAGACATAATTAGAAGATCCGTAACTCTGCTGAGCTTTGTTTCAACTGGTCTTTTTCAGAGAGATGTGCATTTATTCAGTTTTATTTCTAATCTGTTCGGTGCAGCCCTGTGAAGTCGGGGAGCCAGCCCTGGGAGGAAGCAGCTGGTCCGACCCCATGCCATCCATTGATGGGGAAGCTGTTTCCCTGACAACCGCAAGACAAGAAACCAGACAGAGGCTCTTTTCCAGTTCATGTTTCTTTTTCACTCGCTGTTACAGGCACTCATTAGCTTCTGAGGAAGAATCAGATAGCCCCTATCAAACCAAACTAAAGCCGAGTGGAACAGTGGAAATGTCACCACGTTTTCAAGATTTTCAAGGCCGTGAGCTTCTGTGAAGCCTGCTGTTATCAACATTAATTTTCTATTTAAAAGTATTAACAAACTTGGAATTTTTTTTCCCCATTTGGGAATTATTCATGGCACTATATAGAAACAAAGAAGCAAGGTAAAAGAGTAAAAATTGCTGCACTAGCTTGGCTTCACGCTTTGTGCAGGATGCCTTTGTCTGTGTAAAAATGCAGCTAAAGGGAGGGTTTGTGACTCAATTAGGGCTGTAGAGCTGGTGGACATGGTGAAATTCACATCTGCCTTTTTATTCAAACTCCTGACATTTTGGACTTCCTCAAGAAAAAGAAAAGCTGAGAGACAAGAGAAGGAGGTGACAGCCAGGTTGGCACAGGAGGCTGACAGCAAAGGCATGCTGGTGTTTTGATGCCTGTGCAAATAAGACCCAAGAGTTTGAGTCCACTGTGCCTCCCGTAAACTCTCACCTGGGATACTGTCATTTCTTTGACAGTTTGCAAATGTTTTTTTTTTTTTCCTTGAATATCTAGTGAAAATGACTGCATGAGTTGAAGGGCAATAGTAAAGATTCCAGAACTTTTTAACATTGGGTAAGGGATCCTGTATTTATTTGGCTCGGTGTAAGAAAAGCTTGATTTCTTGTTTTCTTATGTTAAAGTTAATAAATACATCTTGTACGATATGTGACACCAAAACAGTGAACTCGGGAATTACTAAAACAGTAATTCCACAGAATATAAACCAGTACAAAATACTTGAGTAATTTAATACATTAATTAAGAACATTTTTTTTTTCTTTTTCCTACAAGGATGGCATTGCCAGAAAATTTCTGTGAGGCTTTGAAGACTCCCTCCGTGTGATCCTCCTGAGGAATTCATGTAGCAGAGGTTGTTGCGAGAGGAGCCTGGTCCAATCCTCCAGATACAGTATATCTGGTGTGAGTGCGATCAATGCATTTCTAAAATACAGGCTGGATTTCTGCCAGTTCCTGAGGTAGCTTAAAATTCTGGGCAGACTAAAATGCTGCTGACTGACTAAGTAGCGTGAAATGCAGGGAATATACAGAGATATCAAAAAACTTGAGTCTTAACCATCCTAAATAATTATTCATTCATAAATTGAACAAACAAGTTGTATCTATGAATAGGCAGCATAAAGCTGTCATTTTTATAAAAGAACTTTTTTTTTTCAAAAGCTCTGTGCCTTTTAATGTTATTGTGGTTACAAGCTATAAAATTTAATAATGACCATCATGTTGTTGTAGGCAATGCAAACACAGGATATTTTAATGTCTCAACAGTTACTGCTCTTGCAGATGCTCTGAGCAGACTACTAATCTTTGGTCTTTGGAGATGGATAAAGCCTGGGCAATGACATTTATTTATTATTTTTTCCTAGGAAGTGTTAAGGCAGTGCTATGGGTGTATATGAGAGGCTGCCTTGTCTTGGACTGCAACATGGAAAATTTTTATGCAACATCAGGCTCAAGTCATGTGAAACTAAAGCTCTTAAAGCTAGCATGCACTGATCTCCTTCAGGAAAGGTAGCATCCATCCTTCTGCCCAACATGTAATTTTGTCGCAGTGTAATATCGTGAGCAGGCATTTTTCAAATACGCTTTTGGTTGGCAGAGGCTTGATAACAAAGGATAAATACCAATTAGCTGTATTCAGCTGAGGGGCTGTCTGCCCATGTGGGGTCAGAGAGGGCCAGGTTGTGAGGAGGTGGTTGATGTTCACTGCAGCAGCTCAAGTCTGTAAAAGCAGCATTTAAACAAGGCAGAAAAGAAAATTGAGGAAGCTGATGGTCAAAGTCTGAGCAGCAGCATGTTAAACAAACATTAACCTTTTATTCTCATGGCTGTAGCTTTTTTCTTCTGTGTAGTATAAGGCCTTCTCCATAGTCTGCTACTTTGCTTCTGTTTAAAATATAGCATTTAAACACATGCTTACCTGTGTGATGGGATAACACATTCTTCCCTCTCATGCCCAGATAATGTTTTTTCTTTTATTTCTAGCAGTATCTGTACAGATGCAGAGACAAATCTGATGTTGTTTTGTTTTTTCCTAAGCTCTCCATAGGGTTTCCCAAAATAAAAACTACAATTGTATTTGATTTCCTCTTCAGCACCCTTATGCCCGACTTGCAAACTGTGCCACCAAATTAATTGTGATCGATAAAACCCTTCATAAAAATGCAAGCAAAATGTGTTACTTGAAAGGCTTCCAAATTCTGCGCTCTAATTTTACTTGAGAAATGCACTTTAGACTATTATTATTATTATTGTTATTGTTATTATTATTATTATGCTGCTATAATCTGTTAGGCGGTGATCAAAATAAATGTCTGAACGCAACAGAGCCATGAGACTGAAGAAGGTGAAGATGTGGAATTGTGCATCCATATTCAGTGGGGTTTTGGTGACAGAGGAAACCTTTTTGCCACTCTATTTGCAGGGACAGCAAAGCTGGTAAGTCATGGATCATGTCTGTCTTCTTCTTTCTCACAAAAGACTATTAACAAAACTTTAAAAATCTTAAGCATAGCTTTTGGGAGAGGATCAAAACTCAATCCTCATGGCCAAAACCTGTTTCAGGGCTGGAAGAGACGCACTCTCTGATCATCACGTTCATCATATCTGATCAGCTGAGTTAGTTGAGGCCAGATGAGGAATGCTGGTGGAACACGAACATCCTCTTGATGTCCGTGACACCTCTGGATGTCCCCTGCAATTCACAAATTGTCCCCTGCCTGCTCTACAAATCTGACCTGTGGTTTCACAAGTCATGGTAATGCCAGATGAGGACAAAGAATCACAGCTTGTAAGCAAAAATCCAGTACAGGGACCCTCTCAATCCCATCTTTTTGCTGGTTTTGGAATAAATAGGAGAAAATCTGCAGCAAAAAATTCGAGGATTCAATTTAAATAGGGATCTGTCCACCAAACACCTACCTTGAGTATAACCAAAGCTAAATATTTCAACCAGAACTGACTCAGCAAGCTATGGTGAATATTGCCACAGCAGATATTAAATTTTACCCTCTATCAAGAACAGAAATATAAAAAATTGAAAAGTGACACTTTCTAAGGTTGAATAAAATTCCAGTTCCCTGTGAAAAGGATTCAGTTGTCCCTTCCTTACACGCTTTTTTCCTGCTACAGAGCAGCATTTACAGGATAGCTGCTCATTACATGTGCACTTATCCTGCAGTGCAAGTTAAACAGCCCCTCTGATTTCAGGAGCCCTCTGGGCACTCAGCTCCTGCTTCAACTGCTTGAAGTCTGTGTCAGAACAGTGGCTGAGAGATGAAAGAGCTGCCCTCCAGTGAGTGAGGCAATGATGTGTAATAAGCTGCAATTTGCCTAAATGCAATTGTACCTGATCAGCTTCACGGTGCAGCTCGTGGGAGAAGACCTGGCTGGAACAGCACAGGAAACCTGAATTGCTCCAGCCCCATCTGGAGTTACCCATACAAACCTGGATTGTCAGGTCAGAAACCTTCACTGGGACATCAGCAGTGCAGGAATAGTGCTGGGAGATGATGCAGACTGCCCTTGCTAGAGATTTATGTGCAGGCAAGCTTGAGGGAAATGAGGAATCTTGCATTTCCTTGTGGGAGGTGTTGAGCTAGAAAGAAGTTGAGCTTGGATTAACAAGTTCCCAGTGGGTGGAGGTGCACAGCACCTGCAGCTCTGTTAGCTTCAATTTGAAGCTCAGCTTTTTGGAAACTCTCCATGCTATGTCACTTCCTTGGAGACAGCATTTTGAAAAGTGAGGGCTCAAGCACCAGAAGAAATGGGAACAGGGATGGGGTTTTTGTCCTGGATTTGAGGAAAGCTTTTCCGATGAGTTTGGATGTGGGTGGGGTTTTTGGTTGTTCTGGAAGTTGTTTATGGTATCTAACTGAAAATGTAAAGAAAACCTCAGCACAGAGGTGCTTTAATTGAAATGCAAAGTTTATTGCTTGAAATAAGACTGATATAAAAAGAAAAAAGAAAGATAAATCCCTCTTAGAGTGTTGTCTCATCCGCTGAGACACTTGTGATCCATGGGCTCTTTGATTCAATTCACATGAGGCAGAGATACTGTCTAATTACTGAGAAATTAATTTGAAAACCAAAACTCAGACCGTTTTTGCATGCACTAAACACCCATCCTGTCCTGCACAAATTAGCAAACTGTGTGTGTTCCTTTTGAGTCCCCATAGGATAATTTACAGATAGACATGAAATTATCCATTTTGTTCATGTTTCCAACACCTTCAAAAAAGCCAGAAATGAAAACATAGCATCTACCCAGATTTTAGGAGGTGGGTATAGAGGGAGCTATTTGAGAATCCTTTTTAAGCATCCAGTAGTTATTGATGTTAGTTTTCTAGAGCATGTCTACTGCCCCAGCCATAAGCTTACCTAAGCTCCCCAGGGAGCTTTGTGCCTCATTTCTGGTACATATATATTTATTTATATAAATGCTGCATCTTCACACACAATCTGAATACTTCATACATTACCTCAGCCTGTTTTAATTGCATTTTTATCTCCTAAACCCTTGCATGTTACAAACCAGGCAAAGGGAGGATCCCTCAAGGTCATCTGGTCAGATCCTCTCTCCATTATAAAGGATTATTTAATATACTGTATTTTCTAGGGCTGGTGCCAGGCTTCTTTTGAACATCTCAAATAATGAGGTTTCTACTGCCTAGCAGGAAAGATTATTTCACATGGTAACAGACCTTGCGAGTGGAAATTTTTTGTTATTTATTTCCTAAAGCTCTTTATCACCTTTCAAATGCTTTAGTGAGATTTATACGCTTTGATAACTGTCTTGAAGCACCCATAATGAAGCCCCATCTAGAAGAAATGCATGAATTTCAGGAAGATGAGGACAGGTAATTTTAGAAATTCGAATGAAGATAGAAGGATAAGGCTGAACATAATGCATATTATCTATCCATGTATTCAACTAAAGGGGAAAAAAAAGAAAAATTTACTTCTTCTTCTGGCATAGAAATACTCTCCACCTTCCCCTTATTTTTGATCACAACTAAAAGTGGATACTTTATTTGCTCAGAACTGGCTATGATATTTAGCCACATTTAAAAAAACAACAAAGCACACCTTCCTTTCAAGTTCTTGAGATCTATGAATCTTTATGAAATCCTTTGGATTTAATAAGATTATATATGCTAATAGGCACATAGTTATTTGAGGCTATTCCAGGGGATTCTTCTGCATCCTTAAACTAGCTTGAGATGCCTTAAGAAACTTGAAACTTTTTTAGGAGGTACAGGACTATTCTTATTTAAAATCAGCCTTCCCTAGAGAAATATAAATGCACATTCATCCATTGCTTTTCATAATGTTGGGAATATTGTACTGAGACAGCTGAGAGCACAAGAGGGTCACAAAATTATATCCTAGTGATATAATTTTTCAAAAGCTTTATACAAAATACAGTTTTTAACATTAATTCTGTGATGAATTAATAGCTATTATGTGGCCAGTTTGTATGTGTTGTTGGCATAATTGGAAAGAAAGAGACTGAGCTGAATTCAAATGAGAAATTTGAAAATGTGTTATCATTTAGGCTGCAATGTCCCCAGCTGTGTCCCATTTACCTTCTATAGGTTTGTGCTGGTTTGTATTTGGCACAAACCCATCAGCTTTAAAGAATTAGGGACAAGAACTGGGGAAATGCACAGTAAAGAAACAGGGCTTGAAGTGATATTTCAACTGGGTTTACCTGCCAGAAGTGGAAAAATCATTTTGCTTGCTTTACAACACACTTACTGTAGGTTAGACCAGAAACACAGACACCCTAGAGGGGGGATATAAAAGGCAGAGCTGCCAAAATACTTGGTGAAAGATGAGTTTTATGTGGCCTGTGCTGCAATGGGAAGTGGGAAGGGAAACATGGAAATTGTGTGTATAGGGGAAAAGAGGGAAGTGAGGTGGGAGGATTGAACCCATTGAGCAGCACAGCAAGTGGAAGCTTAGGAAAAATCAATGACAAAATCTGTCTGCAAGGAGAAGGGAACAGAAGGCCAGGCAAAGGGGGAGGCCTGTGTTTAGCCCATCTTTGCTTAAAGGTTGGTGTCATTTGGCTGAAAATGTCGTGGGTTCTGCAGTTGATCTCATTCTTAGGACTTCAACCCCCTGCATGGGAGGTGAGGTTAGGTTCCTAATGGTGCCCTCTTCTGCAGCTTTCCTTCATTTCAGTAGAATGGGTCACCTATAACTACAGGACACCTTGAGGTGCAGCTTCTGGAGCCTTTGACCAACTCTTTGGCCAGACTAAGTGATGCCACCAAGGCAGATTTGTGCTGTTTGGAGCAGTTCATGAAGCAGTTCTAATACCTTCATTCACATTGTATAAATTATTTATTTGTCTTCCATTGTCACCTTCTGCAGATATGCTAGCAAGCAAATTAATTTGCAGACTATTCATAGAAATAATTGAAGAGCATATGGAGAACTCTTCCATTTATTTTTGGATATACGCTAAATATTTGTGGCTAAGACCTACACTCTGCATAATATAAAAAGGTTGCTTTATTTACTGTGTAGATTTAGATCACCTTGACTGAGGAATTACAAGTGTGTGAGAAACTTATTTGTTATTTTCATATAAAATACTGAGTATTTTGTAAGAGGTTAATGTTAAAAATGTGAAACACTTGAAAAAAAATTGTGAGTAAAGGAGATGCCATATTTGCTGATCTATTTATTTAAGGTTTTTTTATCCACAAAAGACTAAGACAGAAGGGCATAATGAATTATGAAATATATTCCTCTTCATCTTAAGAAAAGCTAAATATGTTCTACTTCTAAATAAAACACTGCTGGTTGATATCTTTATTCTGAAGGTGGGAGGTCAAGAGAATACATTATTTATTGAAGTGGTACTTGTTTATCCTGGAGATTATGGTGTTATATATATTTATATACTTGTGTATATATATCTATATACATATTTATGACTATAAATAAATTTAGATATATCCCTTTTTACCTCATTACAAAAAATATGGGAACTGTTGGGTATTCATCATTGTGAAGCACAGAGAAGAGGCCTTCTATGAGATTTACTGGCACTGAAAATCAGTTTTCAAACAGTGTCAGAACAATTAAAAATATCAGTTACAGTGCTTATAGATAGGAATATTGACCTATTAAAAAAATTGGAAATTTCAAAGAACTGATGAATCCTTGAATAAGAATATCAGGGAAGTATTCCCAAGCAAATGAAGATGAGTAATATCATATAATGATGGTTAAGTGCTTGATACAGAAACAAAGCTGAACATAGTTGTATGGAGATTTTAAGTGGACACGGACAAATCAAGAACAATGAGAAGTGATGAATTTTTGAGTAGACAAGAAGCAAATCAGAATAAGTGATGTCAGATGATTATTATGCATCAAAGAAAGAGAAAAAATTGTTTTCTTTCTTAGAGAGTTTACTTACACTGGATTCCTGAGTAAAGCCTTTTCTGTATGGGTTTGCATGTCTCAAATTGAGAGCAATTGTCTGATAATAAGATGCTATCAAAACCTTCTAGTAATATTTTTTTAATACTGCAAATGTCTGCCATATTTTCCTGGTATCTGACCAGCTCCTTGGATTTGGTTACATTTATGGCCCTTACAGTGAGCTCCTCATTTAAAGAACAGTGTCAGGCTGTGAGTGTTAAAAGAAGCAGAAGGGCTTATTAATGCTCCTACATTACAGTCAGGCTTTTATAAATATGAATGCTCTAGTTTTTCCTGCTTTTCTGTTCCTCCCTTGTTGTTGAATGCGAAATTGAATTTACATTGTATTCTTGTCCCACAACAAACAGAAAACACACTCTCTTGTTTTATTCAGTAATCTTAAGGATTGTTGTGTTTAACATTCTTATATTTTTTCCTTGGATTAAGTTGTGAGTTTTACTGATGATAAGGGACCCAAGAGAGAGGCAGCTGGAGGCATCAAATCCCACTTTTTTGAGTAGAGCTTCAGTCACACCATCTTTAGCCAGAAAACCTCAAGGGACAGCTTAATTGTGCTCCCTTAATTTTGGTGGGTTTGGGCTCTTGTATCACTCCCTTGTTCCCCACATGTTGGAGTGTAGCATCTACTTTGGTGATGGCAATTAATATTGCCTACTTATTTTAATTAAAATGAAGTTTTTTTTTTACCTTAAAGCAAAACACTATGCAGCACTTGCATAGTGTTTTGTGGTAATACTAAAAATGCAGGCACATTTTTCTGTATTTACACTGTACTAGCCTTTCCCTCTTTCCTTATATTGTTAGCCACTATAGATTTAATGTCTGATTTACCCTTCTGGTTTTTCTCTTCCCAGCACAGTCACTCCCACTGCCTCAAAGTGACTACAGCATTGCGCCATTTTAATCAGAATTACCTCATTTTTTTCTTTTATCTCCCTCCCAAAAAAGTGGGCTGCTTGCACCAGTTTTGGGACTGTTCTGATCCCTGGTGTGATGGCCACAGCAAGTTGGGGAGCTTGTCTCTGAATCCTTCCTCATCTCTTCTTGGCTGAGTGCAAGGCCCCAACAAACTCACCCTATGAGGCTTTCAAAAGGGCTTATGGTTGTCCATGTACTCTCAGTTAGGAGGCAGGGAGAAATATTGACAAGATCTTTTCAAGAGGTCAAAACAATGAAAACAACTCTACTGGCAAGTTTAGAAAATCAGAGTAATTTGGCAGAAGGTTAAGAGCAGCATTCAGTCAACACAAAACACTTCTCAAAGCATTAGCTTGGTCCATTCCCCTTCAAACTCTCAATCAGTAGCAATTTTAATTTACACAAAAATTCCAAGAAGAGGGAATTAAAAGAAGAAAAACAGAGGAGATACAGAGAAGGACACATACAGCTACCAGCTCCTGGGTTCCAATGATTTTCATCTCCAAGGAACTCTAAGAGGAGGTCAGGTTAAGATGTCCTTGCCACATATTTGGCCTTAAATACCCCTTGGCCTTCCTGGACCATTCCCCCATGTGGGACTTTTGGTCATTTGGCCACTCAGGAGCTGGGTTAGGGGCTCCAGAGGCAGGTGTGGAATATTGCCTCTGCTGTGGCAGGGATTGGCACCGCTGCTGGCCTGGGATACAGGCTCTAGGGATGGGTGCTCTGGGGCAGAGCATTGCTCCTCCAAAGCAAGGCCCAAAATCCCTCTTCATCCCCACTCATGTACGCAAAATGTCTCCAGACATCAACCTTTCCAGCCTCTCACACTAAGTGTCCTTCAGGTGATCATTTTCCACCAGATCTCCACTCCAAGTGACTCAGTTTCATCAGGCTGTGCTGTTTTCCTCCACGGTCTCAGGTCAGATGCCACAGAAGCCATGGGCAGGGTGTAGCTCACACAGGTTCCTTAGGCTGTTTCTAGCCGAACTTGTATTTTTCCATATCATTCTGCTCTTTGGAGCTTCATATCTGTTCTTGACAAGAAGCAAAAGGAAAACATTTTACCAAAAGTGTCTCTTTCCTCTCTTAGAAGGTTAGATCCTCCTGTATTAAGAGCACTCCTGATAGAGCCAGGACAGTGGGAAGAAATTGGTGTTGATTTAATTAGCAGTGGCATTTAATTATCCCTTTGGTTAGGTATTTATTTATGTGTTTGTACAAGAGCTGTAATTTCATCTAAGTTTAAGCAGGAGTAGTTTAACCTCAAAATGTTATGATGTCAGAACATTAACAAGCCAGGAAATTTTCAAAAGCACTTATCAGATTAACTGGCTATTCTAAGACACAGATACCAATTACCATTATGGCTGTCAGGTGCTGTCATATTTTGAAATATAGCAGCCAGAAAGAAGAATATTATTTTAGACTATGAAGAACTAGGCTTAGAATTTCAATGCACAAAGCTGCCTTTTGATGTACCCTTATTCTGTGTAGCTGAAAACTTACAGAAAGTTACTTTGTAAACTGCTAACATTTAGAAGTATTACCTAAACAAAAAAAGCTGTCTTCTGTACAATTAGTGGAGAAAATATGGTAATATTTGGGTTATATTACTAAGAACTATGAATTATAAAAAATTCTTGATATTACTGCAGCCAAAAGTCCTCCAAAAGATCCACATGTATTTTCCAGTCTGAGCAACAATACTGTAAGTACATGTGATATGAAAAAGTTTTTTGTCATTGTCTTAACTCCTACCAAATTCACTGCTTCTGGGCTCACTTCCTATAGTTTCTTGCTATCTCATGACTGCCTTACAGAATGCATAGTCTTGAATTGTACAAAATGGACTTTTTTTCCCCAATTTTTTTATGTGTTTTTCCTTTGAAAGCAAGGATTTTTACATGGTGTGTTTGGGGACTCCCAGTACAGCCTGAGTTGGTTCCAGGGCACATTCAGTGTGAATGCCTTTTTCTTTCTTGTTCACGATTGTAAGTAGAAAAATGTGCTTCTTGGATATTGGTCTTCCTATTTTTAGCAGCTTGGGAAAGAGAAAATTATTAGCTGATATTTTGGTTAAAAAAAAACATCAATGATGTTCATTTGCAATATTTTAGTATCATCACAAGAGGTTTTTTTTAAAGTCAGTTTGAGGTTTGGTGCAATGAAATTATGCAACACTTTTCTTCCTAATGCCACTATGTGCCATCAGCCTGCCACTGAAACTTAAATCTGAATATCTTGCAGCTCAACACTTAAGACAGGTTTGTGAATAGAAACTGAGCTACTTGTTAGGAATGTTGCTCATCACTGTTTTCTGGGTTTTATGTTCCTTCTGTCTTCTTTTTGTATATTCTTTCTGTCTCTTCCTAGATATTTTGGGCCATAAAGCAGCTAATGTAGGAAAGTTAAGTATAAAAAAAGGGGGGCATTAAGTATAAAAAAAGAGGCAATGTCTAAGTTTATGAACTTTTAGTAATTATGTGACATTTGATAGGTGCATAAAGGTCTGTAATTATGAAAGGTATTTACAAATAGCAAAATGAAGTTCATATATGTGCTACTGAATCTACAGAAATGTTGAATTATACTCTAGCAGGTACAGTTTCACTTTCTTTTGTCTGTAGCATAAAGCACCTTGGCCTGGAACATTGTGGGTTTCCTGAGTAGCTTTTTTCCCATACACTGTTCTTGCAGTTCCTGACTCTCCACCTCCCTGACAATTGTAAAACGAAGTGAAATTTAATCAATTATCACTTTAATTATCATCAGAAAAGAAAATGGAATTGAAACAGCCCCAGGCCCCCCAAGTGCCTCATAATATCAAAACATTATACTTGATAAAAAAAGGACTTATTTCCATATTAGCCATCTGATAGTGTATGAAGAAAAAGAGGAAATAATATGTCCAACTACTGGGAGATCAACCTGTTTTCTTAGGATGCTCATGGGGTAGAAAGGCTGATCTGCTGCCAAAGGGATGGAAGGTTCCTGTTCAAGCAGGGGAAAAAAATGGCTCTAATCCTGATGGATGGGTATAAATTTTGAAGTACTGAATTTAACTGGCTACACACAGTGTTGGGTTTTGGATGTACTGAGAGTTTCAAGCTGAACTCTTTGGCCAGCGACAATTACACTGTTGTTAAACTGTGCTTGCCTTACACTTCAAAGTGCCAAAAAGAAAAGTGATTCCTACAGCTCTGTCATGTTGTTTGTCTACCTGAATGAAGCTAATGAGGTCTTAATACTGCACTGGTTACTCAGGCAAGGTTTTAATTAATAGGTGTCAGGTCCTTAACGCCTCATGCACCTTCTTCCCTCTGTGGTGCTTCCTTTTAGCTTCCAATTTCAAAATTGATTATGTAGAGTGCAGGTCCCTTCATTTTGTTACAATAAAAACATTTGCTATTAATATAAATGGAAGATACCTTTTTCCTTGTAATCTTGTGATGTTTTGGTGCACGCTTCCTATTTCAGGCCCTGTGAAATAGTAAGCAATATCTCAAAAGCTTTTTTTCAAGTTTTGAGAAGGCAAAAAAATTACAGTCAAGAAGCTGCCCTTTTTTTTTAACTTATTTTATGTATGTTCTTTTCCTCTGGTGCTAACCAGTTATTAGTTCAAACTCATATCTGCTAAACCCTGTAGAATTAAATTTTTTGAAGTAGCATCTGTCTCTTCTAACAACTTGTGTGGATTGCTGTGGGAATGAAATTCCTCTTGACTTGCCTCCAGTTCCAGAAGTGTTTGTATGTTATCTATTAAGAATGAGTCTGCAAAAGATCTATATGCAAGCCTCTGTATGATAGACAAGAAGGCTTTACCTGAGGCACACTCTTCTCATACTATAAGCAAATCAATGCTGTGCCCTTGGACTCAGCCAAGTTCCCAGAATAGAGCTCTTTTATAAACTCATAAATTGCAGAAAAGCACTGCATCAATTTTTTTTTCTATGCACTAGAGTTTTGTTTTGTTCTGCATATCAGAATGAAGCTTCCTTATAATGATGCTAGCCTAAAGTTTCTGGTGAAGTTTTTTCACCCATATTCAGCTACTTCATTGGCAGGATAACTTCAGATTTTGATGGCCTTTATATAACTGCCTTGTTTTCTTTTCATTTCCTAGAGTGGCTGGTATCCATCTTTGTGAAACTTCATCCGCATCTACGGAATTTCACAGCTAAAGATATCTTCTGAGGATTAAGGAAATATTATTGCATATTATATATCATCAAAGGAACTTCTGTTTTGTGAGATTAGCTGTGATATTTCTCTGTGTATTTGGCACACAAGCAAAACAATTGGCTCCTAAATAGAGTGGTTGCTTTCAATTAGCTCAGCCATTGGTGCTTATTCTATCTGGGAGAAGTAGAGCAGCCCAGGAAATGTGAATTCAGGATTTGGTATGAACATGGGGTCTTTCAGCAGGTAACTTTAGAGGGTAGCAGTTATTTTCTGTGCTATTGCAGCTCTAATAGCTGAGACTGTATGAGAATCTTTCCTTTCCAGGCTCTCCAAGGCTCACTTCCTACAGAAATTGGAAGTAGTAGGACAGTCACAGATGGTTCCAGCTGATGGCTCTGCAAAGCCCTGAATCCATGCCTGCTGAGTGCTAGGGAAGCAGCTCCTCAGCTTTCTGTCATGTCCAGCCAGCTTTTGTGAGGCTGTGTCTGGCTGTGCAAGGAATCCATGCCTGGCTACTGGACCTGAACATAAAACAGATAGCAGATGACCTCATGTAATTTTCTTCCTGCCCCAGCTGTGTTCTCACAGTGGTGGTTTCAGTCAATTTGGTGGGTGAGTTCAGCTGTTGCATTCTTGGAGTGTGCTAGTGTTTTTCTAATCTCTGTGTGTGGCCACAGTGTTTCGAGGCAAGTCCTTAATTACATGTTGTTTTTCAATTCAGCACCTAAAGTGCTCACCAGATAGTATTTGAAAAATTGATTATCTTTGCAGCTAAGCTGTAAGATTTTTTTTTAGGTCTTCTAAAAGGGGTGTTTGTTCATTTACTAGCACTCTGTGTACTACAATTAAACACTGTTGACATGCTTGGGTTTGTGTGTGGTTCTGACCAGCAGAATTATTATTTCTGGGTACCAAGGCAGAGCCTCAGCTGGCAGATCTATGGGCTGTCCTCACAATGAGGGCATTCCCTGTGGTTTCTTAATAGTGTTACTGAGAGTCTGTTTGTCAGCCTTTCTGTTCTCTGGGTAAATGTATGAATTATTGTGCTTTAATTGCTTCCTACAGGTATTTGCAACCAAAAACTTATTATTGCATGTTATCTCTCCAATCAGGAAACAGGAGCTAAACCAATCAAGCTGTTCTGGGGCTTGGGATACAGCAGAGGTGATGTAATCACTCTTTCTTCCCTTCTCTGGAGGAGGAAAATTCTTATGGAGGACAGTTTCTAGATGTACCATCTGGTCTTTTGCACACAGAAATCTCCTGACCTGGAATAAGGCAGAACATGTTGTTAAATAAACAGGGTGTCAGAATAGACTGTTTTCCCATCCAAGTCTATGCTTAGTTGTGTGCCAAAGATACTGCTGGGGCCAGAGTGAAGATTTGAGCCTCACAAGCCCATTTGATGTTTAGGTGCTTCTGTTGGGAAGGTTGTTTACTGCAATTTCTGCTCTGCTAGTGTGGCTTTGCTTCATATCAAGAAGGAATTTATTTATGCATTGTGGATGTTATCACAACTGTCTTTTTTTGTTTATATCACTTCTCTGAAACTTTATCTTGGCAGAAGTCCTTGCATCTGGTGGAATGACACTGTTGAGTGCTACCTCTTGGGCTACTGTTAATATTGCTCTGTGATTTTTCCAAGACTACCAGGGCTGTTAAACCTGTGCAGCAGGATTTCTGACTGCACAGAGCCATCTTTGACAGCTTTATTGTTTTTTCCCCCACACTGGATGATTCCTCTCTTCCCAGAAAAAGTGACAAAACTGACAACATTTGTCCTGCCACCATTTGTTTATTATGTGCCCAAAGCCTCTAAATTATGATCTCCTGACAGATGGAAAGCGTCTCAAGTTTATTTTTGTACCTCCACAATTATTAGCACTATCTAGTGGATGAAAATGAGAAAGAAAGTTATAGTGAGTATTTTTGTTAGACTGAGTATGTTTGTGGGCATTCCTTGACACCATTTTTATGTCCAGTCACCTCAGTTATCAGGGTTGTGCCTGGCAGAGCTGTTCTTCCCCATTCCCAAATGTTGGGAGTGGATTAATTTGGGATTGGCAGATGTTCACCTGAACCACAGACCAAGTCTAAGAAAAATGGTTAAGCAGTAAAACATTGTGTTTGCTGAGGATTTAGGTTTTATTTCCCCAGTTAAAATTGCTTTGTTTGAGTCATTTGTTTTGCAGTTTGTTGATATCATTTGTTTTGCAGTTAGTTGATATCGTACTTCCTTACTTCCCATTTTAGGAAGGAAATAAAATGCCGTATTTGAATAGAGTCCTCCAGTCCTCCTCACATCTTCTCCTTCTCATGTGTCATATAAGAGAGGAGGAGTTCAGGTAACATCTTTGCTTTTTGGCTCAAGCCCTGGAAGTCCCTGGAGCAGCCTCTTCCCAGGCAGCCTCCTGAGGGTCTGATGCTCCCTGCCAGACTGGATTACTGTGAACTCTAGGGCTGTGCCTTCTGAATCACACTGCAAACTGTCTCATATTCAGCCTTGCATGGTGCTGAGAGCTAAAAGAAGACTCTGCATCCTCACTTCCCCAGTAATTTTTCACTGTTAATGAGTTTAACACCTCCACTTAATACAGCCTTGTTTGGCTGCAGTTGGAGATGTGACATCAGTTCAGAGTTAAGAACTCTCAAATTATTTTGTCTGTCTTGCAGGTTAACTGCTTGATTAGAGATAGAAATTGTAGGTCCAGCTGATTCATCAAGCTAATTAATTGAATTAATTCATCAAGATAAGCTGTGCCAAAATATTTTACTGCAAACTTGGTACTGTGATAAAAATATGACTTGCATAACATTTCATGGAACCCTGATTTTTCAAACATTAGAAATAATGAAAATGCAAATAATAATCCACCAAAGAATAGACAGATTTTAAAACACATTTAAGCAGATTTGTGGCTGTGCCAAAAGTCCAGAAAAATACTACCTATTTTCTATTATTTTACTATCTCTACTAGAAAAGAAGGTGAAGGGAGAATCTGGTGGGTAATTTACTTAGGAGAAAAAACAGTGATGGAGATTTCTACCTATGAAAAAGAAAAGAAAAAAGGAAAGCTTTCAGATTGGATCAATCTGTTTAACCTCAAACTGGAATATTTAATTTTCCTTAGTAAAGAGCAACTTTTTTCTTTTTGCTTCTTAAATAAGATATCTTTGATTTTTAAATGCTCAAAGATAGAAAAAATAATGTGTTTCATTTTTACATCTCTTTAAAAACTGATTTTTGTGGGTTTTTTTTATCCTTTTATTTTCTCTTTAGCCTGTAGAGATTCTTAATCTTCAACCATTCATGTGTGTGTGAAAATACTTCACTCAAGCATTTGTGGTTGCTTCAGTGATTTTTAGTAGCTTTGGAAATTTATTCTTTTAAAGCTAGTATTAATATTTTTCAGTCAGTCTACATTTATTGTGACTGGAGAAAAATGTAAACTGAAATTTTACTACCCTTCATAGGAAACACCAATATCTGAAGCTTAAATTTAAATCAGGGAGAACAACTACAATAAAAGTGGTGGCAAACTTGGTGACTAAACCCACTTGGCCCAACTGGGATCTAAGCAGGGTTTTGTCATTCAGTAGACCAAGACATAGCAGAGCTAAATTATGCCAAGTAATGTTCCAATGAGACTCTTGTTGTGTGCTTGTTATCAATAACAAAGGTATTGAGAGGGGATTTTGATTTTAAATGAAGATTAAGTTCATTTCTTCCTCAAGGAAGGATCTTCCGTCCCTCATGATTACAGTAAGAGATGCGCAGTCTTCCAGTCTTGTGAACATAAGGTCTCTTTGAACAGGGATGAAGGATTTTTTTCTACCTCTCTTTTCTGCAGCTTTTTTTGTACCATTTTGCTTCATTGTAAATCTGAAGAAAGTGGTTTTCTTCATGAAATATTGAGTTTTAAGGAGGGAGATTATACATATTGCTTTGTTAGCACTGATAGCAATCTTTATTGTTGCAAGATAAAGCAATCATGCTCTCAGATGAAAACACACCTGGGGATCCAGAGCTCTTACTCCTGGCTCTGGAGCCACAAGGTGCAAGGCCTCTTTATATCCAGTGCTGAAGGGAGGAGTGTTACCAACATACAAACCTCTCTTTTTTGTTTTCTGTGTATTTCTACCATCTGCAGCAATGAGAGGTTTTCATACTGTGTTTTTTAAACAAGGAGAAAATGAACACAAGTAACTGCAGAAGTGTTAATAACATTTAGAATAAGTTTTCACATATTGGAATAGCTTTTTTTTTTTTTTTTAATCTCCGCCCTGGGCGCTCTGTCCCACTCAGGCTGTGGAAAGCAGTCAGGAGAGCTGAGCTGCAGATGTCTACTTGGCATCAGAGAGATGGACTGGCTCCACCATCCCTCCCTGCCTTTCCACACAGGGAGCCTTTGGAAGCGTAGGCAGGAGAGAAGTGGCTGCTCCAAAGTGGCATTTCCAGTAAGTGGCACAAGCTGGAAGAATTCTTCAGGCTCCTCTTGAAACAGATGCGAACAGACCAAGAGCAGCTTTGCTGAAATAACTGGTTTCTTCATGAGCCAATTCGTCACTGAAAGGATTTTGGCATAGAAGTGCATAATAGCTGTAATCTTTCTACTGATATAGCACTGTTCCTTTCATGTTCCAATAAAAATTACCCTTGCCTAGTACGTAGGTACAATGTTAAGTTCTTTGGAGCAAAACCCAATCTTTATCATCATCCTGTTTAGAGCTCAGAAGTGAGATTGTAGAAATCCTGCACACTGAGCACCAGCAAATGCTCCTGTTCAGATGTGGATGTGAACAAACTTCTCAGGAGGTACTTGCTTATTAAAAACCAGCTCAGTATAAGTGCATTATTTATTGTGAACATTTAAGGTAATCCCAGGACTCAGTGTGGTTCTGTAATAAGAGGTTGCTGCATGTCATAGCTGATTTATTTTGTTTTTTCCCAGTTAACTTGAGGGAAGGTGCAGTTCTGGTAGAAAAGCTGTCCTCTAGGTCATTTATAGCAAAGAGAATAATGTGTTGATACTGGGTGTTGTGAAGCCATCCGAGTTCAAAGGTGCTCATTTTGACAGAAAAGATAAAAGTAAATACCATCATTTACTGATAAAACAAAATGCCCTTTTGTTTGGCAGAATGCCAAGAAGAATTTTTAGATCACCTAATGAAAAATATAATGGTATTTTAACTTTTCTTCTTGTTTCTCCTTTTGAAATTATGGCTTTTTAAACACAGGCAGGTAAATATAATATTTCCTTCAAAGACATTTTTCTCTTCTTGAGACAATTTCCTCAACCAATTTCCAACTTTTGTTACAGTCCCTGCAAGTATTTTATTTTTTTAATTAACTGATATTTCTGCTATGGAATTAAAACTCATAGTAAATGTGACACACCTGGGAGAAAATATTTTCAGCATAAAGCTGCCTAAGTTTTCAGTTCATACTGTACTAATTGCTTGTACAAAAACAATGCTTATTTTTCTTGAGAGAGCAAATCATAGTAATGGGAATAATAACAATGGGAATTTCAGGTGAAAAAAAAATTTTAAAAACTGTTTTCAAAAGAGAGTGTTTATATTCTATACTAATTATTTTTCCCCAAAACCCTGCATTTTTTTGTTTTTGCCCTTGAATCAGCAGCAGTGGGACCACCCAAGAAAGAGTTTGAATCAGAGTCACTTCAGTGAGTCAATCAAACTACTGCAAGTCACAGAAGCAGAGGATCCAGCCCAGAGTGCTCAGCTGCTGTAGCAGCTTTCCCAAGGGTATCAAGACCCTGACCCAATCCCAAGACCCTGGGATTATCTGCTGCTCTTTGCTGTGCTGCTGCTCCTGGCTCACTCCCACCAGTGCCTGCAGCTCCAAGAGGAGTCAGTGCTGTTCACATGGGGGACTTTGCCAGAATAAAACTGGCCCTGCCACGATTCTCCTCATTCCCTCAGTGGGAAGAGGACTGGCCCAACTGGTAAGGACCATTCTTAGCATTTAAAATACCTCACTAATTTACAATGCTGCAAGAAACAGCGAAGAGGTATGAAACTCTGAGGATATTAAATCCTTTCGCTAAAATGATAAGAGAACTGTTGTGATATGTAACAGAACAAATGGTGACCCCGACGTGATTTGGGCCCCATGGATTTAAATACTAAACTATAATGATGTTAGAATTCTTGCTATATAAGACAACACTCATGTAGAAAAGAGATTTTCAAGGGATTTTCCTCCAAATATGGCAGAAAGATACAGAAAGGAGGTAAAATTCTAGCCGATATTGTTTAATATGGAGTTAATCCTGCTGCCTGTGAGCTTTGCTTATGGTCTGCCGTGGGTAGGACAGGAAACTGCTGGTTCCCATTTGGTTTTGTATAACACAAATAATGCCATAGATCACCATCAGAACTCCTCTTAGAAATCTCTTTTTCAGGTTGTAGACCACAGGTTAATTATTCATCCCTCATGTGGAAGTCATCCTGTGTTTACCCTACTTTTGTTGCTCTTTTAATGAAAATTTTCCCGTTCTGCTATGAAGTTTGGAAAGAGGGGCCACAACTGCCTGAATTATTCAAAATACTGGTGTTCTCTGGGTATACACAGCAACAGAATGATGTTCTCTGGGTTTTTTTTCCCTCTGTTCTTTTTCTAGCAATATGTATTTTTTGCTTTATTGATTGCCTCCCAGTAGAAGTGAAAGAAATGGGTGTACTTACTCTAAGGCACAGCAAGAGTCAATATAAGTGATGTCTAATTTCTCCAACATCCTTGGAGAAATCTTTCCTTAACATCAAATATGAATAATGTGGTTTTTCTTTTCTTATCCAAGACAGATTTGGGTAGAGTTAACTTACTGTGTTTACTTTGGAATGGGGAGAGTTTTAGAGAGCATTTCAGGAGGTGCTCTTCAGTTTGAGCATAAGCACTAATTGAAAATTATTTTATTTTTTCCTGGAGACTGCTGGTCATTTTTTTCTTGCTTTCAGGGATGGCAGATGAGACATCAGAGAAATGCTGCTGCATTAGGTACTGCATTTCCTGCATTTTGTTCCTCTTGGCACCATCAAAGAGCATATCTCCTTTTTTTTTGCATTTTCAAAGCAAAATTTTGCTAAACAAAGTGTCATGGGGGTATCTCAGCCCAGCCAGTCCTCTCTCACTCATGAACACTGCAGGGCTTTGTTACAGACATCTTTTATGAAAAATCCTTTCCTTAGGATTTTTCCTCCTGAGAAGCTGGGAGGCCTCAGGAGCAAAATGTAAACATTGATTATCTGCTGCTGTGGAATGCAACAGGTGCATCTGTGATTGGCCCATGTTGGATGTTTGTAATTAATGGCCAGTCACAGTGAACTGGCTTGGACAGAGAGCTGAGCCACAAACCTTTGTTATCATTCTTTCTTTTTCTATTCTTAGCTAGCCTTCTGATGAAATCCTTTCTTCTATTCTTTTAGTATAGTTTTAATATAATAAATATTATAAAATAATAAATCAAGCCTTCTGAAACATGGAGTCAGATCCTCATCTCTTCCCTCATCCTAAGACCCCTGTGAACAGGGTCACAGAGCTTTTCACCTCTGTGCTCTGAAGATGACTGGTTTTGTGCCATCCCTGCTCCAAGTGGAAGCTGGAATATCAGCTCATCCACCACTGCTCAATTGATGCACTTACAAGTTCGGGCAGTTTTAGAAAACTGCTGGCAGCAGATGCTTGGCTGGTCTGGAGCATCTTCAGCGATCCTGTGAAACTCTGCACCAGCTGAGGATGTGCTCCTGGTTGTGCAGCTGGGACTAAAACTGCACTGAAAGCAGTTGAACTTTCCCCACTGATCATTTAGAAGGGATCTTGATGCTTTCAGGCTTGTGTTTTTCAGGACTTGTAGTGGTAACATCTGGTTCGTTTAATCAAAACAAATCATCAGATGGAAAACATTGTACCTGACATAAACAAAGACTTGCTTCATGGCTCATACCTCAAAAAAATTGAACCTACAAAATTAGCCATGCTAAAGGGCCTTAAAAATGTATCAACTTTCTCCATGAGCAGTATATCCTTCAAGCCAGTGCATTAACATGGGTTCTATGAACAAAAATCTGTTTTTCTAAGTGACTCGAGCATCTTGCTGCTGTTTTGTATGTAAGACAAAAAGGGGCACAGCAGTTTCTACATAGTCTGTTGTAAGAACATCTTATGAAGTGTCTGTGCCTCTGGTTTTGTCAGATCACATTAATTAGCAGTGAAAATCACCCTCAAAAAGATCTGTGCAAATGCTTTGTTCTGACTACCACATGTACTGGTGGTATTTGTGGGATTCCTCGCTTTAATCTTGGGATTTATAGCCCTTCATGTTTAGGTATTTTTTGCTGAAATTTTCAATGGATGCTTTCCCTGTGAAGAAGTGTCAGAAAACCATGAATGAATCTTTAGGTGGTTACATTACTTTACAACAGCAGTAGGAAGAGTGATACCAATAATTCTAGGCTGAAAATAAAGCCCCAGCTACATGGGACTTTCCACCTTTTCATGGTTACCTTTTGCCACATGGTTGTTACACATACCTGTGACAAATTGCTGGGTCCTGAAGGTTTTCACCAAATACTACTTTTTAAAATTTTATTTTATTTTTAAAATTTATTTCAAAGTAGGTTTCATTATTTTAAATGCATGTGTTTCTCAATGGCTCATTTAGGAAAGAAAGAATGCCACTCAGCTTCACAGAGTACTTAGTGATTATGCACTCTGAATTTACAGTTCATAGCAAATAGATGATCTACTTACAGGAGAAGCATTCTCAAGAGTCCTGTAAGTAATGAAGTCGAGGAACCGTGTGTGCTCATAAATAGAAAAATAGGTAAAATCTGCTGAACAGAAATCATTAACATTTCTGTTCACAAAGATAAACTAGAAGGAAAATCAATAGACAGGACAGTTGTAGTAAAATATTGTTCTAAACTATCTATCAGGTAATAGTTTCCATGGCAGTTTTATGAGCCTCTTCTGGGGAACTTGAAGCTCGGGTGTGTTTTATTTTGTTTTTAAAAAAGCATAAAATCCCATCAAAAAGGAAGGGACAAGACACCATGGGGATGCTTTAGTATCCATCAGAACCACTGGAAAATGAGTAATTTGCATTCAGGGGGTGTGGAGCATCTGTGTTTTATGGCTCAGAGAGAGTTGGAGGATCATGGGCTGGCAGGGGCATGCAGGCTGAAGCTGAGAGCCTCTTAAACAGTGCTAACACTGAAGACATCAAACTGGGAAGTGGAAGGACATGTAATGCACTCCCTTCTAACAATACTTAAGGAATGCAGGAGGTATTCCTTTCCCAGATGCAATTTCTAAATATAAAGATTCAAAGTGTCTTAATATTGAGGTGTACCCTCACAGAGTTAAAGGTGGTTGAATAGGAGCAGATAAATTGTAAGGCTGAAGAACTGCAGGTGTCTTGGTGGAAACCTTATAACTGCAAGTTATGTCTGATTTTATGCCGCTGTACAACTGCTAATTCAAGATCCATTATCCCACCTATGATGCCATAATTACTGCTGGTCTTGAAGCCTGCAGCTCTCTGGTTCCAAATACCCCAAATATCCCTTGGCATGCCTCTGCTGTAGCATTTTCTCTTCCACTGAATCTCTGAAGAGCTGAAAATCTCAAGACACAAAAAATATTAATGAACACAGAAAAAAGGCTTGCAACTCAGTATAAACACTAATACCTCCCTCCTCCCACACACAGTGGCTGAGCTTTGTCAAAGGGTACTGAATAAAATCTGTAACTTGATTTTATTTGGTAACTTGCAGTTCCACTCTCCAAGGGACTTATTTAAACTAACAGGAGGACTAACCTGGCTTCTGGAATTGCCCAATGTAGCTTTCACTGCAGATTGTCCAAAGGGTTTGTCAGCACCATCAGTTTACTAGGATTTTGCCTTTTTCATAAAAGCCTTTTGTCTTGAGACTGTCAGACTGACATCAGTCTACTGGAACAAACAGGTAAAATTAAAACAAGAGAGAAGCTCCTGGCTGCAAAGTTGAAAAGGTTGTTACAAAAGGAAGGCATAAAGTAGGGAAATGAAAAGTGTAAAATGCAGCTGAAAGCAATCTTTTATCCAAAGCACCACAGAAGACTGTGACTGATCTTAGATTCCGTAGCTGAGGGCTGATGCACCAAGCTGGTCAGAGAGCTGCCTTTGGGAGCAGGTGTGTGGAATGACTTTGGGAAGGAAACAGCTCAGTCCTGCTCCTCCTGGGCACTTGGTCTCACACAGGTCTCTGGGAGTCTGTTCCTGTCCAAAAAAGAAAATTGCTTTGTTAATGAACATTTCTACTTGTATTTGCCCCATTTCTTTTCTCTAATCTTCTGATTTATTAAATTCCCCTGTACTAGAGAGACTTATCTAAATATGCATTGCCATTTTAGTCCTCACTTAGCATGTTTCCTTGGGCCCAAAGTATTTTTGTACTCCACACATTTTTGCTGTTTGAATGACCTTATTTTAAATTTATTAGGTTTTCTATTTCTTTCTTAGCTGACAAAGTGTTATGACCCAGCCCTGAAGGCGAAGGTAGCTGAGAACTACAGAGATGAATGACTGGAGTTGCCACAGGGCTATAAATCTCTTGGATAACTGATCTGGGACATGCACAGACTGTGTGAGGTCCTTTCAAAATCAAAACAGCAAAGAGAAAAATCTGGAGAAGACATCATGAAGCAGCAAACCAGAGGGTCTTTTCTGAAATAGGTAAACGAACATATATCTAAACTTTCTGAAGAATCAATGGTTGCTCCAACAGTAAGCAAGGATGAGTCCTTTCCTCACCAGATTTCTGTTTTAAAGGATTGAGAGAAGGCTAACTGTAAGTACCAGACTCTACTGTTTTTTTTTTCTTCTCACTTTACTGTGAAATTATGCTGAAGCTAATTGCCTCTCTGAGGCTAATTGCCTCTGCTGCATGTGGTTAAAAAAGATTCATCTTGGGTTTAGCTCATGCTTTCTATAATTCCTTTAACACAGACTTCTCATCCAATTCTTCAGTGCTCTTTCTCTAGGGAAATAGACAAAAACAACCCCAAAATAATTCGTCTGCAGCCTATTTGAGTTTCTTAGGGTATCAACCAGTCTTTGGAGGTGCTCCTTTGCTACTTTGGAGAGATTAAGAGTAGTGTTCCCAACATGATATATATTGTGCTGTGATCTGTTTCATGTGCCTCAAAAGATACAGCTGGAAAGTAGATGGCTCAGAAAACTCATCTGTGAGGCAAAGATTCAGCTTTTCAGAGTGAAACTCCAGCATCTCAATTCATCAAACACATATTTTGTGTAGGCCACCATCAAATTTTAGATGGTTTGTGGCTGCATTTTGGATCTATTTTGCCATGACCAGTTACATTGGAATTCAGTTAGGATTAGTCACACCACCTCTCCCAGTAGAAAAATAGTCCTACTGAAACCTTTTACCAGCACTCTTCCAGTTCACACGAGCTACCTGACTGCAGAACTGTGACCTGTGTTTCTGTGAGCAATACATTTCTGGTTTGCTTCTGTTAGGCTTTTGATTTTTTTTTGTTTGCAGGCAGATGTTTAAGAGACATCGATGTGACAGCTTCCAAGTGAAAGATATTGTTGTTTTTTTTCCCCCTGTCCCTTGTAAATGCCCTGCTCTCCCTGTTTATTTGAAGGCATGAGGCAAATTTCAAAGGCACAGCCAGCAGGGAAATGCTGCATTTTTCATCTGGGTGGTACATATAGAAAGTGAGACACTGCTGAGTCAGGCACACTTGGCTGTTTGTTGCTGCCTAAAATCATTAGCAATATGAGATTATACAAAGCACCTGCTGAAAGTTCAGAAGAGCTTTTGTGCAACCTTGGAGAATGTTATTAAAGGTAGACTTGTAGTCTGTATCCTACACAAAAATATAAACAGTTTCATTTTCTGAGTGCTTTTATGGCTTGACTAGCGAAGGTGGGAAGGTAGCATGATATTCCATGGCTTGCCATGAGCCTTTCAGATTGCCCAATGTGATCTTTGAAACACATGGCGAAAAGGAGGAGAGGAATCATTCCTGTTGTTGTTACATAGAGAGGCAGAGAGCAGTCACATCCTTTATTGCTTTAAAATCCACTTTGTTCATCTTGGTGGGTGTGGGAGGCAGTGTTCAACCAACACTACAGCTTTGAAGTGCTTTGCTGCCTGGGGTACTCAGATGTGCTATCCTGAGCATCAAGGTCCTCTGTGTAATGCAGGGGGGGAGCTGGGTGCATGAAGAGTCACTGCTTTAAAAGCTTAATTTCACCAGCAAGAAGCGTTGGACTGGAGGATATGGCTGAAGCCCTGCTCCTTTCAGAAGCAAAGTTACCAAGTTTTACTGCAGAAGAGCATCTGTCTCCAGGCTGCTTTACTTCAGGTATGAGAGTAGAGGAAAACACCCAATGAAACACTGATGCAAAAGTAAGAAATGATCATAAAACCTTTTATTCATTTCCCCCAAAGTTAGAGCATTTCCTTCAATTTTGCTCTAGCTGTCCTGTTGCTTGGCAGTGCCAGGTTCATGAGTCACACCAGCCTGAAGGTTTTTCACACTGCTTTAACTTTAAGTAGTTAATAATTTATTGGGCTGGAGTGGAAAAAATTACAACTGCAGTCTAATGACTTGGGGGTCTCTCTGGGAGAAGTATGAAGTGGGTTTCTGCCTGCACTTCGCTATGTACTTAGCATTATGCATTCATTGAAACAAGCTCTTGCTGGGTCAGCTCCTCCCAAGGTGACTACTGAGATCACCAAGATGTGGCTGTGCATGCTTGTGTTTATCCACTCTTTCTCTCCAAACTACACTCCTCATGGAAAGTGGAACAGTTAATAGTGTAAAGCTTATCAAACTGCTACTTTTGAAATTTTACATGATCTGGTACTCTGAGTCTTTCTTTTGGTGGTAGAAGGTACAGGTTCCCACCAAGAGGAAGGATGGAGATTTGCTGTTTGTATCTTGTGAATGAATGGAGGAGACTCTTGTTCCTCAGTTTACTTTGCAACCCAACTGAATATTTGTACTCTGAAAACCTGCATTGTCATGGAGGAAAGGGAAACTGCACCAATCAGCCGTAGTGGTTCATTTGGAAACAGCCCATCTTAAAGCCTAGCCTTAATTTCTGAAGTGCTAATTGGTCTCTCAAATATTATTACTTTTATAACTTAACCACTTTGTGAGTAGCCAAAATAAATGGTGGTGTTTATGATACCTTTTGAAATCATCACATAGTTTATGATAAAATATGAATTCCTTCCTGTTTTCAAATCTGACTCATTCAAGAGAAATTCAGATCTTTTGTGCCGTGAAATTGTAAAACCTTTCGACTACTATGTCCAAAATGAAGTAGGAAAAAAAATATTTAAAATTACTTCCTTTTGTACTTTAGGAGTGTTGTTTTAAGTCTTGCTTTTCTGTGAAATGGCAGCCCCGAGCAGAAGGCTGTGCATTCACTTGCTGTTGGCATGTTTCAGCTGCGTCCTTCCAGCTCCTGCAGTTGCCAAAAACAATCAAAATGCCATGGATGCAGTCCCAGGAGGGTTCTTCAGAGGAGAGGGACTTCCTGTGGCGAAGAATCAAGGCTTTTATCCTGCTGTCTGCTCTTGCTGTGGGAGGTGTTTGGGGAAGGAAAGGTCTGCAGCCCAAGCGCGTGCCAGCCCTGCCAGTCCCGCTGCTGGAGCAGGCTGGCGGAGCGGCGAGCGCTCAGGTGTGAGCTGGAGCAGCTCCTCAGTGCCTCCTGCTTTGTGCCAGGCCTTGGGACAGTTCCCAGCCTTTCCCAGAAGGCAAACAGGCTGAATTCCCTCGAGTTTGGCACGGCATCATGACGGCTGCGTTTGAGAGCGCTTTCAGTGCTCAATAGCAATTTTCCGGTGCTGTGAACCTGACACTGCCTTACCTTGCACATTCCATTGTCCTGGCTCCTGCTGAAGTGCCCTGTCACTCCTGGAAGAGACTGTGCATGCATTTGTAGTCACTGTGTGTGTCAAACACTTTTGAAAGACTTTCAGTCTTTGTGTATTCCAGTCTGAATCAGATTTTGGATGGTCAGGAGTGTAATGTAAGCAAGCATTTGTAACTAGGAATGATGGAGGTGCTAAACAGAGAAAATGGGAAAAAATTACCATGCCTAGAAAAACAAGGTAAGAGTATCATGAGACAAGCCTGGAAGAGAAAACAGCTAAGGATAAGGCCAAAGAAAACCCAAAATAACACAATACCACCACCAAGAAAACAAGCAAACAAAAATCAAACCCTGAAAACCCAAAGTCTAGGAGAAAAGGAATACATGGCAAGCTAAAGTGATTTTATTTTTTTTCCCTTTGTACCTAGAGAGTGCTTTTTCAGTGCTCACTAAAGAAGTTGGTACAGGCTCATTGTGCAGTCTTTGAGCTCCTTCTGGAACACAGGGCTTCAGTTCAAGTCAGTCACTCATGTCAAATATATCACTTAAATTTGGAAGTTAGCATATCACTGCTAAAATCAGGGAATGTGTTTTAAAGAGGTTTTTGGCTTAATTAGAGATTAGAAAGTTCCTCCTAAATGTTTTCTTTTGTATAGACACATAAGAATCTTCTGTTTTAGCACATTATTTAACCAATAAATTATTGTCTGTGGGATTGTACAATTGAGAAGATATTCCAGGAACTGGCACAGCATGTCTGATGGAAATAGTCATATTTCAATATCCTGACTTTGTGTCTGAGAGAATTTACTTTCTTCTGCCTCTCTTCTAGTTAAAATTTATCCTTTTCCTTCTAGATCCAATGAGGAAATGTCTGACAAAAGTCTGCTAATCTCCTTTCCAAACATTGCATCATGTCACATTCTTTGTATAAGGTATCTTCTTAAAACTTTGAAGTATCCAAGAACTATTCCTTTCTCATTTTGCATATGGGCAATTGAAGCAGAAGTAAGAACTACAATCTAGTGTCTACAGAGAGCTAGGTTCCCAGCTTGAAAGCCACCCAGTCAATCTTTTTTTTCAAGAAATGGAGAAGAGAGATACTTCAAATTACCTTAGCATGCTGATGTCACCTTGCCAGTAAAAGCTTTTTTCCCTATAAGGTAGTTTTAGAGATAAAAAGTACAAAAAATTGGAGGCAGGGGGAAGCACAGACTAGCCAAAGTTCTTTTAAATATAATAGAATTCTAGCTGGACTGGTCTTAAATTCATTGTTCACTGAAAAGAAATGTGCTTATCAGATTGTTAAGTCAGGTTTTTTTGGTCATTCTCATTTATATGGAATTATCCAGGGTACAGACAAATAGATATTAATGGGCTGTGAGGGTCACTGTTATTCTGCTCTGAATGCCAAGTTGTGCTGGATCCTTTTCATTTCTCCTGCACTTACACAGCTGTGAGTTATCTAGATTTCTATTTTCTACTGTCTTTTTCCAGCTGATCCTTTTTAACATACAGTTGTTTGTTTGCTTTCAAGTGCAGAATAAATGTCAATTAGTTTCTTGTCTGTTTTGTGACTGACCCTTGAATCTCTGGGGGGTAAAATCCAGGTAGCTCTGCTGGTTGTGCTCATCTGAAAATGGAGATTCTGCCTTATATTATTTAGCTGTTTTACACTGGCCAACTTTGAATCCAGTGAAAGGGTCTGCATGAGAACAGAGCCCAGTGAGTACAGCAGAACAGGGAGGGATTAAGCACATTTGTCACCATTACCTTTGTAGTCTCTCCCAGTAAACAGAGAATTCCTTTCAGTCACGTTCCTGCTGGTTTCCCGGTGTCCACTTTCATTCTGAGATGAAAAGAATCCAATTTGATTTTCTCTCTCAGATCTACATATTGTCACTGCTCTGCCCTTATTGTACTTTTTACCAGCTCATTCTTGCTAATATGCTCGTACAAAATTTCTCATAAATGTTTAATTCCTAACAATAGAGTACCGGAATAATTTCCATGGTACAGAAATGTTCTGCTGACCAACTTACCGGAGTAAAAATGCTAATATGACCCTTGGGTCAGTCACACAGCCGTCTTTAATGTAAATTTAATACAGTGATTCCCCGGGAGATGGAAGATGGCGGGCTTAGCAGAGCTGCACTGAATCAAAGTATCAGTATTTAGCAGCCTCTGGTTACCAGGCTACTGCTCACCTCTGCGACCAGGGGAAGATCATCACAGAAATGCATTTTAAACCTACCCATCAAATGTGCAATTGGATATGTTGTATGAAGAAATCTTTTTGCAGATTTGATGAGGGGTTTAAAAATAATAAAGGACAGGGTAGGAGGAGGCAGGGGCAAAGACAGAAGATACTGGGTTCCAGTGTCCCACTCTCTTCTCCAATTGTTTCTGTGTAAAAAGAACCACAAAAAAACCCCAATCTATACACTTGATATCAAATAAAACATCATATTTTTCATAAGCTGAATAGATGCCTTGGAAAGCAGCCAACGAGGGAATTTTCCACTTGTGCTGCCTTTGCAGGCTCTTTCAAACCTACTGTTAAGCAGCAGGGGCACATACGCACTTCACTCCCTTTTCTATTATGCAGCTATGACACATTAAGCTCCTTGGAATGGTATTCATATTTTATCAGCTCTCCTAACGTCAGTTCTTTATTTATAACTTGCTCTTTTTTCCCTTTTTTTTTCTTCTTTTTTTCCTGTTCCTTTCCAGCCTGTATATCTAGACTTAGTAAAGAAAGAGACCAAAGCAGTTGAAGGAAAAAAAAAAACCCACCCCAAACCCCTCTGTGAATTTAATCATACCTTTGAGGTGAAATGTGTGTTTTCAGTCAGTGTTTAAGAACTCAGCTGATCATTATTTTCTCTTTTCACACACAGCTTGCCATGGCACCCTCTACAGGTCATATCTGATTTGCTTACATTTAATATAGCACTTTTATTTGAAGAATAGCAGATTTTATTCCCTAAAATATCATATTAAATCTGTACCTGCAATCTGCCAAACTGCTGAGGTTTCTGCACAGGAAAGCACTGAGGGTCTGGGCAGACTTGTGCTGATTTGTAAATCAGGCTTGACAAAGGCTTTAGCAAACAATGCTTATATATTGGCAGTCTTGTTTTTATAAGCTCATGTTTTGTGCTACTGAGAAAAGACCCTGATTAATTTATATGTAGATTGCTATCTCATCCTGTTAAAAGTAAGCTGTAATACCAACAGGAGCTGAATTTGCTACCATGACTCTAATAACCTGACCAACTAGTCAAATTTAAAGACCCTGCAAGAACATTTTGTGTAGGTGGAGGAACTGGCAACACTTCTGGTACAATTTCAGCATGTTTGTTTTTTAAATAAGCCCTGATTTTTTTCAGAATACAACAGAAACAGCCATCAGATATTTTTCCTATTCTGAAACACTGGTTTTGCTACTCCAGGAAGACCTGTCCTCAGTAAGCCTTTATCTCTCTCTTTCTCTATTTTTTGCTCCTGCCTCTTACTTCCATCAAATATTTTGGCATTTCTTAACCCACGCTTCTACAAGTAAGAAAGCTTTTCTCCCTGGCCCCCACAGGCCAGCCCTGCCTTGACCTGAGCTGTGGCCAGTGAGCCCCAGCCAGAAGTGGTTTTTGGATGCTGGACAAGTGTAAACAGCTCCCAGCACAAGTGCCTTGTGTGTGAATGCAGCCAAAGCATTAACAGCAAGGGGTAGATGAAATAATGTCTGCACACACCCATGGATACCAGCAGAGGATTGGGGTTTTATTGGCAAGGCCATGTCATGGGAAAGGTAGGCAGTGGAGGGAATTGAAAATGCTTTCTTTGCTTTGTGAGCAGGATGTTGATGTTTGCATTATTTGGAAATCTTGGATGTCAGGAGAAAAGGCAGCATCTCAAAGCTGGGAAAAGACACAGAACAGAAAGAGGGATGCTAAAAATTTCAACCCTTCCTATTTGGAGGACACTGCCAAAGGAAAAGTTGTGGAATGCTGGTTAGCTCTGAGTGGATGAAGCATGAATTGTGTTACATCAGTGTCCAGGGGCCAGACAGCACACTTGTCTTTCCACCCCTCTCTGTGGGGCAGAGCTGCTGTTCTTGGGGAAGAAAACTGGAGTGAACTGTGATGGCAGCACAGCAGGGCCCTTCTTATGTATTCCCTCAATTTAGCACAGGCATAAACCTAAGGGCTGTGACTCACTGTCTGATGCTTTCTTGAAAAAAGAAAAAAAAAATAGAGATAAAATGAACAAGGTGAAAAATCCTTTGCCTACTGTAAAGATAATCTAAAAAACCATTATTTTAGTAGGACTTTTGTTTCACTTTCCTTCTTTGATACAATGTAATCCATCAAAGATTTCAAGAAGTTTTGAATAGGAAAAATAGAAACATGTTTTAATCTGGTGAATCTGTAGAGAGTCACTGGCTGTAGAATAGCATTGCGGCATGCAAGTGTAGTGCAAAAATATACAACTTTAATTCCATGGTCAAAAAAATAATGCTCTTCCAGTATAGTCTATCAAAAATATTTCTTTGAGATCTCTGCTCTGAATGAGATCCCTCAGGGCTGGGCATTTCTCAAAGCCTTTTGCATCTGCCAAATGTACTGCTAACATTTTCTCACAAAAATGTTGGTGCAAGAACAAGGAGAATTAAAACCTCAAGCTTAGAGAAATGAAAGGAAACCTGGCTTCACTTCAAGGCAGAGTTTTGATCTCGGGTATCATTTTTGATCTAATGTATCATTAGATCTGTTGATTTAGTTAAAACTTACTAGTATATTTCTCAGCTTTCAATTCAGTATTCTTGAACTCTGAAGTTTAGGAAAGAGTTGTGAGAAGGGAATTTGAAGGATATTAACTCATTTAGGTGTAAAGGTTCATAACCTCCTACAGTAATCCTTTCTTTTTATCCTTGCCAGACAGTTTCAGCTGTACACAGCAAGCAAAACTGAATTTGACTCAGAACTGAGGAGGATACCACATTCTTGGTGAGATTATGATAATCCACTGGGAATAGACATTGTAGCAAAATTTCAAAGGAAGAACGCCATAGCCAATGTAAATCCATGGATATTCTTCTGAAATCTGTTGAATTTCTCCCATTTTTCACTGATGTAGCTGGGAACAGAACTTGGCATTTTCCTGGTTTTGCTAGGAAATATAAAATGTCAAGTAGCAATGCAAAAAAATGTCTGCGTCTGTAGAACTTTGGTTTTTTTGCCGACAACTTTGTTTCTTTTCAGTGAATTTTGGTAAGGTTTTAGCCAGAGTTGTTAAAGTAGTCTGCAGAAATAGAGAAGGAAATATGGATCTGAGCTATTGGCTTCTTTAATGTGGGATCAAGCTTCTTTAAAGTCACTCTAATTTGGATGTTGAGATCACAACGCTTATTTGAAGATAATGAGAGTTGTAAATTTGGTAAAAATGCTTTAATTCAAGGATATCTTTTTGTAAAATAAAATGATCTTTCAGACATAAGCATCTTGATCAACCACTTTGCTTCTGCATTTTAAGCATAGAATGAGCCATAAAGAGCTTTGATTTTGGGGCCAGCTAAAGCAATCATTGTGTGTAATTGCCCCTGTTTTACATGTGCATTCTGATTAGCATGTCTGAAATGTCTGAGCTGAAGTGACCTGGAGTAAGCCTAGTTGTGAGTTTAAGAAATTGATGGATAAAATTGCATGATAAAAAAAGCTAATTCTTGAATGCAAATACTTGATTTTTTTAAACTATTTTTATGTGTAAGAAATACAACTTATACTTTTAGCTTGAAGTCTTCTCTGGGAAGTGGAAGCAGAATCCATGAAGTATTTCTGTAAGTTTAAAACGAGATTTAAATAATTTTAAAAGGTTTACAGATTTGAAAGCTATGTTATGTAGGACAATTATAGAGCTCATTAATACAGATGGAATTGGTTTCAAGCTGCAAGACTGAAGCCTGAGGCTTTGTTTCAAATTACCTTAAATGTGGGTTTAAGCTGACAGCAAAAAATGTGCCTAACTTTCTTTGGCAAGGAGGGAGCAAGCAGTCATGTTGCAGAAAGCAACTGTGCATAAAACATAGCAGGAATTTTGTTTTGGTGTCTGAATTATGCTACACTGATCTAAATGCTTCCCCCCTGTAATGGAAACAGTGCCTTGTGCAAGCCTATCATTTCCCACAGGCAGTAATTATAACTGAGAGCAAAAAAAGTTGATAAAAAACACCAAACCAGCAGTATCTTTCTGATTTACTTATTGTTTATTTTCTTTTGCTTCTCCTCTTAACCACCTGGTTGGTGGACAGCTTGTAGAAGGGAACACTAAGAGTTAAAAAAAATAAAAATAAGAAGATTGGTGGTGTCAGCTGGTTTGTGCTTTAATGAGAATTTTTTAAAAATCAGAATCCCAGTGTATGGCAAACATGTAAACCAAAAGAAGGGAGGAGAGCAAGAAAATAACTTAAGTGGGACTCTGTGCTGCTATGGCAAGACTGGGTCATGGGAATCATCCTATTTAAATCAAGATTGGCAATGTCTGTGCTGCCCTGCAGAAACAATCATATTGGGAACACAAAACTGATCCCTGAACAGAGAGACCAAGAAAGGAAGCAGAGGGACAATAAGGACAGGAAGCTTGGAAATGAACAAACTTTGAAGGGTGTATCTTTGAGGAGACAGAAACCAACAGGGTTGAAACCCAACAGAGAGTTCAAGAAAGGTGAACACTGAAGCAGGAAGCTGGGGAGTATTTTAATGGAAAAAGTGAACAAATTTCATTAATTTCATTCTGAATGAACATTCACTTTAAAGAAATCTGTTGAGAAACAGCAGTCATTTTTAGCAGGTTCAGGCAGAGGTTTTGGAGGTCTAGCTGAGGCATTAAAGTGTTCCAATAGTAGAAATAGTGAAAGACTGAACACTCACCTCTGAAAAGCAGTACATAAATCCTTCTTGGTGGCTAACTGGCGTAGCACAAAACAGAAAATCTCTAATTTAATTTTCTCTATAACATAGATGGTCTGACATTGTCTTCAATTATGTGTGTTCAAGACCAATAAGAGCACTTGCTTTGCTACTCTTATACCCTTTGATTTAATAAAATGCCTTATATGTGTTTACCTACCAAGCTAAGCCTTTAAAATGAAATCAACTTCTTATATGAGATGAAATCATATCTAATTAGTAATTGAGGTTAGTTTAGTATCACAACAGCTTCAAGTTGGGCCAAGAATGTGTCAGTATGATTCAGTACACATTTTCCATAGCAAGAAAGAAAAAATTGACCTTTTATTTGCCTGGGAACAAAAGCCTTTTTTTTTTTTTTGCCTGATGGTACCATTAGGAAATTGTTTGAGGTAACTTATGGTGTTGTTCTGTATAATCCAAATGTTTAAAAAAATGTACCAATAGTTTTATATGGTTAAGACAAGTAGTTAAACTTTAACCAAGATATTATTTTATAAAATATGTGTTCATTTAATTTTGTTCTCAGTTTTGATCTAAAAGCATGTTGGGTTTTCCAACTGCAGACTTGCCACACTTTTGTACCTCAGTTTTAAAAATGTAGTGGTTGGAATAAAGTTTTGAGAGTTAGTTATACTCTAAATGCTGGATGGTAAGTGTATGTTATTGTTCTGGGATAATCTAAACCAGTTAACAAAATAAGGATATTTATTAGGGAGTCTGTGATCATAAACCAGGAAACACATCATATACTTTGGAGAAAAGCATTTTTCAAGCAGGTAAAAATCTCTTTGAAGATTTTTGCCACCTTTTTTTTAATTAACTTTATGATAGTCTTTACCTTGAAACCTGTTCAGATATTCTTATTGCAGATATTTTTCTCATGAGACAATGAGCAAAGCTGAATGACCTTCTAGAAAATAAGACCTTTTAGGTCACTGCAGTGGTTGCCATGAACAGTATAAAAACCACATTTTCTGAGATTTTGACTGCCTTCTTTTTATGATACACTTCACAAAGGAATTATTATTATTATTATTATTATTATTATTATTATTATTATTATTATTATTATTATTAATTTTATTTTTATTTTTATTATTTTGAGTATTGCTTTCTCATCTGCTGAGAACTATTGCAGGTTCTGTACAAGGACTTAAGAAGTTTTTATTAGAATGGGAGACTTTCACACCTCCAGGATGGATGGTGCACCTTCATTGTCATCAGGTTGTAGTACCACCACATTTTCCTCTCTGTAGCTGCCACTAAATGATCTCCCAAGTTGCAGTGGTAATCCTATTTATTGATTATTGTGGAGAAACTGGCTGAATATAATTCCTTTTCTGGTTGAATATAATTCATTCTACTTCTAAGATGGAGGGTCAAGTTCATTTCCTTTTTTTGAGGTACTCAGAATCTCTGTATTGATGGTGCTTTTCAATTATGGATCAGCAGGAATTTAATTAGAATCCTCAAGGCTTTCTGTAGGTCACTAGAGGAAATTTGGAATAAGATATTGGAAACTGCTCTGGGTGGAGAAATCTGAACTTTCCTTAACACCTTCAGAGTAACATTGGTCTCCACTTTTTTCATTCTGACATCTAGCAAGCTTCTAGGAATTCAGTCTACAGCACATTTTAGACTTGAAGAAGCTGGTTTGGAACTTGCACTGCAGAAATTACAGCTCTTGGTAAATATTAGCAACATTATAACATTTAAACAAGGAGTGATTCCCATTCACTGAAGAATGAGAAGAGCCTCTACAGCTTTTTGATATGACACCTTCTTTGTGACCATGAAGCTGCAGCTTGCACTTGAGTTAATTTTAAAATAGAGAGGATTGATACATCAATCTTTCCATCTTTTATACTTTTTTTACACTATAATCTGCATTAATTTCCAGAACATTTTGCTGTGGCTGAATCCTAATTCTTCATCTTCTTCCAAGACCTACCATCTGCTTCAGAATGCATATCAAAGCATGGAATATCTTGGATATAAAATTATGTCATTTTGAGGACTTGCTGAGACATTCTTTGAAGAATTTATTTTACTCTTTCATTAAAAAAGAAAAAAAATTCCTGCATTATGTCCTTATAGAAATGCACCCAGCCCTACTGCACCCAGATATAAAGGAATGAGCTCAGTAGTAATGGATATTTAAAGGTTCATTTTTTCAAAGGAAAATTCCTGGTGGGCTTCAGCAAACTTAATCTCTTTAATCATATGGCTATCAATAGTCCTCAACTGCTCAGAGATTCTGAAAACTGGTCTTTATTGTCGTTTTTGGCTGTGGTGTTTTCAGCAGAGGCATAACCACATGTGATAGAAAGCGGCATCCTGAAAATAAAAGGAAGGGTGAAAGAAGCCTGCTGTTAATAACTACTATGTAAACTGAATTATGACTTTTAAAACCAGCTATTTTCTGTGTAAGCCATCTTTCCTTGAAAATTATAGTGGAACATGTCAATTTGTTTCATGGTGATTCAGTAACAGAGCTCATCAAACGATGTGTGCTGGAGACAGAGGGAAATAGAGAAAAGTGTTGCTGATAATGATAAAATGAGCCACAGTAAAAGAAAAGCTGGCCTGTCTGCTTTCCACTGAAGTTGAGTGATCTGAAAGTAGGAACCAAGAAAAAGAAAAAGAAAAAAGTGAGATTCATTAAGAGCATTTGTCCTAACCGTGGTATGGTGCACAGAAATGCAACCACAGGAAAAGATCTGTGAGAACAACATGAGAGACAAGACACTGAGAAGGAATGAACATAAAGATTGCTTGGGATTAATGCAAGGGAGAGCAGAAATTTACTAAGGAAAAAAAGTATGAAGCAAGATCCCAAGTGTTGCTTTTACTGGGTGTCTTTTTGGTGAACCTCTGTGTCTTCCAGTGGAGGGAATGATACAAATTCTGGTGCAGTGAAAGAGTTTGCTCTGCAAAGACGGCTTCTTCTAATACTGATGTGAAAAAACATTTCCCACATTAAGGGAAGAGTGGAGGAAATAGAACATAAGGAGTTTACTATTTTTGTGTCTGTCTATCTATATTTGTTCCATTCATATATATGCATGAAAGTGGAGTGCAAAGATGTAATGTGTGATTATTCCAGATGAAGCTTAAAACAAATATAGACTTTCCAAGATCTATGGTAATCTACATTTTGAAAGTGCATGGAAACCTTTCAGAAGAAATTGATCTATTTCTCCTGTCACTGTATTTGACTGAAATATAATTGGAATGTAGTGTTCTAAGAAAAGAAATGAACATGGACAAGGGAGATGCTGCAAGAGCCAAAAATGTAGCAGAAAATCAGCATCTGAATCTGTGCAGAATAGCAGGGTTGGTACAAATGGCTAAAGAAAGAGTCAAAGGAATCCTGTCCCTCTAGGAAAATAAGTCAAGTCCTATAAAGAGATGTTTATTTAGGTATTAGCAGCTCTTAAGAAGGATTATAAGACAGGTTTTACTGCAGTTTTCTTGGGTTAAGGGGCAGGAGAATGGAGAAATTACTGGGGAGCTGTGTGCATATGAAAAGAAAAAAGGGGTCAATTTTCTACCCAGCTCTAAGGAAGGGTTAGAAGCAATTTTGACTTCAGGAGAAAAAGTCATTGGTCATGCTGGACAATACTTTATAAAAGAAATTTCTGCTAGCATCACATATAGCCACTGGTTTTGCAAAAGATTTGAATCAACTGGTCACAATATTCTTGGAGGTTTCTTGTGGAGGTGTTGTGACTTGTCTTTTTATTTAAGACAAGGTCTGTGAATCCTGGTTTTATTTTCTTTCTCTCCTGTCAAAAATACAAATCTTTTGCTTTTGTACCTGTGCACAATGCTTGAGATAAGTGAGGTTGTCTCCAGAGTGCCACTGGATCCCAGGAGAGGTGATGTGTCCTTGGCCTGCATATTTAAGAGCCATTTCTGCTGAAATACCAAATGTCAGATTTTCTGATTTTTTGGCGGCCTCGGAGTCAACTGTGTGTATTTCTCATGCCTGAGCAGAAATCCCCTAGATAACAAAGTATTCTGCAGGGTAAGCAGAGGCCTCAGCAGCTGCACAAAGGGGCTGAAACCCATGCTCTTATGGGGCACTGTAAAACAGTACTCAGCCAGTAGCAGTATTCTGATTTAATTGCTCTTATTTACAGATCAGAGAGTACCACAGCATGCAAATTAGGGCACTTTTGGCTCCCTGCTGGTGATTGTGCTCATTCCTTGCAAATGCTTTCCAGAGAACATTCTCTCCATTCCTACATATTTAGCTCTACATTTCTACATTTTAATTTACATTTTCAGGAAGGAAAATTAAATCTTGAAAACAGAAAATAAAGCATTGCAAACACTCTGGAAAGGAGATAGGACAAAATAAAATGCAATTGAAAAAAAAATCAGAAAATTTGGAAAAGGAGTGACAGCAAGCAAATGGACAGGGATGAAATGAGTTGCAGTGAAAAGGACAAAATCTTGCCTAAATTAACCTCACTGAAGTTGCAATATCCGATGAAAATATCAAAAAAGAAGACAGAAAATGCTGTAGAAGAATTGAATGAAATGACCTGCCTAATTAAAATAGAAAAAAAAATCTTCACTGAAGGGAAAGTAATCAAAAGGCATAGGATGGGATGAAGTGCAGGGATATGGACCAAAACTTATTCTATAAAAACAATATAATAATTCTCACTTCTGAGTGATGACAGGAAGGGGATGGTTACTGGCACAATGCCATCCTCAGATCTTGCCTAACCAGATCTATGCCAGACTGCATTTAGCTCACCTTCTTTCTCAAGGAGAAAATAATAGCAAGCTATTACAGCCAGGCTTCCCAGTTGCTTTCTGAGTTTTTAGGACTGCGTTTTCAACTGGAAAACATAGCAGTTAAACATCTGTCATTTTCAGGGATTATTCTTGATTAACAGAGCTGGCCATTAAGTATTTTCAGAGGGCATTACTATCTGTTCTCATCAGAATGAAGAAGGTAGATTTTTGTAAGGGAAAAAGAGAAAATAATAATCTGTATGATGTCCACCAGGGTAGGTGCTTCCAGATATTTTTGGGTTAAGACTTGTAAGATAAAGCAGTGGTGGTAGCACTTGAGCAATGTTTTTCCAGAATGAAATTCCAAGGTGAATTAAAAAACAATTTGTGATTTGAGTAAGTAGAGAAGCTTTTAAAAATACCTGGTGTTGCCCTGATCTTTGATTGGTATCCTTCCCAATCTGTGCCTTGAGGCTATATTAAATTTGTTACAAAGGTGGTACAGGGACTGTTGTCCACCTTACTGGGAATGTGCTAAGTTGATTTGTCTTGGAAACAAAATGCTTCTTCAGAAGTGGTTGTTGCCTAAAATTTCTCTTGTTCTGGTCAGAATAGCTTCCCAAATGCAAAGATAGTTAAAAAATCCAAACCCACAAAAAAAAAACCCTCAAAAAAACATGGACAAAACCATCTCTGTAATCTGTCTGACCTTATCAGTGTAAACTCTGTTGACAGGTCTGATCCATGGGTACATGCAGTTTTCCCAGCAGGCATCAGCTCTTCTTAGGTCAGCCTCTGTCTTTGTGAACAGCATGTTTGAGCTGCAAGGATGTCTCCCCATAATGGAGAAAGTGTTCTCAAAGCCCCAGTCTTACCTTCTTCTAATTACAGCAAATGTAATTTTAAATTTGCATCTGTTTAAGAATAACAAAATAGCAAATGTTTTGGGGGCAAAAATGATGTACTTTTATGTGAATCTTTTGGGTCTGCTTCATAATGTATTTCTCTTGCCTACAAGATGGAAGAGAAATGCTAATGTATTCTGTGTACTGTTATTTTGAACCTGCTGTTATAAATTTATATGAATATTGATGCCGCATGAATTTGTACTGGGACATAACAAGAAACTTTCCATAAATTAAATGAATACCATAGGCAGGAACAAGGAAAATCTTTACCTGAAAAGATACACACTGCAGACAGGGCTGTTAATTCAAATGCTGAAGAGAAACATAGGCAGCCTGCCCATCCCAAGTGTTCATGAGTTACCACCTCCACATTAATGGCTGTGCCTCGTGTGTATTCATGCTGAAATTGATACCAGGTAGCCAGGTGACTGCAGAATATTTCTCTTTGGCAGCAAGAATAAAGAAACAATTAAATTAATCCAGATGGACCCTCCTCCCTCCTCAACATAAGCCATATCATCAGAGTAAAAGGCTCAATTAATTAGTTCCATGACTTCTCAATACATCATGCTCATGCCATCATCTCACAAGCAGAGAACAGCACCTGCAGCACTGTCAGATTATAGACAGAGATGGTTTTTCTGATAGGAAAAACTGTGTGCCTCTATCTTTCCAGTATTCCTACTCTTTTTTTTTTTATGGTGAAATGAGGCATAAAGTTACTGGAGTGACTTTCTCAGGATTACCCAGGAAACAACCAGCATAGCAAAGACACTGCATCATCTAACCTACAGGTGATTATCTAATTGAACTGGCAAAACATACTCCCAATCTGTAAGAAGGGTCATTTTGATATCTACAAAATAACTTTTCAAAGACAAATAAAATGATGGCACTCTTATTCAGCTGTTTGACAGAAAGTGATAGCAAGTCAGCATGAAAGTGAAATGTCTAACCAGAGCAGATGCCCTGGTCTGATGCTTCTCTATCAACTCATCACTTCCTCTGGGACTAAGCATTTCTTTTATTTGATGGGATTTGAAGCAGTCTGAATTGCCATGCAATTCTTTATGCAAATTCTTAGGCATGGACTTTTTTTTTGCAAACTGATGCTGTCTAGTTTTTATGTGAAGCATTTCGACCCAGTCATTACCCATAAAAGCATTCAGTCACTTTCTAGAACTAGTCTGGCATTCCAACGCACCATTTATACTCAGTTTACATATTTCCAGATATTTTTATTGCTATTAATCAGTTCAAAGGTGCTTTGATCCAAGAAAGCTGCAAGCACCTACCTACAAATGAAGTGATCTGCATGCCTTACCATTCAAAAGCTGTAAGATTTTCCTGCCTGTAAGAGTCAGGAGCAACAAAAGATCAGTGAGTTATAACAATCCAGAACCTCTGAAATCTCCTTTTCTTGTTACCTGAATCAAACTGAACTTTTTAAAACCATTGTTAGCAGACACTTAAAAATTAAATTGAGTGTATGATGACAGAGAGGGAGAAAGTATAAAAGCTTTCGCTACATGCTCTTTTTTATTTTGTCTTCCTCTGAACATAAACTGAAGCAAGATGCTTTCCCAAGGCTATAATAAACCAAATTAGTCTCTAATACAATAGGATTGGTCAACATTAAAAATAAGGATATTTCCCTTTTCTTTTAACATCATGCTGTTAATTTGTATTTTCTTAAGAGTGTTTTTTAATCTCTTTCTTCAGTGTGGTATTTTTACTTGGAGCTTGAGATTTAATAAGTAATTCTAACACCGAGTTGAAGAAGAAACCTGGTGTTATGATGGATAGATTCATAGAGGGGAAGGTTTAGTGGGTATCTTTTGGTTCCTTGGTTGGTTTTGGACTGTATTTTTTTATGGGGACCAACCTATGAAGGATATCTCAAAAATATTCACAGCCTCTTAGTAAGGCCTGTAATAATGTTTCAGATTTTGGTGTGTCAAATAAATGCACTAATGTTGGAGCAGTGTCAAGAAATTGCACCAACCACTGTTCTTGTAGCATCTATAAATAGCAGGAAGGGCTATGTCCTAAGGAGAGCCAACTTTTGTCTTTACTAGCCAAGCATCCACTGCCATGCTGAAAAAATTATTTGTTGTGTTCCAGTACCAAGCAAAGGCAAAACTTTCAGCAGTCAGGAAAAGACTACGCCTCTGTTTTGTGGAATGTCAGACCAGACTGATGACCTCTTCTGGTTTAAATATGTGTGACTTTGATCTGTGCCTTAACCTTGCAACTTTTATTTCAAAAGCCTGATTTGAGTCCAGAGATGTGTCCTAGTCTAGGCCTGTTTGCCTGAGGATGTTTTGTCTCTAGATACTTTTTGTCTCTAGATACTTCTGTTTGTTTCTCGGGGGAAGTGGATTTTGGAGATGTTGGATGTGGGTCACACTGCTGGATATATTTCACAAAAGCATAGTTTCTGGAAGATCAGTCAGTAATCTGCTTCAAAATATTGTATCCTCTTGCCTGGTTCCCACGAAGCTCAAATCTCCCACTCTTCTGCTCGCCACACTCTGCTTAAATGAGGAGATGCTGTGTTTGGTTTGGCTTTCTGATCACTGCACATGTGTGACTTTAAAGCAATTATTTTCAGTTAGATCACTCCTTAGTTCTGCAGGGCTGCTGATGTTTTATAGTATTGTGATTCCTCAGAATTCTGGGTTGTGGTTGTCACCAACATCTCCATGAGGAAGCTGAAGTGCTGTGGTTCTGCACTGCCCTGAGATCACAACTGGATTTTGGCAGCCAAAGGGAATTAAATTCCAAGAGGAATCTAAGAGCCCAACAGAAGACAAAGCTAGAGTGTTGAGGAAGCAGCACCAACCATAATGAAACTCAGGGAATTTTGAAATAGATGGAAAAATTATAAGCAGTTGTTCTTGAAGAAAACTTTAACAGGTTCCATCTACTTCAGTAGAACCCATTTAGCATTTGACATTTCCTCTGTCCTTGACAAAAGTCTAACTGAACGGTGCTTAAGAAATAAAAATTATCGATGCTTTTGGTTTGAACATTTTAGAGAACAAAGCACTTTTAAGGATCACATCATGGACAATGAAACAAAAGCAAGCTCATGTTTTCTGTGCTTGGTAGCTGGCTTTGGATTGTGTGATTTCTACCCAACTGATATTTTTTAGGTTTTTTTAAAATGAGTGTATGGGAAGGGAAATTTATCAACTCAGGTCATGCTTCAGTTGTATTTGCTCAAATTACAGGCGCATCCATTTGGCTTCTAAGGCAAATTCCAAAATCTTGGAAGAGTTCTTGGTATATTTTGTAGCATTTTAGGTTTTGCAAAGGGAGATGCTCCACATCCCATCCTATTCTACTACCTTGCTGGATGAGACAGTCGTCTAGGCATTTCCACCTTGAAAATAACACCCTCCCTTTCAGTGCAGATTGTTTTATGTCACTTTAATTCATTTAATGTAGTTTTAAATAATTTATGGTTACTGAGCTATTAAACTAAAGTGATTACTTCAAATGACATTGCTCTGTGACACTCTTACAGAGGGAAGCAGTTCAGTGGAGGAATCCTCATACTATTATCACTCCAATTTTATTTGAACAATGCAATAATTATTTGAATTAAATGGTTAATTAGCTACAGAATACATCTTATTAAATCACAACAAATAATCCAGACTTGAGGACTGGAAGCTGGGTTAAATTCCCAGGAGAAAAGTATGTCTCTTGTACCATACTGCCTCTGTGTGTGGAAGAAGCCAATGCAAAAAAACAGATTTCAGTTGTCTCTGAGAACTGGTGCCTGATGCTGTATTTCTTCTCCTTTACACTAAATTTAGAATAAGAGATATAATAAAATTTAAGTATAGATTCTTTCCCAATTTAGGCACTGCATTTCCATTGACTCAATATTCTATAATGGAAGGTAAGTCAGAGCAAAATTCCTTTTAAATGGGTTTTAATGAAATAAATTCTATTTATTCGGTAATCTTGAAATAGTTCAAGCCATTTCTGAGAGTTGGAAGAGGAGATGTCTGTGAGACATTTGTCATGACCGGTCATGACAAGAACATCAGAAATTAATTTAAAGAAGAGTTTTCCTAGCCTCAAGGGCATGAAATAAATGGAAAAAATTAGTGTTCCTGTCAAATATTTGGTAGGCAAACTGGGCAAAGAAGCCTTCAAGATCTTGCAAGTAAAACATTCAGTAGGTGGTAAATACATTGTATTTTTGTTTGTGGTGTTTGATTTTTTGTTTGTATGATGGTTTTTTGTTTGTTTGGGGCTTGTTTATTGGTGTTTTGTTTGTTTCCTTATTTGTTTTTAATGATGTTAGGCCACATATAAGAAACAAGTTTCCATTTCCTTATTTGGGTGAATGTTAATTCCATACCAGGAAAGCTCACTTTGATCAGCTGCATGTTGGATTGAGTTCAACTTATTTGTCTATGGATTTGGGTATTTTCTGTTGTCAATTCATTTGTTTTTACCATTTTTACATTGATATAATTTCAGGGTTTCTATTGTTTGTGCTATGTATTTGGCTTTTCCTGTGGATTGTGACAACCTATTTGAGAAGAGCAGGCTAAGAAATGAAGAGAAACTTAATATCAGCCTTAAAAATCTGAGATACTTCCTACAAAAGGTGTGCTCTCTTTGAAGTATAATCCTGCAGGACTTCAGGTCATTTGGATTTCTCTGGTTTCCTTGACTCTGGTTAGTTCTAAGACTGTATAAAAAGAAAAGAACTTGGGCTGTTGTTGTGGTTGCTTACCTCCTTCTGGCAGTCGCAATGGTTTGCTGCCCTTGTGATTCATAATGGTTTCCCATCTGCTGCTCGCTTCTGTTCAAGATGCTGTGCATTTTTAATCTCTGAATTGTTAGGTCTGGGTTGGTTTGGGAACACACACAACTCCTGCACAGTGTCTCCTAAAGTCAGGATTCTCCTCCTGCCATTTCTCCCCGAGGGAGGGGTCCATTCTGAGAAAAAAGCGTCCAAAGTGCATGGAAAGGGGTGCTATGGACAATGAAGCTATTTTTGAGGAAGAAAATTTAGGTTTTGTTGTCAGAACTGACCTGCTGTTATTCCATTTCTGTCTTCAAGAGCTGCATTTGCAGAGTGGGCAGCATTCCTTCTGCTGGCTAGGTTACCTTTAACACTTCCTTTAAAATTATAAACTGGCATCAAAACTGCATCTGCTGGAGAGAGATGTGGTACCCAGGCAAAATAAAATGCTCATGTAATTTATTTTTACCATTCTAGAAAATAGCTACAGGTCTTAAACCCTTCCTTTTTGAGGATGCTTGGTCTCAATAATTTAAAAAATATATAATTTACAATGAGAAGAAAATGTTCTGCCACTGTGTTTGAAATTGTATTAATTTTAACTATCTAGATTGAAAATATTCATTTATTTGTAATGCTTCTACCACTTGATCTGACACAGAAATGCATTTTTTTCCTCTATAACTTGAGTCAGGTAGCAATTAAGAAAATGAGAGGTTATTTCTGATTCTGATTCCTCCATTCAGGAAAGAGGATTTGCATATATTTTTGTTTACATACATATATACACAAATACACAAATGCAAATACTGTGCTCATTCCCCAAAGACATAATTACCTCCTGAGGAATCACAACAGCCTTTCCTGACTTTGCAGAAAATCACCTTAAATAATGGGCACAAGGCTTCAAAGTGCTCTCATAGGTGAGTGGCAGTACAGAATATAATTTGGGGAAAAAAGAAAAGCTACAAACCTATCTCTGTTCATGAAATAGTTAATCATGGAACCATAGGCTGGTGCAGATAAGAAATGACCTTATTAAATATTTCTGCCTAAAATTTGCTACTGGGTTTATTTGCTAGCTCTAGCTCTCATACACAACTTTGTTGGGCTCAGTTCTGATCTCAGCTTCATGCTAATTTTGCTAAACCATAATTTATTTATTCATGGAATCCTTTATTGTTATGTGATTTAGCCCAGCCAGGATTATGGTTTTCCTCTCCTATGAGAGCCAACAGATATCAAGAAAAAAAAGAGCTTAAATATCTTAGATTGTTCAGTATCTCAAGGCAGGATTGAGACAGAGAAGAGGAAAGGAAGGGACAGATTTTCTACTTCCAGTGCTTTATCCTTGCTTATCCAAAGCAAGTTATAACCTCCAGGGAGACCTAAAGTACAGTCAGCAAGATTTTGGGGCTCTTGGAATTATTGAAACAATCTTTGTATTAATGAATATTTATTTCTATGGATCAAGACATGCATGCTCTGGGTGAATTCTGCCACTCTGAAAACTTAAATTCATGTCACGTGTCAGATTATAAAAAATTTTGAACATATGCATGTTTTTGGTGGGTTTTGTTAGTTTGATTTTTTTAATACTGTCACAGAGTAAAGAATTTTCATAGTCAAGCCATGCCGAAAATCTGAATGTGTCTCTAATCAATGACTTACTTGTATTGCAAAATGGATGCTCAGTAAAAACATGGAAATATAATGAGGATATTTTTTTATTAAAAAAATAAAATCTTAATCCATGGCTGCAACCATCTGATGTGAACACCTCCCTGAAAGTTTCTTTCTGTTTTCAAAATATTTTAATGATCTTCCTGAGAAAAATAATAAATCATATCTGACAAGCCACTTAAGAACTTACTCTAAAATATTATTAGTTCATTAGATGGTTGCCTGTGCTTGAAAAACTAACAAAGAAAAAGAAGAATCCCATTTGAAACTCCCAAGCTGGGTGATTTGAAATAGATCCACAGATCACTGTAAATCAATTGATGTCAGTGGAGCAATCATTCTTTCATTCATCACGTTTTGTGCCAGCACATTTCCGAACTCATGGAATTCTGCATGTTCCAAATGATGGCTGCATCTTCTCCTGAACTTACTCTAAAATATTATTAGTTCATTAGATGGTTGCCTGTGCTTAAAAGCTAACAAAGAAAAAGAAGAATCCCATTTGAAACTCCCAAGTTGGGTGATTTGAAACAGATGCACAGATCACTGTAAGTCAATTGATCTCAATGGAGCAAACATCATTCTTTCATTCATCACGTTTTTTGCCAACATGTTTCCGAACTCATGGAATTCCGCAGGTTCTAAATGATGGCTCTATCTCCTGTCTGTAATTTGAACAAGATGAAGAGCCTGTTTGATCCTTGGAAATGGCATTTTGGGCACGCAGCTCAGTGATAACAAGCACCCTCTTAAGAACAGCTTCATTTTGCTCCCTTCAGATATTGGCAAGGGCTGGGGGTGACACAGTGGCTGGGATGGATCATTGAGCTGATCAGATATGGCAATCCCTGCTTTTTCTGTGCTCCTGAGGATGACAAGGTTTTAAGCAAGCATAAACATTTCACAGCTGCCTGGTAGAAATCTGTTTTGTTGGTTAAGGGGTTGGGGAAGAAGGCGCATTCCCAGAGGTTGTGGGGAGAAGTCTATAGCATGGATGCATAAGATGATGATGGATTTATATTTAAGTGACAGCTTGCAACAGCTCACTGAGGAGCAGGGCTCAGAGATTTCTATTACTTTGCAAAAATATACCAGTATATGTGTTGCTTCTGGTTTTCACAGGGGTTGCCATTTTAGAGGGGAAGAAGATGTTTAGGATTTTTACCCCAGGAATATGAGAATGTTTTCTGTTCATTCCTACTTTATGATGTGGAACCTGAAAATGGCAAAGGCAGGTGCAATATCCTATAGGAACAGGTAAATCTGAAAAAAAGTGCTAATGATTTTAGATTTTTTTAGCATATTCAAGTCAATAACATTTAATTAGAAAAATTACTGTAAGAGAGTGTTTTGCTTTGGCATTCTGAAAAAAAGTATAGCTAAAGGGGAAATTAAATTGTGGCATCTAATAAATAGAGAAGTGCCTAAAAACCATTGAACGTCATGGGAAATAAGGTGCTTAACTCCATTAGACCCTTTCATAAATCTGCACAGTCACCTGTAATCATCTTAAAGGCTTAAATATTCCTTGCAAATTTGGCTTCCAGACTACAGCTCAGAAAAACACCCCAGTTGTGAGTGCCCCATAGCACATAATTGAAGTTCTTCAGGGCATTGATTTGCCTCATCATCATGTGTGTTCCCGTTTCCGAGACCAAAAAAGAACCTGTGACAGTGATTTTGGTCAGAAATTCTTTTATTTCCGTGTCTGAAAGCTTTGTGAGCCTCAGTGAGCTGGTGCTAATGAAACTTGCATAAGGAAACACAGAGATGGTTTGATTCTTTTCCCTCTAATGCTGTTTTGGAACATCCTTACAAACCTCATTGCTGTAGCTGTGATCTCTTTTCCCCAGAAAGAAGCTTGCTTTGAAATGAGAAGGCCGAAACAAGAACCTTTTGATGGATTAAGCTATAAATACAAGTGATAGAAAGACTTTAAGCAAAAATCCTGTTAACTACCCTTTAAATCTAATCTTGGCACTTGTGGAGTCAGAAATTCAGAGAGAAGAGTGTTCAGAGCTGGAGGGGACACAGAAACAAAATAACAGTGACAGTGCCTTGGTGTGGGAAGCGAGGAGCCCAGTGGCACCTGGGCTGGCTGAGCCCTGGAGAGGGGAGCATCCCTCTGCCAGCTCCTGGAAAGAGCCACATGCACCACCAAGGGCCCCTCTGTCAGCCAAAAATCAGGTTTTTGAGATGCACTTTTATGTGAATTTCCCAATGACTGTGTTTTCTAAGGGACTCTTAAAGAAAAGCTTGCTACCTCCTGGCTTTCCAGTGATGCTCATGTCCCTTGGGGCTGTTTGAAGAGCTTGATTGGGGTCATATGGTGTGCTCACAGATGTGGTATGTTCATTCAGCACCCTGCATGCATTTGAAGTCAATTTCCGTGCATGCATGTGTGTATAAATATATGTAAGGACGTCTAAAAATTATATAAATATATTTATAGAAAATTAAACCACTCTATTTTCTCATTTTGACATGCTGCCCTGAGGTACCTCTGTTGTGACATGGTGTTAACCTTCATGTCACTATTGCTTTTCATCTTTTGCATTCTGTCTGCATCCCAGCCAGACTGGAAGGAAGCACTCAGTTTTTGTGGTACCATGTAGCCTAGACTCTTGTGAAATGACATTTTATACGTGCTATTTTATTTTCAAATTTCCTGGAAGTTGTTTCAACTTCTGCAATTCACTGTTGTCACCACTTCTGTCGAATGAAATGCATTGAATATGTCTGTCTGCGGTCACATGTTAAAGTTTTGTAAAGGGTGTTGTTCCTCTGACCCTTGAAACATTTCAGTATCTCCTCTAACCTATTTCCAGTGTGGATCCATAAGACAATGATGGATTTTACACTCTGTGGGTGTGTAATAAACAGAAAGAAAAAAAATCCAAAATTAAAATCCAATGTCTCCAATGTCTTGGGCTTTGTTAATGCTCCCAGAGGAACAATGATAAAGGATAGGTTTTCACATGACCTGGTTCTGACCTGGCAGCCTCTCACCTGAACACTCCTTGTGTTTCCCATCTGGCATGAAGTGGTAATGACAGCCTATAATAAATGTTATTCTAGTTTTCTTTTAATGGGCTGTTTGTTTTCCATTTCACTAAAGGTTTCCTGAGTGCTGATGTTTGCCTGATAAGAGCTGGGGCAGTGGTGCTGGTGGAGCTCTGGATAATCACATGGATGTCCACAGGTATTTCCTGTGAGGCTCAGAAAGGGGAACTGATGCTTCCCAAACTGCAGAGAGCCCCTGGGACCACAGGTTCTGCTGGCTGTGGCACTTTGGTGGCCTTGAGCACAGACTCACACTGATAGAAATCCATTGCCTTGTTCCCAGCAGCATTCTGACCTTTCCTAGGTCCAACACACCTTTGGCAGAAGTGACCACTTGCTGTCCTGGGGTGATTCCATGTCCCAATGTTCCTTTGCTTTGCTCAGCAGCAGCTGAAAGCCCCAGACTCCATTATTTCAACTGTTTCTGCAAAACTGTGCCTGCAATGTAAGTGTTACTGTATGAACTGCATGTGAATCCTTAATGCCTAATTGAGATGTTATTTGATCCCACATCTCTTCATTCCATTTTAATTAAAATCAATGAAGGTATTGATTGAAAGACCAAAATATATATATATTTTTTTATATATAAAGCTATAGATGAAGATTATCTTTTTCGTCCCCAAAAAGGCTTTGGAAAACATCATTGCTGCAAGAAAATCTAGTTACTTGTTAATTTAGTACTTGGATTTTTTTAATGTTAACACACATCTGTATTTCACTGGAATTGTAGTTTGTGTTTGCACTGCAGCAGATCACAAGGGCACAAAGTCTGTTAGTATGTATTGAGTAGATTTTTTTTTTATAATTCCCTAACTGGTATTGGGAACTTCTAGTATTGAACAGGTAATGAATCTATAGAAACCTTTCAAAATCCTTTTCTGGCTTATCATCACCTTTCCAAGGCAACACAATTACACACTAGGTTAATAAAAATAAGAAAAACACATAAACAAACAGATAATGAGAAAGAGTTCTCCTCTCCTCCCACGCACATCATAAAACTGCTGTTTCCATAGGAAATTTATATGAACGTTTCTGATGTCACTGTTTTTAAGTGCCCAGAATCATCTTTCAACATTTCTTCTTTTTTCCTTCCTACTCTTCCCACCTGCCACTGCTCACCACAGTGTCAGAATCAGATGATTCCCTCAAGTCTTACTCCAAGGGGGTTTTACCTGTTCCTTCAGTTTCCTCCCCTCTCAAGCATTTTGGGGACTCTTGCCTTTCTCTCAGCACTGCCTAAAATCATGCCCTTGTGGTATCTTCTGCTAAGAAAACTTTCCTATCTCCCACCTCAGCCTCAGGTCACTTTTTTCCTCCTTCCTTTCCTTTTGTTTGTCTCCCAAACCCCCCTGCTGCTGCAGCGGCTTCTCCTGCATCTGTCTTCTCAAGCCTTTATTGTCTGCCTTCTGCCCTTTCCCTAGCTCAGAAGCAGAAAGAAGCAAGGCTCCTAATGAGCCATCCCTTGATCAATTTAATGTGTGTGCCTCCAGCTTATTCTTCTTGATTTGGCTGCTGCCCTTGACAAAGATAATCACTCTCACCTCCTCTGCTCTCTCTCTTCCCCTGCCTTGTGTGATTGTATGATATCCTGATGACACGTTGTTGACTGGCCACCTACAAATCTGGAGCATCAAGTAGTCCAAAGGGCAAATAGTTCTGACACCTGCAAGTGAAAAAAAACCCCAAACTATTTCTGTGATCTTTAAGAGAATGCTTAAAATCCTTGCTATATTCAGCTGAAGTTCCGTGTGCAAATGCTTCTCAGCCGAAATAATTACAAAGAACATTCTGATATCCTTACGTGAATAGTACAATTGCTCCAGCTTGCTCTACTGGGAATTTTCATTGAAATTAATGGAACTCTTCCTGCAGCAAGCAACAGAAAGTACTGGAACAGAGTAAAAATAAAAGTTCTATGAAATCTTGACTACTGTTTAATTAGAAGTTTTACTGCAGGATTTGACAATGTTTTTCTCTCTTGGTGTTCAGAACAGATACTGGAAGCAACAATAATTCTTAAATGGCTGAAATGAAATTCTTTCAGGTAATTCTTCTTTTCTTCCTTGGGTTGTAAGAAACAGATATCGTCTTTCTTATTTTAAATAGTCAACTCTTCCAAGTAGGGAATTTATCCCACTTATTATTCATAAAGTTTCATCCAAGTGGAGAGTTTTGTATTAGTAGTAGATGATTATCATCAAGGAGTTCATTATGTGCAGACAACGTACAACTGGTTTTACCATTTCCATGAAGACTATCATAAGATATTTTTCACCATTCAAAAGCTTTCCCTTCTGTGTTTGAAATAGGGGTGGCTCGCAGTGATTAAACTGATGGAAAACAAACAGGCAGGGTAGATAATATGGTTATAACAATGTTTTGGGGATTTACATAGTTTGAAATGAAAGCATGGCTGCAAATGTATGTAGAGATGACACAATTACATACCTGTTAAAATTATAGAACCAAGAGTTCTCTCAGGTTTGCTGATGATTAAGCTAGGGTAACATTTCTGTCTGCAAGAGATGAAGCTCATCCCATTTGAAGTGTGTATCACAGCCCCCTGATTTAATATAATGTTCACAGAAGTCAGAGCTTGCAGCATATCTCATCTAGAGTAAACTACAAGACCAGAAAAAGCCCCAAGTAGATATATTTGTGCTCTGCATTTTACATGAAATTCAGAGTCAGTCTTCCTTCAAGGTTTAATGTAGTCTGTTATTTCCCTCAAGGTTTTTCCATTCTCTTCCAGCTTTATTAGGTTTAACTGTATCTTTATTGTTATATTTCTCTTTTAAGTGAATTAAACCCCTCTTCAAGTAACCTTAAGGTATCAATAAAATACATTTCGCATATTTTCTTTTAAAACTTTGTTTGGACTAAACAAACATTTTCATTTGGATCTATCCTTTTGCAGAACATAACACCTAACTGAGGCACACAAAATCCACTGTTTTCTAATCAAAATTCTACTGTATACTAATTAAAACTGTGCAGTTTTCCCAGTGTCCAGGGAAGGGATGGTGTGTGTAGGGGTGTATTTGTGTGTAGGTATGGATGGAGGCTTGTGTGTTCCTGCACTTTTCCAAGGACATTTAAAGGATTAAACTCCTTCACCCTTTAAGGGTACTTGAGGAAACTCAGCCACAAGAAGATGAAGTGAAGCACGCTGTTTATTGAATGTGCTTCATCTCAGTCTTGCAGCAAAGTCTTCATGTCATAGAAAACATTAGTCATTGTTTGCTGAAAACAGGGCTGAAGCTCAGTTAAAAGACTTTTCAGTCTTCTGTCACTGTGAGCAGGATATTATCCCTGCTCCTTCCATTGTCTGCACAATCCAAGACTGCCTTTCTTTTTTTTTTTTTTTCCTTCTATGCCATTTTTCTATGCTTGCTTCATACACAGTCACTAAAATATAGAAAATTCAATTAAAATGAAGTAGCCAGATTTAATCTGTATTCCTTTCCTCTTTGCTAGGGATTTATTTCTTCATTCATTGAGAAAGATGCTCTGCAACAGAGTATATTTGACAATACATAACTCACAATGCTCATTGTCATCTCTGAATTACTTCTTTGTTTTGATGTAAGGGAACCATGCAAAGGGAAAACAAAGAAGAAATATTCCCTCACTGACTATACCAGATATACACAGAACCTGGCTGAGTTTGTGTGGAGGTTTACAGATACATTATTTGATTATATCCTGAACTTCATATTTTTGATCATCCAATAAAACAACTCCCCCCCCTCTGATGTTTTTCATTTTTATTTTGAGTGCAAAGAGTAGGTCAGATGCTGCTATTCTATCATGTTTTCTTTACCCACCTTTTCACAGTTATTCTAAGCCTCTTTCACTACTGCAATATCATGAAATGATATTTCTATATTTCTTTCTTTCTTGATTCATTCTTTCATGGAAGATTTATGTACATAATAAATTTTGGGTTACTTTTAATACTGGAGGAGTTAATGTGTTCTACTTTTTCTCTAAAAGTCTGCTTTGTATTTTGGGGCACTGAAGCAGAAATTATTTAAGGCTGAGGGTGGTTTTAAATTCAAGTGTGAGTTCATTGCAGCTTTGAAGATACCCCAGAGAAGATTCATGTCTTGCTTGGATGAGCAACATATTTGCATCAAGACCAAGAAAGAGAGTTATGAACTATGGGTCCTCATTCTGGCAAATTTTTTTTAATCATCACCTCCTTGCTTTTACTAAGATGCCATCAGTAAACTGCAATTTGGAAAGCAGCATACAGCTTTCCTTTGAAATTTGAATATTCCCAGGCTTTGAGGCTGAATCCAAGAGAAGAGGAGTCCACAAGACCAGCAGACTTGGAAATCTGTTCCTCTGTCACTCTGGCAGCATTTCAGAAAGCTGTTACTGAACCTTGCTCTTCTGACAGCTTAAAGCATCCTTCTGATTTTCTGCCTAAATGTAAGAGCAACCAGCTCAAACCAAGTTGTTCTTTGCCAGCATTGACCCCTGCAGTTGGTTAGCCTCAACCCGTTTCATTATTTCTGCTTTCAAGGTCATTTAGGTTTTTGAACGGTATCATCTGTTTTGATGGCACCATTCAGCTTCACGCCCTCAGCAGGTCTTAAGGAGCCCACACCAATGTTCTGTGGCAAAGTTGTTAATGAAAATAGTAGATTGAACTGATATTGAGGGCTTCTTTGAGTGGCTCCACCGGTAATCTGCTACAGCTCCTATGAATACAAATGTTAAAGGGTTTTTTAGGTTCTTTAGCCATTTTGCAGTTCTTTCTTGCAAGAAAAATCAGTTTGCCACACTATGCTCAGAGGTTTTATGAAGACTAAATACATTGAACATAGGGATTTATATTTCCTAGAAAATCTCTAATTAAAGATTGATCTTACACAGAAGAGGACCAGGACAGCACAACTGCGCAGTTAGGCTGGTTATGTTTTGCCTTTTCTTTTCCATCAAACCAGGTTCTCCTTTCTTTTTTCTTTGTCTTATGGCCTCTATAATTCGATAATAAATTATTTTAATTTTAAGACCCAAAGAGATTTGTCTAATGTGGTTGCTGGCAGAAATTACACATTTATCTATAAATTAATCTATGGAATGTCACTGAGCAACTAAAAAAAAGTATTCTTACAAACAGGAAAGGAGATATTTCTGTTTCACTAATTGGAAACTGAGGCATAAAGACATGAAAAGCCATTTTAGTTAAATACAGCAGTTCCAAATCCCTTCTAAGATGATGGACTTTTCAGCAGAAAAATTGTAAGTGTACAAAAATAATTGGCCAATGATGCTCACTTTTCAATAACTGAATTATGAAGATTTATAGTGTCACAAAATACAGCTCTGGCATTAGCAGAGTTACTAATCAAATTCTCTTAAATACATTTTGCAAAATAACTTGTTTGTACAAAATTCAAAAGGATAAAAAAGAATTTGTAAAGCTTGAAGGGTAAATCACCACAATTTATTTGCTTGAGTGACCTTGAGAACAAATCCTCCAAAAGAAGTCAGTTAAGACTCTTTCACAGCTGTTTGTTTTTTGCCATTTCTTATGAGGCTGCCAAGATGAAGTTATTTTGATTATTGCTAAGAGCTTGTATACAACCACCACTAATTTTCCAAAGATAAGAGATTTCACAAGGTAATAATTTGCAGTAATTTTCAACTGGATTCTGAGAATCTTTAATGGTTTTGAGTTCATCTAAACCACGGTGTCTTTATTCTTCTTCTAGTTTCTAACCCACCTACATTTTTCACCCCCTTTCCTCCTTAAAGTCAGGAAATTAGGAAAACTTATTGAAATTTTTAATTTGCAATTTGTGCATATAGTTTCCTGTGTGTCCTTTCCCAGCTGTCATTTCTTTTGCCTTTTTCATAGCACCATTCTTTATCTTAAAGTGAAATTAATTTACTCTTTCATCTCTTTTTATGAATCTTGGCTTTTCCTCTTCTTAGATAATTTCTTCCTCTCTGTCTCCATTTACTCAATGAAATTTCAAGCCTCTTTACTGATGTACTTTTGTCTCTGAGCTATTGAATAAATAATCTTTAGATTTGTCACTTGTGTGCTCCATTGTAATCATCTATCATTTAGTATATCGTTCCATGGGGTTTTATTTCTTTGTTTTTTATTTTGATTTCCCTGCTGTTTTGCTTGAAGCTTTACAATTAGGGGTCACCAAAAGTATCTAATTCCTACCAGTCTTTGGCTTTATCTTTATTGCTCTAAGCAGGATTACAAGCTGATTAAGACACCTGAAGTAGTATCTTGGGATATGGGAAATACTCAAAACTCTCCATTAACATTTGCAGTTTTTTGTTAAATGAAAAGTAATTATGAGTTCCATTGTGTCACGCAGGTAGTCATTAGAGTTGAGTGTGTCTTTGGGAAATAAGAGAGCAGATCAGAGCAAGGCTTTAAGCTGTATACATCTATTTGCATACAATAACTGTAAAGACAGTCAAGAGACCCAAATGGTTCCTGGTGCAAGTAATCTTCTATTATTGTTGCCCTTTTACTTTTTTTGGGGATGCGAGATCATTATTAGCATATAAATGTAGCAAGACAATGTTGAGTTCCTTTCCAGTGAAGATTTTGTATTAGCTGCCCTATTCCAAATAACAGAACAATAAACATTAATAGTGGTGACATTAATACAGCTTTTAAAATGTGCTGATCTTGTCCTTTCAGTTTTCCAGAAGATGAATGTTGCTGTGTGAGGCACCTTTTTGAGACTGAGAAAACCTTTGGAACATGCCCAGGAGCTCCCATGGGCCCTGGCCTTGCTTCACATGGAAACAGAGACATGAGGAGATGAAATGTGCTCGAGGCTCCCCCACAAGCCTTGGTTCTGTCTATAACAGCTTTAAACTGGATCAGATCAAGAGAACCTCAGAGAGGATAAGGGCTGAAGCCCAAGAAGCACTTGTGCAAGATAAAGGTGGTGCTGCTGTCTGACTGTCTCAGGCCTGAGCGGAGGTAAATAAATCTGGGGGAGAAGAATGTATCACTGATGATGTACATGAAGAAAGCAGAATTTATGGGCCACCAGGAAAACCAACTCAGCAACCGTGCTGAAATCAGCTCTGACTGGAGAAAGATAATTTCACCAGGGCAGATCCTGACCTCCAACTCAAAAGAAGAGAAAAACTGCACATGGGAATAATTAGCATTAGAAATTAGGGAATCACTCATTAACCAGTGGAATAGGAGAACTGTGTAGCTAATAAGCTTGAATTCCTTTGTTTCCTAAAATGTATAAATAATGAAGAGTTTGACCTCAAAACCGAGTATGACCTCGGAACGCCCACCAAGAAGGCGGCATGAAGAAAGAGCAACAGGATCCTCACCGATCTTCTGCTTAGTCTTCCTCTTTCTTTCTCCTCCACACCCCTCTTTTCTATTTCTTTCAATCTCTGTCCCTCACATTCATTTCCTGTTAAACAGAACTCCTGCTATTGACTTTGGCAGATGGTCTTGTTTGCACCTTAATTCGGGCAGAGCCATCTCCTATAATGGGATCATAACAGGGTCTCAGAGCCAGGCACTGCTTTCCCATAAAGGCTGTGCTCACAGCACATCTGTTACTCCATCCATCCCCAACCAACCATGTAAAGCTTGCTTTGCTCTCATCTTCCTCGAGAACTTTGAAGCTCTGTTTCATTCTTCTGATCTGGCTGTCTGATGCTCTGCTTTCCCCCCAGAGAATAAGCATTTCATGTGCCAGTGGGAGTGATAGGTTTAGCCACAGGGAATGCTGTGTGCAGACAGTACATTTCCTGCAGTTTCCACTGACACCTATCACATTTCTTCTCCCTGCACACAGTGCTTATTCCGGTGGGTCTTTACCACAGGGTTTTGTCAGCTTGCAGAGCTGTTTTTACGGTGCTGCACATCCGAGTGTCACTTCTCACCCAGGATTGCAGTGGAACTAAGTCTTCCATAAATATCTCAGGGCACAGGAAAAGGCTGGAACGTAGCAAAGAGAACATCTGCTAAAATGGAATGGTTGCGCCACGTGCTCTATGGTCTATTGCTTCTCTATGCATTGTATTAAATTTTGTTAGGTGTGTTTCTGACCTCTAATATTTAAGGATTTCTCTAGCTTTTGGTATCTTTGCATCTCTGAACAGAAATCAGGCAGCAGATGACTTGCATTTTGACTTCAGAACCGTGAAAAATCACAGTGAATAAACCTTTCATCACATGTTTTGCAAAATACAAGCAAGAAAAGAGAATGCACATAGTGATCACTTTACACATGCCTTGACTTTGCAGAAATTATTTATTAAGGAGATTTGGCTTACCTAAACCATGCCACCTTCCATGAAAAATAAAAGAAATAAGCTACTTATAGGTCCTTAGGTACTATCACAGGGTGGCATTTTAGCCACCCTGCTTAGTTTTGTTTAGTTGCAGAGACTTGTGGGTTGCAAGGAAACATATTTATTTTATATTCTCTTAATGCACATAAACTAAGTTAAAAATCCACTCCTGTTTTTCAGCTTTTGTTACATAGTGGGGGAAATCCCATTTGTTTGACCCATTTGTCTGATATTTCCTGCCTGTTCCTCCCAGCTTTTCCTAAAGTTCATGCAAACTGTTACTTTCCAGGCAGGTATATTTTAAATAATTTTTAGAATTTTTTTTTTTCTTTTTAAACATGAACCTCGAAGCACAGAAGCTGCATTGATTTTGGTGTGATAAATTAGAGAAATCTTGTGTGTAATAAGAACAAATAGGAAAAATTCTATCCACAAAACCTCATCAAGTTCAACTGTGTTGATGTAGGTATGCATCAGCAATTATTGTCATAGCTGGAAACAGACTGCTGACAGTAGAAAGCAAAATTGAGACTTTCTCTTGTGAAATAAGATATTTTTCCCCCCTTTCCCTTTCCGAAGTTTTCCAACTTCTTCATCTTTCAGCATTAGAATTAAGCCTGATCCAAACTTTGGGTACCAGCAGAGAGTAAGCAATTTCTTTGATGTGTTAGCAGTCTTAAACACAGTTGAAGATGTTCTAAATTAGGAACAATGGTGGTGAAAACAGTAATTTTCCTTTAGTATTATATATATATAGTATTAATATTGTAGAATATATAAAATAAAATAAAATAAAATAAAATAAAATAAAATAAAATAAAATAAAATAAAATAAAATAAAATAAAATAAAATAATATAATATAATATAATATAATATAATATAATATAATATAAGTAATATATTACATAATAAAATTTATATATATATAAATATATATAATATTATAGTATTTAATCGGAGTTAAACAATTTATACTTTAAAGAAAAAATATTCTTATGTAAAGAAATTTTGGGTGGAAGGGGTTTTACATGAGAAGCAAAGTCAAATGCCCTGTATGGGTCCTTGAGCAATGGCTCTGTATTTGTTCCCAGGTAGTTCATCAATTATATAACCTGCCCTGGAGCTACAAGTGTGTGGTGACTGCCTAGGAAGCAAAGCAGGCCAAAGATGTGTCTGTGGACAGACAGCTGCTAAGTGAGAATCTGTCAGGGGCAGGGTTGGACTCAGGGAATTCCATGACTCCCCAGCTGGGAATTGAGACATCCCAGCTGCTTGGTGCCACCCCAGAGGGACCATGACCACCAGGTTTCCCTCCTGCTCCCAGCAGTGCCTCTCCCAGAGAAGGAACATCCATCAAAAAGCTTCTAACCGTGCCTGGTTGGAAAGTGCTTGCCAGCTTTTACAGATATTTAACCCAAAGCCCTGGTTTCCTCAAGGGCTTATATTATGTCAGGTTTCAAGCAGCTACTCAGGAAAGGAAGATCCTGACTGAAAGTTTTCATACAGAAACCAGAGGAAGATACTGTGATATTTTAGAATGAGCACAGATATCAATGAAAAGAGCAAAATGTCCAGCACTGAACCTTGACATTGATTGCTTTAGTCAAATCTGGAACTCCCTTAGTTAATAATATTTTTTCAGTGGGCTTGCAGAAGTGTGAGACAGGAATATTTTATTCTGTCTAAAATCCCTCACCTATAAAATGCAAATTATACATTCACACTTACCTCAGAGGAGTCTTGTCAGGAGTAATTAGCTGATGTCTGTGAAATTCTTTAAGGTTCTGGAATAAAACTGCAGTGGATTACATGCTGTTACCAACAAAATGTAAAACCAAAGTGTGAAATATGTGTTGTCAGTGCAAGGCTCTGTATTCTATCCAGAAGATTAAGCTGTTTTCGTGTTGGCATTTTGGCAAAAAACAGCCACAAAATTACTTCAGTTTAGTTGGTTTGGGTTTTTTCAATAATTTGAATCACAGTTGTTCTTCTCTGTAGATGACTGTTCATTGTGTGCTGATTGTGAAATGCTTGCCTGAGGTTTGTTTTCAGCAAAACCAGGCTGGACTGCAGCAGCCTCTCCACTATTTCTGTTGCCTAAACTTCCTCTCATGGCAAACTTCTCACTCATTCTCCTCTGTATGAGCTGAGAAACCAGTACTAGGGATAATTTTGCTTTGATTGTTCATAAGAGACATTTTGAATTGGAAAGAAGTAACTGTCCTCCTATCTCCTACAAACTCCTCTCCCGAGTCTGTACGCCTGGAGCCACTCCACAGAGGTCAAGCCAGGCTCAGGGCAGGCAGGATCTTTTAAGAACATCAATAGAATCTTGTCACAAGTCTGAACTCTCGTATAATAAATTATTGTGATTTGGGAATGGTGTTCCCCAGTTTAGTGCTCCCACAGAAACAGACCATGTGCTGCCCACTCACACAACCCAAATCCCTCTGTGGAGAACTGAGGACACAAAAAGGTGAAGATCATGTGTCAAGATAAGGGCAACTTACTGGAAATAAAAGCAGTGAGATATATTAGAAAATAAAGTGTACCAACAATGAGTATTTACAAACTTCAAGTTAAACTCTTATTTCAAGTTAAACTCTTATTTAAGTTTTAATTATTAAGTTTTATTCAAGTTTAAACTTTTCTAAAAGTCCTTGCTATCCTGCAATTAATACCAGCCCACTTTCTGGAGATGGAGGCACTCCCATGTGCATATGGAACAGTGTCAATAGCACTCCCCTGCCCTCTTTAAGGTTTTGAGGACAAATTTCCAATTCTTTCTGGAGGTCTGTTGGTTTCACTGAGTTTTTCTTTTTCAGGCAGCTAAAGAAGGTTGCTTTATGGATAGTCTAATTATTTTTCTTTTGAAACTTAGCAAAGTAAGGTTTTATCACAATTTATCTTGCTACTAATCCATACTGCAAGACATTGCTAGGTCAGATTTTTTAGTGGTATGTTCACTGGCCTGTGAGGGAATCAATGCAACTTGTATCGAGATGAAGTAGCTAAAAGAGTTGGCTCTTTTTCAAGTGAACATGCAAAATTCATTAGGGCCACTGCACATCCCTGCTGTTGGCAGAAATGCAGATAGAACACACGACAACTAATGGAAAAAAAATAATCCTGACTGGTTTCTGGTAGCAGGAAGAGGGAAGCTGAGATCTGAGGTATTAGAACACTTGCTGTAGCAGAAAATGGTCCAAGGGCCAGGCAGGAGTAACCAAGGAATAGGTGTCAGTGAGCTCATGATTGTGAGTTCTGTCTCAACAAGACATTTGTCTTCCAGAAAGGTGCTACTTCAGGCAATTTGAAAGCCTTGTGGTTTTGCATGTGTTTGAATTACACCTGCAGCCTCTAAACTAATAAACTCTCTGAAAAACTTTTACAAGAAGTTTGCTCTCTCTCAACAGCTTGGACGCCTTGATTACAGAGAATGTGCTGTTTGCTGAAGCTGGAAGCTCATCCTCTGACTTGAAAGGTTTTTTGGGCATCACTGATAAAAAGTACAGTGGTTTTTTTTTCATTTTATTGTATTTTTGGTATGTCAAGTGCCAAGGAAGAACATAATCCAGCCAGCCATGTCAAGAGTTTACTTTAGAGTGGGAATATAGTCTCTGTCAATTGGGCTCTGTCAATATAGTTCTCCTCAATAGGGCTTTACATAGCTCTGCCATGCAGTTTGGGCAAAGGTTGCTATCAAAAGTGTAAAAAGGCTGCTTTCTTTAGCAGCCTTCAACAGTTTTATCTTTTGCAAACAGGGAAACGTGTCTCAAACCAAGCTCTAAAGCAAATGCCAGTATCTCTAAGTGTAGTTTTCTTGCAGGCTGGAATTGGAAGGGAGCCTCCTATGTAAGTTCTCTTTGATTATATTGATCTAGAAAGTTCTTCAGTAAGCCTGCCTGAATGAAACTGAGAGTCTGCCAAGTTTTCTGGCTGCACAGTTTTAAGTTGCCTCCCTTCTGGAAGCGGTGCTGGAATCAGAAGTCCTGCTGTGATGGTCACAGTCTACCAGGTCACTTGTCTGGGTTGCATGCTGATCAACTCAAACTGAAATGCTGATGGTATTAATATAATCTGTGCCACTCAGGATGGTGTCTGGAATGCATACACCTTATTCTTGTCACAGAAGAGATTCAGCACCCAGGACTCAAAAGTAAGACTGAGTAATCAGTCCAACACACTTTTATCTCAGACCATTAGTACATCAAGCTTTTATAGTGGAGGAAAATTAGTTCAGCTTTCCCTTTACTCTGTCATGCTCTTTGTGTCCTCTTCCTAATTTTTAAGTTTTCTTTCCCCAGCAAGTCTCATTCCACCTACATAAGACTTGGAGTGAATCTAATAAGCAGAGTCTAAGTGAAGTGATTTTCAGCCTCAAAGAGAAAAAATACTTTGTGCTAAACATTGAGAATTGAGTTTTGGTTTTATTTTGTTTTTCTTCTTCTTCTTACGGTTTAAAAAGAATCAAACAATTTTGAACTTTTTTTATTAAAGACTTTAAGGTATGGAACTTATATGCCAATCATTCTTCATCTTGGAATGAATTTTTAGGACAGAGTTTATACTGAAAATGCTGATGAGATGTGAGACACCCCAAAGTGAAGAGTATGACTGAAATCTCTGCCTGAACTAAGAGGGAGATTGGATGTTTGGCCAAAGGGGGTTAGTTTATCTACCATAAACTCCAACTAGGTAAGGTTTGGGTCTGCAAGTGTGAGGAAAAGACATCTAGTAGAGCCAGGAACAGTTCTAGTTCTGAAAAATCCCATGTAGACTATGTATATAGATATGAGCTCATGACAAAATCAGTTTCCCAGTAATCCAAAGGAATAAACTACGCTCATGCAGAGGATGATGTGTTTTGAACCTTTTCATCTTATTGGCCAACTGTAGAAGTAATGAAGGCTGTTTCTTTGCTGTGCTGTAAAACAAGGAGAAGTGAGGCTGGAATCAGTCCAGCTGGTGTTTATACAAAAGGAGCAAATAACCCAGGTCAATCTTTTCCACTGGACATTTCTCAAAGGTAAGAGAGTTAAATATAAGAGAACCTCCCTTCCATGAAGCCAAACCAAGGCCATTACCGGCATGAAAATTAAGGAGGGAAGATTTGGAGGACAGTGGAAAAGTCAAAAACTCTTTCCAATGCCAAAATGCACATTCACTTTGCAACCTCATCCTGCAATGTTATCAGAAAGTTTGAGTGTGGTAGGAGAATAGCTATGACAGAGAGTGATTGTTTGTCATGGTGGCTTGGGCACATCCTGTTACCTCAACAAGGAGAAAAGGACCAGGATAATTCTGAAGAACGATGTGGCCTCTGTGGCTCAGCAGGCGAGCTGCTGCAGGAGAGCTGAGGAATCCATTTTTTTCAGTTGTTTGGGCTGACTGACTGCATTTTGGGCACAAATAGCTTCTCAAATGGAGTGGTAAAAGTGTGGAGATTTCTGTGCTGGCTGTTTATCAACTCAACTGGCTGCAATCTAACAGAGCAGACATAAAAAATAGTTTGACATGAGTAATTCTCCATGCATTCATTGTCTCTGTGAGATGCTAAATTTATGGAGACAGTGCCTTTGAATGTTTTGTTCCTCTCAGAGCTGCCCTCTTCAAAGACACAAACAGTGCAGATGAGTTTCATTTTCCAAGTGAATTTAATATTTTGAAATTTCTCCTTAATCTGGAATAGAGAAAGGAGAATATCCAGTATTTGAACATCTGCAACCAGAATTTTATTAATTCTCATGGCTAATGTGCCTTTTTCATGTCAAGTGAGAGGGGAAACTGGGATGAGCTGGTTGCACTCCACACTCCTTTTTGCCATCTTCAAGTTGATGTACAGGATTTACATATAATTTATGTAAAAAAAAAAAAAAAAATTAAAGTCATTTTCACACATAAAAAAAAAAAAGACAAATTGTCTTCTTTGGTTTCTGTCATTTTTTAAGCACATGAATATTAGTTCCAATACAGGTTTTCACAAAAGTTATTCTTGTAACAGTTTGGAAGTGGGCAGTGTCACAGTGAATTGAAGTGTGTCAAATCTAGGTCGTTCTCCTTTTTTCCTGCTTTTGATCCTTTGAATTCACTTTGGCAGCTCACTCTCATCTCCCTTTTCACTCTTTTGAAGTACCAAAGTGCTGCAGTGTCTGACACCTGTCTGTGGAAGGGAGGTTGAAGAGTGCAGAAGGAAATCCACACCCCAGTGGAATGCTTGGGAATTTGGTGTGCTATGGAGATTTGATATGGGTATTTCTGTGAGTATTTTATAGGGCTACCTACATTTGTATCACTGACATGCTGCTGCACTATAAATATCAATATATTTTACAATGATTTTTTTTCCTCAAACTATTCCCAGTATTGGCTCTCTAAAAACAGTTCTCCGAGATTTCACAGAAATTGGGTTACGAGGTCTAGTTTTGAAAGCACCAAATTTCCCAGAGATCTGTAAAGGTATTTGCAGATCCATTTGCATTTAGACAGCCCACTCCCATAAAGGAGAATTAAAGGTAATTTCTGAGAAGTTCTCCTTTTGTTTGTCTTTGTGGTTGCTGCAGAATTTGACTTCCTTTTTTTTTTTTTTTGAAAGTAGAAAATGCTCACAGCTTAATGATCCTTTCCTCCTGATCTCTTAAGGCGATAGTGGGAGAAGAGAACAGTTGTGCTAATGTGTGGAACTACCAAAAATAATAAAAAAGAGATGAAGAGCTAGTGATATTTTCCTGAGGTGATTATTAGAAACCTGTTCTACATGTTTTGCAGTGGAATTAGATAAAGGCCAGGTTTCTGGTGCATTTTAGCAATTATCTGTATCTTGATTTGTAAAGTCAGACCTGTGCTTGTAGGGGAGTGGTAAACTAAGTGATACATTCCAATCACTACAATCAAATCCATTTAAAACCAATCTTGCCCTTAACATTAGTACCATTGAAATCTGAATTTCTTTCAGAATACAGAAAAGGAAAGTTAAATACTGCCTAAACACCTTATGCAACATTTTAAGACATAATTCTTGTAACCTTAGGAGTTACAGTTTGCCTCTTAAGGCTCTGTTGACCATATTACAAGTACTTTAATAATTTTAAATTGTAATGAAATTCCACCCTTTGACAGTAATATCTTTAAAAAGATTTAAAAAGTGATACCTTTGTGATGATATACTGTAAATATGCTTCATATTAATTTAAACATTTGTTACCACATTTTCTGATTCAGCATTTTCATTTATAAGTAATTCAGGACAATACAAATTTAATGAGAGGAAATGGTGAAAACAGGAATAAAATATCATCAGGAATAATGACAAATGGTATTGAAATATTTTATTTCGTCTGTGTCTGATAATAGATCTTTCATTCTTTTTCTCAGGCTGAAAATACAAAATGCACTTTAACTTTTCACTCTAGTTAAGTTAAGGTGCAGATAAAATTCCTTTAGAAGAGCTTTCAGGTAAAAATCTCTGTTCTCCTATATCTCTCAACTGAATATCAGGACAAATTGTATCTGAACTCCTCTGTTCAGCATCTCTGTTAGTAGATGATAGATTAATTTTCCAGTAACAAGCTTCTAGTAATACTACTGAACTGTACTATTTAGAAGCTGGAACCATATATCTGTGTTTCCTTTGAGAGGAAAGTTATGCTGTTTCACTTTTTAAAATTTTTGAATTGAATTCCTTTGTTTCATTTTCAAATTGTTTTCTTACACAGTGTAGAAATGGCTTCTTCAAACTCTGCATTTTTTTTCTGAGCCATATGTTGTGTGATGGATGTCCTGTATAGTCCTATTATTTATAAAATGTGGATTTGTTAGAATGATTCTTTTATATATGACTTCTGTTGTCTGATTTCTATTTGACCCAAGGGGTTATTAAAGCAGATTTATTGTCCTGCCTTTCAATTATCTCACCAAATATGCTGAGTTGGGTTTTTTGGTTTTTTTTTTCCTTTTTTTTTTTCCTTTTGGGAAGGGTTTTTATGGGCGTTGACATTGATCAATGGCCTTCATTTTGTTCAGATTAATTTTCAGTATTTTTCTCTGTCATTCATAATTGAGTTCCACTATCAATATTCTTCATGTATATTGAGTCAGAGCACGACCGCATTGCCTATGGTACTTCTGCAACTACTTGTGCTCATACTGAACCATGTTTCTTTCCAACACAGACTTTGAAATTCTCCTTTGGATGAACTTTTAAAAAACTTCATAGTGATACTTTTTTTTTTTTTTCCCTTCAGCTGGAAAAAATCTTTACTTAATGAGAAATCTGATTTTCAGGATTTCCTTGGTAAGGAGGCATTGCAGGGAAACACTGATCAGCATTATCAGGGGAGCAAGTTACTTCTTTTTGCAAAATGTTTATTGGAAACCCTTTTTTTTGTTACTTTACATTCTGTATTGAAGTACAGCTTATGTAAAATTTATTCTGTCTTCTAGGTTGTTTTTTTTCGAAATGGTGTTTATTCTGATTAATTATTTTCAAATATAGCTTCGGAACAGATACCTTGCTCTGTATTTAATTGGTTTTCTTTTTCTCAAAGAAAGAAGCTCATATTTCTGGTCAGATTTTGAGTTTTCATATAGCTTAATTGCTGCAACCATCCTAAAAAAGAAGAAAGGTTTTAAAGCACAATTACAACATTATTTATCTCTGACATGGGCTCAGGCACTTCCTCTCAGTTCCTTGGGAACTGTCCCATCACTCTGACTATGACTTGCAGCTCCACAGGCTTCAGGAAGATGCAAAGAGTTCAGTCCTGCATCAGGAGGAATCTTTGTTTCAGTTATCCCCTAAAACAGAATAATTTTTGTGTTTTGTGCTAATGAGTCACCCTTCTGGCTGTTGGTTGTTCAGCACTCAGGCAACACACAAATCCTGAGCAAAAGTAATCAGTAAGTAAATATGGGGTGAAAAGAAATGACTGTGAGTGTTTTGATTAAAAGGTCAAGTGCAAAGCAGACATGATGACACATGGAAAATATTTTTTCTAAAATAAATAAACAATTAAATTGATTCCCTAGCCTTCATTATAATGTTGAAATAGGTTAAGGTAATTATGATAAATGAGGCTAAATGTGGTGTGCCTCCTGAGTAAAGATATTCACACAATTTTCTTGTGACAAAACCCAATGTCAAATTAGCCAAAGCCATTAATCATCTTGGGGATGTGGTGTAACCCCTTGCTGATGGGTTTGGAGGTTTACATATATATAAATATTTCACATTACATTATATACTCTTTATATAGATATAAAATATATATAAAATTATATTATATATATATAATTGTGTATATACTTTTATAAATACAACTTTATACAACACAATGTACAACTTTAGTTTTACTGCAGTGCAATATATTATAGAATAAATGGTTTCTATGGGGCTTAAGACGTTATATCTTCTTTAAACTGATTGTGGGATTTGGCTGAAGTGAACTTTAATTAACTTTAATGACCAACATTATGACCAACATGCAAACCAAAGGAGTGGCCCACAACAGAAATATGTCATGGTTATCACTTCTGAAGGTGTATTTGTGATAATACAATCTGTAATCTAACTGGGAACAGAAGTTATTCAAAGTTATTCTGGCATTTACAGCTTCACGCATTTTCACTTAGTACTGTAAAAAAGGTAGTTTAAACATAAACTTTGGAAAATAATTATGTTGTAAGCAAGGACCTTTACAGTGCATCTCCAAGGTGCTTAATATACCTAAGGAAGACAGAGAAAAAAAGAAAAGTAAGGAAAAGCATCTGAGAGTTGAATAATGAACATGGGAAAGGCTTGTATTGTTCTAATAACGGATTTAAATTGTAGGTAGTTGATAGAGTGAATAATAAAGCAAAATTCATTAATTAGAAATATAGAAAAGCAGTACTTGTGCTGAAAATGGGATGACCTGACTGCTTTGTGTGTTGAGAGAGTAATTCCTCCTGGAAACTTCTGAAAACTTGTGGGTGCCTCTAGTGTGACTATCAGGGCAAAAATAAATCCTCCCAGGGATACAGAAGCAATACAAGAGCACATGTGAGCATACACAACCCCTATTTTTATTTGTGACAATTTAAATACTTCTCCATGCAGACATTTTTAGAGCATTCATAAAGAAAAGTAATTAAATAGTTTTGCAGCCAAAGTCGATGTGACTTAATAATGTTCTTTATTGGACCTTTGTATCTGGGTTGTCAAGCATAATTGCATTTCACATTACATTTATTCAAGGGATCTGCCAGGTTATGTGGTAAAAACTCTTCTGTACACCCACACTGGAGCTCAGAGAGACAATGGCAGGAGAGGGAGACCAAATAATATTCAGACAGCAGCTTCCAGGCCCATCACTGGGCTGTGGGGCATTTTATGGGATGCAGGAGAAAAGCAGTTTTGGATTGCATCGGACTTATTTGGGGATGTTTAGGGGAGAAACCTTTGGGCGGGATATATTTTTATAGTTCCACTATCAACTTACATAATTTAACATAACGAAGCACAGCTGGATAAAATGCACATTTTTTATTCCTTCTATAATATAAGCCCACTTAATTTCCTGGTAGAAATTTCAAAACAACTATTATTTCTTCAGGGTTCTGTTTATTTACATAGAATCCCAAAACTGGGATATACTATTATTTTAAACTCTGCTTGTGGACCTCTATTTTGGTGCAGAAAAGATTAAAATTGCCCACCCAGTAACACCCAGTAAGAAATTGCATTTCATTTTGGAAAGATTTGAAGGGATGTTGGCCCATGTTCTCCAAGGTACTTCAATACTTAAAGATAGAGCTGGGCTTTTAGCAACACTTTGAAAATCACCTGCATGGCACTGAAGAATTTAAAAGGGAGATATGAAAGCACATTATATCTGATTTTTTTTTTTTAATGTAGCTATTCTGTCCATAGATATCTTTGAAAACCCAGATCTGAGGTGTTTTTCAGATTTGTACTCATATTGCCTACTGAAGTGTTTTATCTTCATCTCTCCTGGAAATGATAGTGTAGAAGGAACTAAGGCATGATGAACATAGCATTTGAACTGAAAAGACCAAATCTCACTGTTTTTATTATTTTTTTTTAAGCTCATTTTCTTTTCCTTTTCATGGGTTTTGTTTTGTTTTGCCTCTAAATCATTATGGAGGAGCTCTTGGAGCTTCATGGAAAACATGTTTTCCAGGTCCAAGGCTGCTGTCATAACCTCCAGGCTTGTTAGCTACAGCTTTTACTTGGCTTCTTAAATAGCTTTGGTGTGCTCAACTACAATAAACTGTGTGCACTTCTCATCACTGCTGCTTTTCCACTCTCCCCTGGGCTTCTCTCAGGTTTCCCAGAGCAATATGCATCAAACAGTGCCTTTGCTTTTTCAAACACTTTTTGTTTGTTTGTTTTGGGTTTTTTTTTTTTTATGGTACAGAGATAAAAGTGGTTTCATCAGACTAAAAACACTTTTATATTATTAAAACTACTTGAGAAACCTTAGATTCGGCTCCTGAAATATCTTGGAGTGACCTGCTTCACTTTGAGCAAGGTAATTTCAGTCAGAAACCATATTAACATAGTTTGAGGAGGTTAAAGGAAACATTTAATCTTTCTCTGTTGTTTACTTACAAGCATTTTGTAATGTTTTCCAGTGCTTCTGGGCTTATAAATCAGCTTGTGTCCCCATGACCTTCCTGTGGAGGGATGCCCTCCCAGTCCACATCCTTTTGTTGGACCTGGAATGTTTGTGGCCTCTGACACATTGTCTCTTCAGAGATATCTCTCTTAAATGCTATTTTCTGCCCTGGTGGTTTTTTCTTCTTATTCTTGACTATTTTTTCCTCTTCTCTAAGAATCCCTCTTTCTCGAAGTTCTAGCCAGCAAGAGCTCTCTCTGCTGGGCCACAAAGAGCTCCTTTTCAGCTGTTTTCCCCAAAGAAAGGAACCAAACCACATCAATTGCAGTGGGTTCATCAGTGTTTTCTCACTCTGCTGATTTCCCATCACCAGCTGAACCCCTGGGACTCCTGGGCCAGCCCTTCCCAGCCCTGCAGTTGATGTTTGTAGTGAAATTATCCTTTTTTTTCCTTCTGACTGTGTCTGACATACAATGCTCTGGACTGGGGATGTGTTGTTTGGTGAGGAATTCTGATGGGTTTGGAGTCATCCCTTGCTCCAGAATTCTTCCTAGCAGGCACCAGAGGCTGAGTTCAGGTGTTTTAGGAGTCAGACCAAGGCACAGAATCACACAAAATGGCTGAGAATGGCTGAGAATGACAAAAAATGGAGGGATCTGGGAGGGATCTGTGTGGATCCTCTGGTCCCACTCCCCTGCTTGAGCAAACACATCTAGAACAAGTTACCCAGGACTGTGTTCCTTTGGCTTTTGAGTATTCCCACGGATGGAGACTCCACAATCTCTCAAGCAAACAGTGGAGGAACTTCTTCCTTTTTGTTCTGTCATCAGCTGTGTGATGGCACTTTGGGGAGGTGGTGCAGAGCAAAGGGGGAAGGTGCTGCCATCCATCACCTCCCCTGAAGCTGGGCAGCAGCAGAGAGCATGTCTTTGTGGATTTCCCACCTCTGCAACAAGAACCCCACAGTCCATTGTGAATTTGACTGCAGGATTCTCCTGAGTCACTCGTGGAGCCTGAGTGACTTGTCTCCCAAGTTGAAACTATATCAAATGCATGAGACATTAAAAGATATAGTGAAAAACTGAGCAAATATTGTAATTAAATATTTACTATGTATGACTGTATCTTGAAAGATAGCTGGTGATGAAATCAACAGGCCATGTTGAAACACATTTTTTCACCCTTTGAATAAAAATATTTTAAATAGACATTGAATTATGAAACAAAATGTACTTCCTATTCAGTTGAATTCCCTATTTATCAGCCATTTCACCTACCATGCCATGCACCTCACATACAGAATCAAAATTACCATCTGCTAAATCGAATGCAAAAAGCAGTGGAACGAGCACATTCCCTAGAAAACCAAATCAATATTAAATAAAATATATTCAGAACCCAAATGTCGTCTGCTTTTAAATTATTTTTGTTCAAATATAGAGCTCTTTCATATACAAAGGTAACTGTATTATTTATTTACATGTCTACATATGCTAAAATATGAATATTTATCTTTCAATTGTCTCTAGAGATAGCCCAAAACAGTTTAGTGTGGTTCTAAGACTGTCTGATAATTTTTTTTCACACTTAATAACTTGGAAAGGCAACAATATATATTGAATAACTGTATCTAGGTATTCACATGCTAAATTTTAGCTGACCTAGTACTGAAGTCTTAAAGCACCAGAACACTGCAATTTCTTTTTTCCTTTAGTCTATATTTGTATAGAATGTACTAGGTGGATTCTTTATTACTTTTTAATTGATTTCAGAGAGTATAATGAAGAGGTTTGCCTTTCAGATCAAACTTTCCCTTAACTCTACAGTTTCAAAGTGTTTGTGGCATCACTATTTAGGGTCACATTCTAAGAGAAGAATTCTTTAATAAAAAAGTACCTAAATGGTTAAATTTGAAAAGAAGGGTGATCCAGGGATTGTTCCTACTGAGATGCATAAACTCATATGAAATTCAATATATCAGTTGTTTATCTATCTTTTTGTTCTGAGCTGTGTTCTACTGTCCTCACTCATGTTAAAGAGTCAGGAGTTCCACAAGTGTGGGGTTTTTATGTCATAGGATTCTTTTGAAACTGTACAATACATAAAAATAAGCACAGGTGTAAAAATATACATAATAAAATAAGACCACTGCAGAACAATTGCATGATGTATAGAAGAGCTGCTAAGTAACACACATGAAGTTTTAATTCCCAAAGCAGTTTAAAAGTCACAGAAGAAATATTCCCAAATTTTTGGTGAATTAAGTACCTCCATCATCTACCTGATACTTTGATAGCAACTTTCTCTTCAGTGAACAATGTAATGAACCCTTTCCTGCTTATCTCGTTTGTAATTTCAGTCCTTCACCAGGATCACTTTTAAGCATGTGATTTCCTTATCTAAGGTGTCATTTAAGAGAAGCACAATTTCTCTTTCCTCTGAGCTCATTAGACTATCTAATAACTCTAAGCTCATTAGACTATCTAATAACTCTCTTTGCATGCATGCTTTTGTGTAGAAGGAATCTTTTCCAGCACTGACACGGAGGATAGGCGAGTTATTTTCACAGTCTGTATGTAATATTGCAGTACAATATGTATTTTTTAAAACAGGTTGGATCATTAAGTAGTAAAGATTATTTTTAATATACTTTTATTATTAATATATATATTATACATATTAAAATTATATATATTATATATATAATATATATACTAGATATATATTTTAATAATTATTTTTAATTATGTCCTTTAGGCAATTTAGTGCTTTTTAGAATGTTTCCTTAATTTCTAAGGAATTCAGAAAAAACACATTCTCAACTTTGCATGTAAAAAACCTCTCATAGAAATATTGGGTGGTGATATCTCTTCCTCTAAGCCAGCAGAGGGTCATAACTGTGGAATTTTGCCTCCCTAACATTTGCGTCCACTTGGCTGTTTGCCTTGCTACCCAAGAGCCTGATTTGGGGTTGATGTTATTAGTGCTGGAGCCGCTCCATGAAAGTTGTGTCCTGCTGTCCTTGCTGAGGAGAGGTGACTTTGGCACTCTTGTGGAGTGGACATTGCAGCTCTGGTATTTCCAACAGGGCATAGGGGCTTGGGAGGATGCTGCCAGACATCTGTTTGTGTGCAGCTCTGGAGCACACTCTTCTGCCTGCTCAATTTTTACATAATGCTATGAAGGCGCATTAAAGAAATTTCTGGGAGGATGTAATAAATCTTAGTCAATTTAAGTGGCACAGTCAAAGCAAATTCTTCTCCAGTAAGGACAAAAATAGCACACAAGGCTACAAGTGAAAATTAGTGCCTCAAAACAATATCAGTTTGCTCTGGTACCTTTGTTGTCCTCCTGTAAAACCAAAACCTGTCTTTACAGGAAGTGTTAGGAATTTTTCTGAGCCAATCTTCCTGTTAAAGGCGTTCTGTCTTCCTGTTACAGAGGTTCAGTCTGCACAATAGTTTACTCTGAATATCTATTTGTCACTGTTTTTCCTGGCAAGCAAGATGTGAGGACTTTGAGTTCTCCTAAACTGCAGTCAGGACTGGGGGTGAGAGTTTGATCCTCTTTCTTTCAGCCTCATTTCTCTCTTTCTCTACAAGACATGAATTCTGGAAGGGTCCTGGCTTTGTCCTAGCAAAGTCCATCTCCTTCACATGAGGAAATGTAAGATGGGTGCAGAGCAACTCAGGGGCCAGGTCAGTAAAAGGGGACTCAGAGTTCTCAACAATGTTGCATATTTAAACCTGCTCCACAGGCAGGATTAAATCAGATAATGTTTGAAAGATGAACAGCAAGTCAGAAAACAGTTTCCTAATGTGCCAGACTGCTTGTGTAAGGCTCTTATTGTCTGCTGAGGGTGCTGGAGTAAATTAAGACAAGCAATCTTTTGAGCAGGATGCTGATGCAAGTTACTTTGTTCAGCAGTAGACCAAACCCTTGGACACGGATGTGGCTTTCTACAAAACTAATGACATGTACCTCATATACAGATTCCAAATGACCATCTGCTACATCAAATGCAGATAAGTAGGATATCACTATCCACTTTTTACCTCTAATGTTACCCATTATCTGAACAGCTATGTAATTTTGTAAAAAAAAATTCAAGTACATTTCAAATAATGGAGGATATTCTTGTATGTGTGAGAATATATTCTTGTAAATAATATACAAGATAATAAAATAATAAAATATATATAAATAATATATGTGTGAGAATATAATCTTGTAAAGTGTGAGAATATATTTATAGTAAGAAGTGATCAAACTAAAAGGACCCCAAACTATAGACTATAGAAAGATTATTAATATAGGGAAAGAAATTCTATAATTACCAAGCATACTAAGATCTTGATCAGTTTTAGCAATCTTGGAATTTTACTGCTTCTGACTTACATCTCACCTGTTTGTGTTTTAGTGTCAGGCATTTGGAAGTAAGGCTGCAAAATTAAAAGGAAAAGAAAAAGTAATATTGAAAAAGTCTGATCAATTCCACATTTGATCTTCCTTCTGAGCAGAAGGCTGCAGATGCCTATAAATTAAAATAAACTTGCCTGGATACCGTTGCTGCTGGTTCTAAATTAACAGATGAGAAATCTGCTACAGCAGCATCCCTTCTGATACCACCTAATTTAAATTAATTGCCTGTCTGTGACTCCAAATCAAAAATTAAGAATCAGACCAAGCCTGCAGTATTAATATTGCACCTAACTTTTTAATCCTGGAAATTGTTCTTTCAGAGCTCAGCTTTCAAGGACAATTGCTATGAGGTTCTGTGCTGGCTGTGTATGGAAATAGTGATTCTTCTCCACCTCACCTAAAACCTTTTGACATCAAACTCCACATACATGTGCTATACAGACCAGAGAGCTTAACCTGTCAAAATATATTTTACCCCTTCCTCAGAGATTTTGTGGTGTTGAATTTGCAAAGTGAGGATCAGCTGTGTTTCATAATCTATATTCTCATGATCCAGGTTGAGAAGTTGTAGTTTATTTACAGAGATTAGTTTAGGAATGACACATAACTGTGGAACATGTTTTCAGGGAGAACATATTTACATGGAAGGAACTTGCCCCAGCTGTCCTGCAAGAGTTCAGGACAATGAAATCCATGATACTGATACTGATACTGATTAGCAGCTCAGTGTGGTGGATCAGGGAACGTGTTTTCTTGTGGTGTGTGTGGTTTGCTCTGTTATGGATTTGATTTAATAAGTAAGGGATCTGAATAAGTTGGTTGTGACTTTGATGCAGTGTGCAGCATCCCTAATTTGATAGGTCATTAATCTGCCAGGTTTAACTAAATAACAAATTGCAGCTTTTGTCGGCTCCAGAAATAAAGCGCGGTGTAGTCTGCGCACTCCCAATCTGCTCCTTCTCAGTAATTACATTGTTCAGGTGATCCAACCTTCTACCTTGTGACTCATTCCTTAAAGTAACATCTTTAAAAGCAGGTATTCAATGCTAGGTGAGATTACATGAGATTTGCTGGTCAGCAGCTCTGTTTTCAAAAGCAGTCCAGCATTTCTAGGAATGTCAATGAACACAACCTGCTGAGAAGGTGTTCCTAAACCTTGAGCTTTCTCAATTTTTACTTTCCTTACCAAGGCAGGATTCAGATCTGACAGCAATCATGTTTTGATATAGACCCAGGTGATCTGAAAGGTGGCTTATTTCCTCTGAAATAAAATTTCAATAGCTTTTGTTAGAACAGTTAGATGCATACGTGGCCTCTTTTTTGACAGAACCTCTGATTTCTCTGAGCAGTAAGAGTCTATCTTTGAATGCATAAATGAGCATGGCTGATTGTGATACTTCTAAATATCAGATAGTAACTTTAAATCCTGACCAAATTCAACTGCAGTAGAGATCCATTCAAGGGATTGTCACCCAAATATTAACAGTACTACCACAACAAAAGTGTAATATATTCAGAAGTTCTAACAGGTCCCAGGGCTTTCCTCTCAAAGTCACCCTTCAAAACATTCCTCAAAAGTAGTCAAGCCAAAATTGCTGTAGCAAATTTTGACAATTGAAAGACTTTGTATTTTCTTAAAAGGTAAAAGATGGTGACTAATGAATTTTCTGAATATTGATGAAAATTATGAGGGAGAAAAGAGTCAAAAGTCATTCCTATATGATGTTTAGTATCTCCTGGCAGGCAAAATTAAGATTTTTTTATCTGAAGATGCTGATTTAAAAGATTATGGAACTGAACAAATTTTTCTTCATTTTTAATAAGTTATCTTATTTTTTCATTGTAACCTAATGAGGTGTTATCAAGGTATTGAAGTATTGAAAGAATAATAGTCATGCTAAACTAGTTTCTTTGCATTTCAAGACATGTAAATTTTGTACAGCTAAACATGCCTAGTATGTGCAGAAATAAAGAAAAATAAGCTTAAAGAGCTAAGTACAGAGAAAAGTGAATTCAGAGATGAGCATCTAACAAGAAAGCTGAATGGCAGACACCCACATTCTTTATACTCTTTTTTGCTGGCTAACTTGTTTTTCTAAACTGCCTTTAAGATACAGATTTAAGTGGGCTTTAATTTAGTGAGAGGGAGCACAAGTGCATTTCATTATTCACGGAGAGATTGATCAAAACAAACAAATACTATACTGAGATAGAAATAGAAAGCTGGGGGGTGGAGGAGGGGTGTGATTTCCAAATAAAATGGTCCAAAAAATTTGGAAATGTAAATTCAGTTATGGGGAATGCAAAGCCCTGTGCCCAGAGCTGGGAGAAGCCCTGGGCACCCTACAGGCTTGCTGAAGCCCTCTGAGAAGGCTAATTAGCTGCATAGCATGAATTTTCAATTCCAGATAAATATGCATTTTACAAATAGTCTGCAGAACAAGAATTATTTATTGGACATGTTTATGAATAATTTGAAGTCTAGGATGAACACTGTCATTTTAAAAACCCATTTACAGAGAGTTTACAAGTGGGTAGGGAATAAAAAAATCAAGCTCAAGAAATATTTGTTTAAAAAAACCCCCTAATTTTCCTAGCTGTTTAAAAAAGAGCTCAAACATGCTTCATGGTAGGGAAAAACAAGGACTTGCACTTCCTGGGGGAGCATAATCTCTCCAAAGCTCTTGGGTGGGCCAGGATAAAATTTTTATTGTTTTATATTTTGGATTAGAGTATTTGGGCTTTGCAGGGCTTTGCCTTTTCCCTCTTGGGGAAAGGTGTGTTCTCAGTTTTGGGGAAATGTGTGGACAGAGTGGGATTTGGAATTCCAGGGGCAGGCTCCTTATTCCATTCTCTTCCATTATGGAAAAGTTAGTAGTGTCTGACCCCACAGAATCTAAAAGTAGTTCTCTAAAAATGAGATGACATAAATATTTTCACTCATTTTTTCATTTTTGAAAGCCAAATTAAGTAAAACTTTATAGCTATCTTGTGTAGTGGGATACATGTCAGAATGTACTCACAGCCATGCATCGCCACACCTGAGCTTTGAGGAGAGGAATAATTCCAGCCTTTTCATGCTGAATCCAGAGCAACTGGGCAGCTCATTTTTCCATAAATTAACCTGAAAGCAGCTCTTCTCCTTCCAGGTACTTATCCTAATTTCTCACCGTAATTAATTCATGGCTCGTTTATACTCATTTGTCCTTGTGCCAATATTCTACTGGTTGCTTAAGTAATTTTTCTCTCCCTTCATGTTTACATACCCAGATATATTTATAGGGAACAGTCATATCCCTTCTTAGTTATTGTTTTGAGAAGCTGAACAAGCCAAGCTCTTTTAATCTCTGCGTGCAAAATAAATTATCATTTATTTTGCTTGAGCACACTTGTTTACTAGGAGGTTATTTTTGTTCCAGTCTGTGCTTTAATTATTCCTTGGCTTTCTTATTTTTCAGGAGCAAGCAAGAAAGAAAAAAAATTGAAAATAACCTAAAAACCAGACAATGTTTTTCTGTACCAAAGCAGGCCTGGGACCCAATGTCATATGTAAAAATGACAGCTGGATGAACACAGGCAAAAGCTGATATTCTTATATTGCTGGACTGCATTTGGGATGGACTCTTGTAATACACAATGGTACAGAGGGTGTTAGAAAGTAGCATTTGCAAATTGCTACCAGGAAATGGGAATTCAGAAAAACAGTTTCTTTTAAAAGCTAAACTAAATAAAATCTTTTGTGTAAGTTCATCAGGGAAAATTTCTGAATTCTCTAATTGTAGAGGCTACTTGCTACAGATAAAAAATTATTTCCTTGCTGTGTGTTAAACTTACAATGTCCTGGCACTGAATGAAAAGGATTTTTTTCCCTTCTGGTGAATAATCCAAAACTTGTCCTCTCCCAGACACATTTTCTCCCAGGAAGTGACTAAATTGCAAGAAAAGGCCTAAAATAATAATGAAGAAAGTATCTGGTTTTGTTTATGGTGGAAACTGCTTTCTTTCTATAGGTCAGATGAAAACAAAACATTTTCGAAACTTAATGTTTTCATTAAATTTTCATTCACTGGTGGTACAAAATCCTTGCGTGAACAGCAATGTTTTGTTCTGATACAGAACCAGAAATGGTGGGATCCCTCTGCAAGTACCTGCAGTGCGTCTGTACAAGCCAGAGCAGCTCAAGAAGTAGCATGGCCATGTTTCCCAGCAGTACACTTGGTTTAATTGCCTTTGGGTTGATCAGGTTTATAACCTTCACATAAATGTGCCCCCACACATGGATGGCTATGCTATTTTCAAATGTGTGCACAGCAGCGTGCTGTCATGTGGATTTATCAGCTCAAAGATGCAAAGGAGACATTTGGATTCAACAACAAACTGACAAATAAATTTCTGGCACGAAAGAATCATTCACGTGGAATAATAAAAGGATGCAGATAATTAGAAATAGTCACACATCTTCCCCTCCTCCCAATTTCTCAAGTATACAAAGTAGCTCAAACTAAAAATTCTAATATTTCACAAGTATAGCCTATGTGTAATTATAATAACACCATATCAATTTAAATATTACCTATGAAGTGTTTTAATATCAAGACAGTGCCATAAAACCTACATGACAATAAATAATGATTCAAGTGCCTCATCTTTACCTGCCAGCTTAGAGATTTTCCTTAACCTGCTTTCAGATCCATGCTTTTAGGTAATTCCCTTAGATAATTCTTACTTTTTGTGTCCTCAAATATTTAGATCTAAGTTTGTGTGATAAAATTCAGGTCAAGACATGTGTTGGGTAGGGATTAGGCAGCAGGAATCTCAGCAGGGATGCTCCTGGAGCTGCTGCTTCTCCTTCTTTCCTGGGACTTGGAATTACAAGTAGACTGCAGAAATTTCCCAGGGAGAAAAATGGTGTGATCCACAGATATTAGAACTTTCCTTGGCAGTCATCATAATGATTTGGTGGAAACGAAGCTGGAGAAAAAGCATAAGCTCATTTTCTCATTTATGGTGTTACCTGGTGCTGCTGAGGGCAGCTGAAGAGATGGGAATTAAAATCACCTTCTTGCTAAATTACTTTAACTGAGACCCTAGAAAATATTTATCTATGGCTCTTACTCTCAAGCTCAGTTATTTGGCTGACCCACTGTAATCTCAGTCCTCTTTGGAATTTTAGATGGATGTGTTTTGGTTGGGTTGCTTGGAAGTGGTTTTAGGGTTGTTTTGTTTTGTTTTGGTGGGGTATTTTTGGTTTTGCTTGTTTGCTTTGTGTTTTTTTTGTTTGTTTTGGGTTTGGTTGCATTAGTTTTTTGGGGTTTTTTTTGTTTTTTTTTTTTTGGTTTGGGTCTTTTTGAGGGCTTGTTCTTTTCTGTTTTATGCTCTAATCCATAATTAGCTATATTTCTTCTTAATTTTCCATAGGCAGACAAAGACTGATGGAAGCTACAGGAGTGATGGTTCTTATGAAAACACGCTAGCAACCTGGGGAATCTGTTTCATCTCTTTATTAAACATTTCATTGGAAAATTGTGATAAAATTGAAGAACATTTTGGTTTTCTCCTTTTTTTTGCTTGCCATCACCTGAGCTGTTTTAAATGGGTGTAACTATTTCCTAATGATTTATTTTACTTCACATTACACTGATTGTACCAAAATACATAACATTCTTAGGCAATAGAAGTTACTCCATGAAGTTTTTACAGATAGGCAGCATGAAATCACGGTTAGCAAACTCCAAATATCAATACCCTGTATCTCAAATCAGGCTTCAGAAAGGTCATCAGTCTAAAAGAGGGAAGAGAAAGCCCCACAGATTTCCATTTCTTGGCCTGGGACCAGCATCCAGCCTGGCAGGCCTGGCCTTTAGAGACAGGTCTGACCTATGGTAAAACAGGAGTTTCCAGGGCTGCCTCAGCACAGGGAGACACTTGATGGGCAGCTTCTAAAAATATTTTCTGGAGCAGGAATTTTCTGTGGGATGCTGCCTTCGTTTAGTCTCAGCTATCACTTTCCTTCAGAAGTACTGCTGGCCTGGTTCCCTTCTCATGCCCATGCAGCCCTGCTGGCTTAGTGCTGCTTTGAACACCAGGGCCAATGAATTAAAGAGAAGATTCCCAAATAAATTTGTGTATCACTGCCAAAAATGTTTTTGATGGAGGATGGGCAGGGCAGAAATTCACTCAAAGTGCACTGGGTTGGAGCACATCAGCAGAATCATGCTGATTCCTTCTCTGAGCATTTCAGCTAATGGAGCAATTCAGCTGACAAAAACTCTCTTGTCTGCCTTATACCCTTGCCCTGTAAATAGTCTGATTGATTTCATGGAGCAAGGTGCTGAGAATTTCTCCTTCCCTTGGAGTCTGGTCTGCAGCACTTCATTTGGAGAGGAATAAATTAGGCTGCTACTTGAGCAATCTGCCCACTTTGGGGGGTATGGGGCAATCAGACACCTCTCTGCAGGCAGCTGTGCCTCTGTGAAAATAACACTGCAAACTGAGTGCTCTGTATGGAAAGGGAAAGGATGACTGAGAAAACATGCTCCTCAATGTGCTTCCCAGAAAACAATGGGAAATAACACTGCTGATGTCTTCCTAATTCTTAAAATTAATGCATATTCACAGTCCGTCCATGGAGCCAACTAAACAGCTTAAGTATCAGTGTTGGATTTTAAATAAAATTATTCTTAATACGGGCTTTCCTGGATTTTCCATTGGAAGACAGAATTTTTCTATGCTAGGAAAAAGCACAAATAGAACTTGAAAATAGTTGAAACATCTTGTTTTGTTTTGATTTGATTTTTGCTGATCTTCATTTCAAAAATAGACAAGCTGATTTAACCATTTTTCTTTTGAGCTGACAAGAAATGCGACGCTTTTTAAGAAATGAGTGTTTTATAAAGGAGGCATTGACAAGCTGTCTCACTGCTAGGTGCTGCCTGAATATCAAAACACTTATTTTAAATGCCTGTTCTACAAGAAGGTTTTGTTTTGCAATCCTAACCGATAAATAATTCTTTTTAGTGTGTGGTTTTATTTTCGGAGGTATTTAGCAGCCTGGCATTTTAATGATGGCTGCACAGAAAGAGAGAATCATGTCAACAGCAAGCCAGGAGCTGTCTCTCTGTCCTGCTTTCTGCTTATTTCCCCTCAGCCCTGTATATCTCAGATGACCCGATACATCATTATTTTTGTAACACAAGACAGAACATATGCCACACTTCTGACCTTAAGAGTAAATTGTGCTCTTATTAAAAGTGAAAACAACCCAAATGCTTCTCTTTTCTTTTTTTTTTTGTTTTTTCCAACCTATCAAAATGAGAAGCCCGATTTAATTGCAACTTCCACAACTTAATGCGAACCCAAACCCTGAATGCAGAACTAATTGAGCTTATTTTTACATTGAATAACATGGGCTGAGCAGGAGGTGATGTCAATTCTTGATTACCATCCTAATTGCCCTGAATGCCTCCCCGTGGCTGTCAGGGAGGTGATGCTCGCGTACATGACTAAATCTGGCACACTCTGCAGACCCAGAGCCACCAGGACAAGCAGCCCCTGAGTGACAGGCTGGCTTTGCCTGCTGCTTGCAGGGAAAGGTGCTCTGCAGCATTTAACACAGGGCACATGACACCAAATCCCATTAGGAGTGGGGACAGCAGCATGGTTATTAATGTTTTCAGCAAATAGAAGGGCCAGATGTGGTGGCACAACCCGAGTGTTTTGTTTGCTAATTATCAGCATCAACAATACAGGGTAATCTTCAGCAAATGTTTGCTGTCTAAAGGAGCATTTTTCAAGAGCCAAAAATTTCAGATTTCAGTTTAATATCATTTCCTCCCGAGTTCACCTGCACAGTTAAGCTGAAATGGATTAAGTTGATCTTTTCCCATTATTTGCCTTTCCCCTTTTTTTTGACAGAACCACCACATGAATGAGTAAATGTCTTTATGGAAGTTTAATTATATCAGAAAACCTGATTAGAAAGTAAAGAACAGCTGGGATACATATTTTATAAGCTTCCTTTGAAATAAAGTTCTTTGAGCATACCACTGTCATTCAGCATTTCTTTGGCTCCTTCAAGCTTCCATTTCTTTCAACCAGTGTTTCTTACTAATAGAGCTTACTGAAATTACCAGAAAAACAAAAATCTGCTGAAAAACAAGGACCCATTTGATACAAACTCTTTTATTTATTTATCTTTTTTTTTCTCTAAAAGAAGATATCTGGTTTTCTGCCCTGAGCCTGATACGAATCTTGCACTGCTAGTTGTGAGTATGGGTCCCTGAAGTACTGGATCTTCCTGCAGCTCCAGAGTTCCAGATCTGTTTCCATCAAAGCACTGCTGAGGATGTTTTAATGCTCAGCAAGTAAAGACTTTTCTGGTGTCACAGGAGTGATCATGGAATATTGTTTTGAGCCTGTAACGTTTTATTAAAATAGATTACTAGGCCAATGCTGACTCGAGGGCATGCTACTAGCCTGGGCTAAGAAAATTGAGGCTGGATGACTTTGATGGAAGAAAGCTCTTCTCCACTTTTTGACAGGGCAAATTGTTTTGTCTCCCAAAAGAACAAGACTAAGGTACTTGTTGACTCCCTTTTTTTTGCCTGTCTCAAGTACATTGGCCTGCATGAGAGCTGCTCTGTCTTTTGACCCTCCCCAATTCAGGCAGATGATTTTTCAGCTACATTTTTATTCTCAGCTACCTTCTGGAGGCTGTTGCATTAAAAAAAATAAACATATATATATATGTTTGTGTGTGTGTGTGTGTGTGTAAAATCATGCCTGTGATGAAACACAGCAATGGTCTGATTTCCTCAGTCCTTTTTTATTCTGCCTATGTGGCACAATCCAAGTACCAGAGATGCTTGGAATGTCTCTGCTCTTCTTAGGAGCTGAGTGAACCTCATGACACAGGGAGATGGCTAGACAGGGTACTTTCAAACAGAATGTCACTGAAATGTAGTCAAGAGTCAACTCTGCCAAAGCAGCAGAGATATCATCACAGAGCACAGACAAGGGTGTCAAATCCCTACACTGCTATATCCCAGTTTTAATTTGCACATGCTAATTGCATTTCTTTCATTCACAACTAGAACATCGAAGAAGCTCTAGTCAGAAAGACACTAGAAGCTCTAGTGTCTAGTTAGAAATCCAACTTTTAAGTCTTTCAATATATAGGCAAGTTGGTTTGTCTCCAATGAATCTGGAAATCTTTCAGAAAGAAAATAAAGTTGCATTCTGAAATCTTGCATCTTAAAATGTTAGGTGAGGCTGCACATCAGAGAGGGATTAAATCTTATGCTGCAGAGTTTTCTATTAAGCAACTCTTTGCAATGGAGAAAATATGGCCACATATTTTTAGCTCACTTTTCCCTGTTCTTCCTCCCATCTTTTTAGAAATAAGCATTTTGGCTTGCAAGCTTGGCTGCAGAAAATTTCTGTCAATTTTGCCCCTAATGAGCTCTTATTTTACAAGAGCTCTAGGTAGTTGCAGGGCTAAAATGAAGTTTTAAGTTTTGAGCTGCTTGGCTCCCAGGTGTGCAGGAAGAATCCCTAGACCTTTTGTTTTGTTAGAAATATAGCTGGAGACCCCAGCTTTAGGAAATCAATGTATCAGAGCTTTGTGGCAACTCCTGGTGGTTTGTCAGTGACATCTCATCAATGCTGTGGCCCCAGAAGAGAGAGCATCATCAGCTTCGTACATATTCCATCGATATTATTGTGTTTCCATTGATTGCCTGCCACTGCAAGGGAGTTGTGGTGATGTATGGTCTCCTGCTGCTTTTCCAGAGAGGGACTTCTTGACCTGAAAAACCTGTCAAGCCCGGGGGATCTTTTTTTGTAGCCTTGTGTGCAACCTGAGGGCACTACCCCAAGGAGCTCGCTGCCAGGTGAAAAGCACACAAAGAGCAAGAGAGGTAAAAAGAAGGGGTAAAGAAATGGATGACTCATTTTCTGAGGTTCCCAAAAGCAGGAGATCAAGTTCCCAAGGCTGTCTGTGCAGAGTGCATCTGGAGGAGGGTATCTTGGTGCTGTTTCACATGCACAAGGTGACAGAGGCTGAGCCTTCTCAGAGGAGGGTGTTAAATGACTCAGGGAGTCTCTTTCATGAGGAGCTCAGGCTGCAGGGGATGGCAGGGAGGCAGTGGGAGGGGATTTGTGGAGAAAAAAGCACTCTTGAACTGCACTGAAGCACACAGGCTTATATCTGCTCTGAAGTGCCCACTCAGAAGCCTAACTTCCCAGAGCACAAAACAAACACAAGTTAAAAATATTTGAGATGCAAAATGAAGCATTAGTCACAATGTGATGATATTTGACACTGCACTGTTGACGTGCTCCCTCAAGAATAGCTCAGTTTCTTCAAGCCTTTCTTGTAGTGCAGAAGAAAACATAACATTAAACTACTGACTTTGTCCTACATAAGTACACATGTCCATTTATATAAACAGTGAGTTAACAAGGAAGCTGTTAGCTTTATGAAAATGCATAGACGTTCTCAAGCAGATTTTTGTTACATAAAGCACACTTTGATTTGCTTTCAGGGAAATTAGAGCAAATAAATCCCATTCTCTCAGTTCCCTTACTTCAGCTGCTCCTGTCATAGCAAAAAGTGTTGCTATTCATCTTTACACACTGCTCTAGAATGCAGTCCAGAAACACTCAGATAAGCAGGCAACTTCTAGTTTTGGAATTTAACTGTGATTAAATCTGCTCCTTAATAGTATTTTCAAGCTGTATATTGTTACAGGCACAACCTAAGCAGGGCTGTGGAGATGGCTGAATGAGTACAGCTGACATGCTGTGAAACAGAAATTCTGCAATGTAATGTATGTTGGTAATGTCATTAACTCTCTGATCTCCTGCAATTCAGAGCAGGGGGTGAGAATGGTTTTCAGCAGCAGCCTGAACACAGATGAGGAAAAAATCACCCACCTAAAATTAGCTGCTGTATTATTGATTATCTGCAGTTTCTGACTTTTTATTTTTATAACTGATTTTTTTCCACAGCTGTTTTCAAAAGTTTGCCACTATAAGTAACTATTTCTCATGACTGATATCTGAGATATGTCTCTTAACAAGGATTGTGGATACTCTAATTCCAATATAAAATATTTTCCTCTCAATTTGATCCCATCCATTTGGAATCCAAAATAAGGGAATCTTTTATGGTTTTTTTTTCTTTATTTATTTTTCCCCTCTCCCAGATAGATGTCCCAATAAGAATAAGTGATCTTTTCTCATCTCAGGCTCTAAATTTTCAAAATTAATGCAATTCTGTTCAAGAACTAAGTGGCATCAGAATTCCCATGCTTCAAAGTATATCAGGACAAGAGTTGTGTTTTTTACACTGTAAAATGTACACAACCTTACCTTGCTTTATAACAATCAATGTGGGACTTAAGGTATTAAGGATTTAAAAACCACACTGCATTGGCAGAGGTATGAACTAACACCTTTGTGTGATTCTATTAATCTAGCTTTTCCATAATTTAATACAGCAATCAGACAAGAGCTTTCCAAAACAAGTGCCTATGTGTAAAGTAATTTAGGCAGTGTTATTTTGACTCACAAGATTAGAGAGCATTAGAAAAGCTTGTTCAACATTAGCCTTGTTCCAGTTTCTTTCAGTCATGTTAAAAATAACAAAACCTCAAAGCCCCAAGCCTGTTTCCACTTAAAATATAGCTGGTGGTCATCAGCTAGTACTTCAGCAGTTTTATTCATCAAAATATTTTAATAGAGACCTAAATAATCATTTTCAAGAGTGTCTGAAGGGCACTAGAGATCAGTAGCAAACAATAAATTAGCTGTAAAAGAATTTAACTTAATGTCACACAGTGCAAATAATAGTATGAATTACACTGATTGTAATTACCATTTAAGAAAGAAAACTGGATTTACATAGTGTTATAATAGGCTGACTTTTTTTTTCTTTTAGAAACAGATCAAGCCTGAGAAAAGCAGAAGTTCGATCTTCCATTAAAAAGACTCCCTTTCCACTTTCCAGAAGTGCAAGAAACTGGTTTATTCATGAGAATGTTGTCGAGATGCCAGATGTCTCGGTGGTGAACTGATTGCCGAGGAGCAAGGTGGCCCTGGGTAAGGAGGTCAGGGCTCCACTGTGCCCTGTGGATTTCTCTGTCTCCTGCTGAAAAAGACCCAGCCACATTATTGTCACCCTTGGTGCTGTCCCCCTTCTCAGCTGAGCGGGAGGAAAAGCCCCAGACATGGGGAGAAAGTGAGCAGAGAGGAGTTTGGTCTCTGCCTTCAACATTAGCATAGAAATCACACAGAAATAAAAGTACCTACAGCATTGCAAATGCCTGCTAATTATACAAGAATAGATTGCAGATGTTTTCTCATCATGAATTGCAGCCCTGCTCTTAGGAGCTCATGACACAAGGAGATATTGCAAGGATACTGATTGGTTTGAGTGGCAGCACTTCTTCTCTCTGGACAGAAATACTGAGGAGATTCATATTAAAATAAATATACATCTTTTTGGAATATCTTAAGGTGATAAATAAATGCATTGCTAATTGTTTCTTTCAAAATATGGTATTAGCACAGAAGTGTGACACCATCAGCCCAGAGTGATTATATGGCTGCAAAAAGTGAATCAAATTTTATGACCAGTGTCTATATGATAAATCCATAAATTGGCTTGCTCCCTAGTAGCAGACACAGCTTATAAAGGTGTGGTGGTTCTGTCCTCATTTGTGATTCATGGGGATAATTTTTGGCCAAATCAAATCAATCAGTTCATCAAATTACCTGCAAATGTCTGCATGGTTGCGTTAGAAAAAAGACCAAGCTCACACATTCAGCAGGCAATCCTCTATAAATAAGGTCAGGATTTTGCTCCAAAATTCATACAGAAGCCACATGATTTTTTTTTTTTATTTCCTATAGTGTGTATCTAACTTTCTTGAGAGCAGAAGTATTTTTTCTGGTATGAATTGCATGTTGTGATGCATCCCAGTCTCATTGCAATTCAGTTCAGCAGGAAGAGTGCTGAGCTTGATATGGAAATGCTTTTGCCATACATGTAAGGAAAGCTTCAACATTTATTTTTCCAGGGTGAAAAATGAAAACGTGAAAGCTGTGTGTCATTGAATTCTGAAAAATGACCTGACCAGATGTCAAAATTATTAAGCAGCAGCATGACAGCCCTTGGATGCCAAGCCTTGAAAATAAGACAAGCAAGACAAGGAGATATCGAAATAAGTAGACTGAAACTAAACTCTGTGTGTGTATTTTCTTAAAGAGGAAACAAAAGTTTGTCTATAAAAATTGGCATAATAATTTCCTTCCAGCAGCCAGGAATATCAGCTGAAGTTTGCCAAATTATGGGGAAATTTCAGCCTGTAACTTTGATGACCGGTTAGCATGGTTTTATCTAAGGAAAGGTATCTGGATGTATCCTCCAGAGATGATTTATAAAATGAACAGACTTTCTGAATTGGCTGTGACTCTGGAAGTGCTTTTTGCCTATTCCTTGCTGTGATTTCTGCTCCTTAACAAAGTCCATCAGTTGCATAAGATGAACTGGAGGTGGATAAAGATGTGAAAAGTCTTCACTGACATGCTGATGATAGTCAGGGTCTGAATGATGCCCCAAAAACAGCTCTTATACTTCATTTTCCCTTGTATAGGTTATGTACAGTCATTTACAGGCTCACTCATAATGTTGGCATTGGAACCAGATAAATTATTTCATGACAATGCTTGCTGTTCTACTGAGAAGCAGGTCTTTTTGGTTTTTTTGTTTGGATTTTTTATTTAATTATTTGCAAAACACCTTATACCCTTTTCTCAAACTCCACCTTTCTCAGGCAGGGTGCTGCAAACAGATGTTTAGCTAAGGTAATAGGTAATAAGGTACTTATATCCTCTATTTGGAATTGAATCTCTGCTCCATGGCAGAACAACAGACTGGTTAAACATTGGGTTCTTCTGCAGTGTGCTGCTGTTCATTCTATTTCTATTCTAGCAAAGCTAATAAAAAATGCTGGTTTAGATCTGCTGCCCTATTCTTAATTGTTTCTTTGGTGTAATCAGACCTTTATTGATTGGTAAAAAAACATATCTTGAATTTTTCTGCAAAGATAATTGATTTTCACCATTAATTTTTGAAGGAAAAAAGAGACAAATTAATTTCTGTTACAACTTTTTATAAACTATCTTATTCTTTGCTACTGAAAGTTAATTAGGAGCCACAATCATTTTTTTAAGCATATCCTAGCTGTAGCTTTACATTTATGAATTATAATTACATTATTTACCATCTTTCATCGCTGATGTCAGTCATCAGCTTTCAGGAACCTACAAGCTCAACAGAGTCTACTATTTGAAAGTTATATCAAGAAATTCAATATCAAAGTTTCTATAAAAAGAAAAAGGGAAAAATATATGGTAATAACTCATTTGGTTTGAGAAATCTGTCAAAGGACCAGAATTTTTTGAGTAAGTTTGTCATGTGCTTGGAGGAACACATCATTTCTTCACCATTTTGAGTTTCTCTTTGCTCCCAGGGAGTCTGGGAAATTACAGCAACTACTTTTAGTGACTATCGTTGTTTTGCTTGTCTGCTGGTATTTTGGGGTATTTTTTGCTAAGCTGCTATTTTTTTCACTTATATCTACTCCCATTCTTGTCTCAGTGGTGGAAAGGGATGAGATAAAGCTAAAGGGGAGGGAGGTGGCTCATTTTGTAGTGTCCATCCCTTAACTTGTCCTAGCCCAAGAGGTCATGGCAGAGCAGAACCCCAGCAATGTGCAGATGTTCTTCATCCCTGCTGTGATGTGGGGGTGAACAAAGCCAGTGGTGTTGGGAAGGTCCCCAGGACAGGGTGAGAGATGAGAATGGACTCCAAGTTCTCAGAAGATTGATATTATATTATGTCATGTCACGTCATGTCATATTATGTTGTGTCATGTCCTCTTATATATATGTCATATTATATTAGATATATTATATGTCATATTATATATATATATGTCATATTATATCATGTCATGTCATGTAATATCATATTATATCATGCCATGTCATGTCATGTCATCTCATGTCATGCCATATATCATTATACCTTGTCATATCATATAATGTCACGTCATATTATAGTATATATATGTCATATTATATTATACTATGCATATATTATATATGTCATATTATATCATGGCATATAATGCCATATAATGTCATGTCATATGATATCATGCCATATCTTGCCATACATCATTATATCATGTCATATCATATAATTTCATGTCATGTCATATTATATCATGCAATATTATGCCATGCCATGAGCCATGTGCCATGCCATGTGCCATGCCATGTCATGTCATGTCATATGATATCATATGATATTATATCATACTATATCATATGAAATTATATCATACTATATCATATCATATAATATCATATCATATCAATCACATCATATCATCATATCATGTCACATTATGAAATGCTATGCTAAAACTCTACTAAAGAAAGAGAAAGGAGACATCAGAAGGCCAGACAAGAATGAATAATAAAAACCTGTGACTGACCAGAGTCTGACACAGCTGGGCTGGGGCTGGTCATGAAGTTAAAACAATTCACATGCTGGATAAACAATTCTCCAAATCACATTCCAGAGGAGCACAACACGGAGAAGCTGAGGCTTCTCACCTTGCCAGGAGGAGAAATCCTGGTGAAGGGATTTTTCATAAAATACCATGGTGACAGGCCAGCACAGCAGATTCCATTCTGTGTTTCTTGGGACTCAGGGTCTCTGTGCTGCCTCCCTATCCACTGCTGAGCTCTAACCCCTGCCTGCCACTCTCCCCATCCCACCTGCCCAGGGCAGTGTCCTCCCAGACCCCATGGTCTCTGTTGGCCCTCCCACTGACACCCAGAGATACACACAATTCCTGGCAAATCTTCCAGGAAAACAGCAATCTTGGACAAACTCAGAGCTCGAGACCTTGAGTCTCTATTTAGGAATATATTATAATGGTATTTAATCTTATTGCTGAAAAGTGTGCCTTTCATTTTAATATGTCTGCTTTTAATTCCCACTTCCTTGTCCTTGTTATATTTTTTTTCATAACTGACCATCTTTCATTTTCATTGGTAGGCTGCCCTCATCCTTTACCAGAAGTTGTCGTTATCAATGGTAACATATGTTTGATTTTCCATGAGCAAAATAATAATTTAAAAAAAATATTTCAGGCATTTATGTAGTGTTAATACACTGCTTAGACCAAGATTGTTAAGTGTGCTGGAGAATCTTAAGTGCCATTGTAAAAAAAATATAATTTTAATAAAATAATTTTTTATATTTTTTAAGGAAAAAACCCAAACAAAAGTCATTTACCATGTGAGTATTAGCATTTTGAAGTCAGAGATGCCACTGTGTTTGTGAAGAAATGCCTGAGATCTCTGTTGGCCTTTTCTAAATGGGTCAGACTCGACAAGGTCCAAACAGCAGGACTCAGCTGAGCACCAATGGACAGGAAATTTTCTCATGAAAAATATGCGCTTTGTGCTTGTTACTTTCAGCACTGCTGATTTCTGGAATTCTGGGTTCCAAAATCAGCATTTGGCAGCATCCTTCTTGGCAGAGGTGGTGGTGCAGTGGTGTGTCAGGAGGTAGGTAAAGCTCAGTAAACCAGTGACAAAAAAAATAAAAAAATCATTGCTTGTCTTCAGACAGTCTCAAGGGTGTTGGGGCAGCAGGAAATTGGGTTCAAAAAGTTGTCTATGGCCCCAGTTCAAAATTGCAATGCTGGATCTATTCCAGAGAACAGAATTTGAAAATTTAGAGCTGGGATCCTGTGCTGGACATATGCTCAAAACCAGTCATGGCATAGGAAAATAGGAAACAAATATTGCATTGGTAAAAGTGAATGGAATAGAACAGAATTGGAAAGCAATACTTAAAAGAATCATTTTTCTGATGAACAATGAACATATGAATATGGTGCAATTCAGAACCATGCTTAAAAATTTAAAAACTTTTTTTTTTTTCTCACTGCCTCTGAGTCCTTGAGAACATCCTGACAGAAACCTTTTGATGTCCCTGATACTGTGTCTGTGGTCATGTCTGAATTAAGAACAGAGCTCTTGCAGAGATCCCCAGACTGCTGTGAGTGTCTTCAAGAGCAACTGAGCTGTGTCAGCCCAGAGCAGAGCCTGTGCCAGCTTGTGCTGGCAAGTGACAGCTCTCAATAACGTGTGTGGGGCACAGAGCTCATGTGTCTGCTCTGCTTTTGTCTCTGGGAGAGCATCTCCTGTGGCACGGCTTTTGGCCATTGGTGCAGCATCTTGCATGGATACTGGTATGAGAAAGTCTCTGTGTGGCATAAACAGACCCCGAATCAACCTAGAGGTGCTGAAAAATTATTTTTTCTTCTTTCTATAAGCTTTAAATTATTCTGGATGGGCTGTTTCAGAGCTGTTTTCAATTGGATAAGAAAGTGATGAACTTAATATGTGAGGATCTACATGACATTTGATGAACCAGAACTCCAGAATCCTGATGCTGACAGGCTTTGCCCAATTTTTGTGTAAAAGCTCCTTAAATTATGCTTGTCTACAAGGCAATGAGCCATACAGCTGGGGAGGAGAAGATGTAAAGAACCCCTTTGTCTTCTACTTGCCATAAAAATGCTCATGACTTAGCCCAGTGACCTATATCCAAAAACCTACATCCAGGAAACCTGAGGCTAACTGCCTTTAAACCATAGCATGCTGTCCCTTGAATTCAGGGAATTTTGGAACCTCTCCCAGTCAGAGGAATAGTCAAGTTGGTGGAATAGCTAATGGCCTTGGTATCCATAACAATTTTTGGATTCAGGCCCCAAAATTAAGGTAGAGCCCTCACCCCTTGAAGAAAAACACTTGAAGAAAAAGCCACTGTGTTTTGTGATCTTCAAGGATGCACCCTCTTGGTGCTTCTTTTTTTCGCACAGCCTCTCATGTAGGGCTAATCTAAATGCCACAGTGCAGCCTTAGTAATTCACCAAATAAAAAGGAAATGTAAATATTACGATGGTGTGAACACTAAATAGCAATGCACCTAATAAAATGCTTGCTGGTGGAGCTCTCTCACTTGCTGGCAAATGGCACGACCCATATTATTCAGTGTATATTAAACAAGCTGTCACCTAAGCATATTTGTGTGAACTAATACTGGATGAAAAATGCTCTTCGGGAATTTTGAATGTCTGCAGCATTTAATGTCTGCTCCCTGTATTTGTCAGAGCCAGCAGAAAGTGTACTAGACTGCAAGGACAGTGTCCTCCTGTCAGCTGAGGTACCCATAGATTGTCAGCTCACAATGCACCAGGAATGCAGATTGGCCCATAATTTAAAAGCATTGTACAGCACAACAAGATCACAACTTCTGAGCTCTCAAGTACATCATAAAACCCACAGTGGTAGTTGTCCATAAAATAATCAAAAACTTCAAAGTGTGAATTTCTAGGGTGAAAACTATCAGTCTGGGGCAAGGAAGTGTGACTGTGTTCACAGGGGTCTCAGGCTGAGGGAAGAGACAAGGATTTGACTCCATGTTTCAGAAGGCCTGATTTATTATTTTATTATATATATTATATTAAAACTATACTAAAAGAATAGAAGAAAAGGTTTCATCTCAGAAGGCTAGCTAAGCTAAGAACAGAAAGGAATGATAACAAAGGTTTGTGGCTTGGACAGAGAGTCTGAGCCAGCTGGGCTGTGATTGGCCATTAATTACAAACATCCAACATGGGCCAATCACAGATGCACCTGTTGCATTCCACAGCAGCAGATAATCAATATTTACATTTTGTTCCTGAGGCCTTTCAGCTTCTCAGGAGGAAAAAATCCTAAGGAAAGGATTTTTCATAAAAAGATGTCTGCGACAAGGAAGATATAGAAACTTTCCATCCTCTCCCTTTTCTAATGCAAACAATGCAGGGGGAAAATGCATTCCCATGAGACTTGGAATAGAGTACACAGCATTTTTCACCTGTGGACTCCTAGTTCAAAATCAATTTAGGCTACCAGTCAGGGAAGGCAATTAGCAGACAGCTGTTCTGTGACCTGCATGGGAGAAATTAGCTAATGACTAATGTGGTCCTTTTTCCTCTCAGCAGACAGGTAGCAGCATCTCATCCAGAACAGGTCAGTGGCCTCCTGGGTGGTCCTGCAGCAGCCAAGGACATCCTGGCCATGGAAACAGAACTCAACACTCACTGGTACAAGGCCATTGGAGGCATGGAGGAGAAGCTCTGCACTTCTCCCAAGGATGCAGGTTCTTCCCCTGCTCTAGGAAATGAGGCAGAAGGAGGCAGGGTTGGCGGATAGCAGTGCTGGTGAGAGGAGCAGAGTCCCTGAGTGTCACCCACAGTCACCCTGGCCTGTCCTGTGCAATGCTTGGTGGGGCTGAAATTCCAGCTTTTCTACTGGGAAGGGCTGAAGCAGGAGGAGGGCATTCACCTCAGGCTGGTGCTTGGGGGTGGTAGCAGTCAGTGAGGCCCTCCCTCATTTGACAGATATAAAATCAGACTGCAGTTCCACATATTCTGCCTGCAAGACTTAATAGTCTTTATCTTATTTATGCTTACATTTCAGCAGTGCTGGTTTCCTCTGCATTTACTTTTCATTATGAATGGACAATAAATACAGGCAATATTGGCTCAGCTGTGGTAAAGTAGTCTTTTCTCTCCCCAGCTTTGCAGCATTTGATCTTTCCTGTTGTTTTTGAGCTACAGTCCTTTCTGTCCCCAGCTTTGCAGCATTTGATCTTTTCTGTTATTTTTAAGCTATTGTTCACAGAAGTCAGTCCTTTATTTGATGTTTCCCTGCTTTAATTTTAGTGTGCAAATACAGATGTAATGTGGTCATGTCGACTTCGTGTCAGACCAGTAGATAATTCCTAATTTTATTCCCCACTACCAATTCTGTTCCAGTTTCTGTTCTATGTCTCCACAGAGGCACACAAAGGCATCATTACTGGAGAACTGTCTTTGAAAACTTGAAATAGACTTAAACACTTTTTCAGTGAATAGGCAGACATTACTTCATATCTCAATAAAGTAAGTACTGGTTTGACATTTAAATGTCATTTTGACACACTCCTGACCTCTACATCTTTGTTCCTATAAAATATTTCTAGGGTGATAGCACATTTAAAACTATTTAAATCAATCTAATAGGAAAAAAAAAAAGCCAACAATTGTCTGACACATTCTAGAGACAACTATTTTTTATAAGTGCAGAAAAGTGGCGATTCTTGTTCAGCATTAATATTTAACAAGGACTACAAAATTCATTCTGGTAGATAAGAAATTCACTTGAACTTTGTGAACTCAAAAATTTGCTGTGAGAATAAAAAATAGAAGTAACTTCTCAAACACAGGAGCAAACTTTTTCATTACTAAATGTATTCTCTGAGTGGATAAAGAGATATTCATTTTTTCTTCTAGTACCAGAAACTGGTGAAAGTATCCTCACAAATATCTTTCATCCCATGAAATCAATTAAAGAAAACTCAGAATTCAGCAGAATTTTCTTATCCTAAAAGAATCTGTTAGGGAGATGAGCAGAATTTTGAGTAACATCTAAAATCTGACCTCCTCTGGATCAATCTGTCCAGAGATACAAATAGGGATGTTTTCAGTATTAGGGTCCTCACATTTTCACAAAGGGAGGAAGGACAGGTAAAACTTGTTGCAACAGGATGAGTTTAGAGATGGAGCCCTATTACTACCAGAAACCAAAAACAAAACAGTGGTTAACGACTTTTTTTGTTCCCTTTATTAGGATAGCATGAAAAAAATAATTTACTTATGATTGCCTGTAATCCTTTAAAGTAAAAGGAAAGAAATGTATGAATACATAAACATTTGTAATGTTGTCATTATTTCAGTCATTTCCAGATTACACAGGAGTAAATATACATGGCAGGAGTATTTATACATGTATATCCTACTAGGCTGTGTATTTTATCTCCTGTCTTTGCAACATCATTTGCAATCTTCTTCTTCCTTCTTGTCATCCAGTTGGCAAGTTTTACATTCTGTGTGTGTTGGCAGGGAATATTTGCATTTTGAAGCAAAAGCCAATTTAAGTGCAATACAGCTTCCTAAAAGACTTGGCTCATTTTCATAACCCATGAGGGCATGAAATGAGATAAAAATAGTTGGGTTTGCCAGTTTCTCTGAAAATGCCTTTGACCAGTAAAACATGTCTAGTAGTTATCATCTGATCTTGCTTTTTTTCCCAAACTCAGGAAAACAGGCTGTTGTGAAAAGGTTAAAAATAAATCTTGTGTTGAAAAAATAATTATTTTGACTTCTAGTAAAAAAATTGGAAAATATTGTAACACACTTTACATCGGGTTCATTGGGAAATTTATCCCCTTGAATGCTATTTTCCTCTTCTCTAGGATAACAGGTCTGGAGAGGAGGCATTTGTAGGTTTGGAGAGGAAATATTTGCAGCTGAGTTTCTCAGTAAAGTCCAATGAAACACTAAAGGCTCATAAATCTGCTCTGGCTCCATTGCTGCTCCCTGAGATGCTGTGGGTGTCCCTTGAGGCTCCCTCTGCACGTGAAGCAGGTTAACCCGGAGAAGTGAATATCATGCTGTGTCCATATGCCACAGTCTGGAGAGGAACATGAACAGTCTGCATGGGAGAAATGATCAAGGCATCTCTGTGCCCTGGTAACCCTGTGTACCCTAAATCAGATTGCTACAGCCCTGTGCTGTGAGCACACAGCAGCTGGGAGCTCATACCATGAACTGCTCTGCTTTGGGAGCTGTTCAGACACAGCCAAACCTCACCTGCACCCATCTGCAGCAAAATTACAGAAAAACCTCACAAATATATTTGCACTAGCAAATTATCTACTCAGTCAGGGGCTGTTCGAGGGTTTTGGTAGGATCTCCTGTGTTAATTCAAACCTATGTGGCCAAGTGATTCTTATATCACAGCATGTGTTTGTGTAGAGTAGTTTTAGATTGGTGCTGTTAGTAAATAGGAAAACCCCAGTGCGTGGTGTTTGCAGATCCAAACTGCTGCAAGCAGTCACAAAGCACAACAGAATTTCTTACAAATGAAACAAAAGAATTCCCCATGCAGAACATGTATGAAGAAGCAATTTAAATGTTTATGGGAGCCTATAAACTTTTTTATTATATAAAAATAGGTTTTTAGCTTGTCTGCCTCTGAGTAAGTCTTAAATAATACAATTTATTTTGGATGACTGATTATAGGACTCCAACTAAGGCAGTTTAAATCCCATCTCCTGTCGACTTTAGGAAGCAAAATGATTTTCTAGCTTTGACATCATGCATCATGTTAAGTTTGCAAAACTACCACAGCCATAATGCAGCAGGCCCCCAATTCTCTTAGTCCAGCATGTAGCCATGAGGTCTGTGTACATTTTTAGTGTCTTTAAAGCAGTCTGGAGCACTGCAGGGTAAAGCTCTTCATCCAAGAACAGCAAGTTAATTTTGGTCAATTGGTAAATAAATATATTTGTTTGTGGCTTTAAAGCAGGATGGCAGATGAGGCCATTGATGGCGTATTTGCAGAGGATCCCTTCTGGTATCTACCAGGGCTGTTTGCAGGAAATTCCTTTTTCACTTATTAAGTGTTGTGTTTCTCAAGCTCTCCATAGTTAAACTGGCAGGCTGGTACCAGAGGCAGCCTCTTCAAGAGCTGTGCGGGCACATCATGTAGCTGCAAAGGTAGATTACATTTTGTTACTGTCTCTGGGCCTTGCCAGATTATTTGGTAAGCCTGTTTTTTATTAATGCATTTGTAATGGACAGTGAAAGTCAGATGAAATTTGGATAATTTTTCCTTCCTGTTGCAATAGTGCAAATTAAGATGGGCTTAATTTATAATGCACTATAAATGCAGGTTTTTTAATTCCAAGAATATCACAACACTTTCTGGTCATCTTTTCCTGTTAGAAACAATTCAAATAAGGTGAGATGGTGCTTTATTTTCCCATTTAGGAGGAGATGCAAGTACATCTCCCTGGCAGACTGGAAGTAAAAGCCAGAGAGATTGCTGAGCAGCCCTTGCCTCTCTGTGCTGGACATGTTTTCATGCTGCAGATCTCTCAAACTGCCATCTCTCTTCACGCTCATCGACCTCAGGCTGCAGCTCTGGTGGGGGTAGCAGGGATGATTCCTCTCCCTGAGGACAATGGCATTAGCAGCAAGCAGTCAGTCATAAAGGATGCAACCAGGAAGGCAGAGGGGGAAAATGACAGTGACCCTTCATAAATATTAAAGAAGCTTCTCTAAGACAGAAGCAGAAGTGTGTGCTGACAGCGTCAGAAGATGAATGGCTCTATACAATCAATTCCTTTTAGAGAAAAGATTATTTTTTCACAATCATTAATGTAGTATTTAGTCTTTTTTATTTCCTTTCTCACTCTTTCACAGCCCCCCTCTTTACTTGAGATTGGCTACACTGGCTCCTCTATGCTTTTTTTCTGGTTATTCATTTTTTTCCAAACTTCTCACAATTCCCAAGGAGAAAAGAGCATCATGTAGATATTGGTAGCTTTTCTACCTGCTTTCCACTACTTCTGCTGAGCATCCATTTAACAGAGACAGTTGGGTAAATGACAGTTACTCATTTCATTACACTTCAAACTTGAATATATTTAAGGTTTGTGGCTTAAGTGGGATTAGGTGTGGTACTTTCGGGTCCCCCATCATGGGGAGGAATGATGAATCTGACTCCATGTTCTTAGAAGGCTGATTTATTATTTTATGATATTATATTAAAGAATGCTATACTAAACTATACTAAAGAATAGAGAAAGAATACTTACAGAAGGCAAAGAGATAATAATGAAAAACTCATTACTCTTTCCAGAGCCTCTACAGAGGTGGCTGTGATTGGTCATTAAGTTAAAACAACTCCCATGAAACCAATCAAACAATGACCAGTTGGTAAATAGTGTCCAAACCACATTCCAAGCAACAAAACACAGGAGAAGCAAATCAGATAATTATTGTTTTCTTTTTTCTCTGAGACTTCTCATCTTCCCAGGAGAAAATCCTGGACAAAGAGATTTTTCAGAAAATATGACAGTGACAATTAGGCAGTGAACAAGGTACTTTACTTCTTAAATTTACAGGTTAAAGGTTACAAGTAAGCCTCCATGGTTCTCTCTGTATGCAGGTAGCACATCAGCTGTAGCTCTTTGTACAGGGGAGAGCAATTTTTGAAAGAATTTATTATCATCAGAAAATCCTACACTGTGACTGCAGTGAGAGCAATCTTAATGTTTTCTTGGCTATAGCCAAGTTTTAAAGGATGAAGATTCACTTTTGCCTTACATTTGCAATCCCCAGGCATATTTTGTCTTCTTATAATGATCCTGAATTGTTGAAATGAAGTAGTAACTTGTGTTCTTCTGAAATGGCTTTTGACACATTATCTTGCTGGTGAAGCCTGTGTACTTAATGAGTCAAAGGGAATCATTTTCCAAAACCCTCTGATATTTTGCATGGTATTCATCACCACCATTATCACCAGTCATCCTGGTGAGCAGCAGGGAAGCTGTGTATTAGTCACTGTGAAAGGTGCTGCCTTGAACTATACATCACTGCTACCTTCTAATAGGCTTTGAAACAGGATGGCATGATTTACATCTTCTTCCCATTCTGAAAAGGCAGAGGAAGGCTCTTTTTCAAGCCCACATGCAGTCACCCTGCTGAACTGGCAGTGGCCCTTTGCCTTTCATTAGGGTAGGAATGAAGGAGCCTTTAGGTAAGGGAACATCCTGTCCTTGATAGCTCATGGAAGTTGGGATTTGTGATATCCACCCTCTGGAACATTTAGCAATCCCACTGGAGGGCCTGGTGAGACCTTTCAGCAGCACAGCAACACAGTGAAGAATCTGAATTCCCCATCCTACCCACACTTCATCGTGCTCCTCCTCTCTAAACCTCACAGATGCTGTGGACCTGAAACGTCCTTGGCGTGGTGACTCTGCCAACCCATGCAGCACTAAGACTTGTCGCAGACATCTTTTATGGAAAATCCTTTCCTTAGGATTTTTCCTCCTGAGAAGCTGGGAGGCCTCAGGAACAAAATGTAAACATTGATTATCTGCTGCTGTGGAATGCAACAGGTGCATCTGTGATTGGCCCATGTTGGATGTTTGTAATTAATGGCCAATCACAGCCCAGCTGGCTCGGACAGAGAGTCTGAAATGAAGCCTTTGTTATCATTCTTTCTGTTTCTCTTCTTAACTAACCTTCTGATGAAATCCTTTCTTCTAATCTTATAGTATAGTTTTAATGTAATATATATCATAAAATAATAAATCAAGCCTTCTGAAACATGGAGTCAGATCCTCCTCTCTTCCCTCAGCCTGAGACCCCTGTGAACACCGTCACAAAGACTGCCATTTGTCTTTGCTATTTCTATTGCAGTGTTTGGTGATTTGTATCATACAGAAATTAGACAGCAAAACAGGTAATAAAGGTCTTTGTAAGAATGTCCAGACAGGCTCCCTTTTAAGTGAAATCATCTGCTCATTGCTGTTCACATATCAGTCTGAATGAGTGCATAAATTCTTAGATATTTGAGGGGAAATCCTGAAGTTCCTGAATCAGCAGGACTGCAAAGTTTATGGGCAGTCCCAGAAACCCAGTTTCAGGGATTCTTAATTCTTAAACAGGCAGATAAGTGTGTCATCACCTCCAGGACATTAAATACAAGAATTTTTCTCCATCCAAATAAAGCACTTCCTTATGGGTTTTGCTGTATCAGGTCCTTGGAGCCAAATAGGTCTCAAACCTGCATTTCTCCACTTGAATTCTTGATGTCATTATTATGCCAGATATTATCTGAGAGGGATTTTGCAGTGGTCAGAAGTAAGTAATTTCAAACTAAACTTTGAAGAATTTGTTGCTCAGAAAAGAATTATTCAAAGAATTGATCATCCTTTGCTAATTTCATTGAGTTTCCTTGGCTATAATTCAGATAGGTAGCCACAAAAGGTGCAAGTGATAGGCTAAGTGGTGATAAAATATTAATCTATTCAAAATATTAAAATATTCTGTCAGGTATCTGAAAATTCCTAGGTGATGATGTCAAACAACAGCAGATATTATGTGTTCTCGATTAACTTTGGGCTTATAAAAATATTTGTAAGAACGACTTTAATCTATCCTACGTTGCTACAGAATGTAGGATACTTGTGATTTTCATTTTCATTTTCACAAGTTTCCATGTTGTTACACCTTGCTGTACTGATTTTATAATCTGGATAAACAACTCTAAAATCTTGATCACCTGTTGGAGACTTAGAAAAGGTGATTATCCTTTAGTTAATGTGCACGGTACCCTTACAGTCACTGTGCTAAAATTACTGTTATTGCAGTCATCTATTATTGCTGAAATGCCACAGGACTCTTCAAGGCTGTGGATGGAGCTCAGGGAATGATGAACCTCTGATTATCCCAGCCTCTTGCTTGCCACCACCTCTGCACACGAATTAAGAGGAGTAAGAGCCCTCTACCTGGTTCATCCCTTCTGCAACTGTGTAGAACAAACAAACACACAATATTTTTCTTTTAAAATTTATGTTTCAGTTTAACCAGACAAATGATAAACACCCATTCTCAGAACTAATCTCTCTGAGACAATAATCACATTGATGGCTTAATAATATACCAGATAGGATTGGAAAAAATTAATATTTATAAAATCTGACCCTGAAGTTTGACCAGAATGCTGACTGCTCATGCAAAATAGCTCATCTCCCTTTACTACTTACTGCTCTCTCTTCCTCCCTAACACTCAGAATGTTTCTTCCATCTGTTTTACTTCATGACTTCTTGCTATATTAACCATATTCCTCTGCTCTGCAGTGAAAGTGAGAACTTCCTTTGGCATCCTGTCTTTGTGGTGCTGCCATTCTTGCTGAGTGCAGTCTCAGTGATTTGTGCTGGCTGGATTCACGTGTGGCATCTTGTGGTGAGTACTCATCTAATAAACAATTTATAGATGCCTCAGTGAAATCAGCATATCAGTAATAGATTCACATATACTACATGGATTGAAAACGTTATCAGAAATGGTAGTGAAGTGTTCATCTATGCTGCTACAGAAAGGAATTTCTGCAGTCTGCTAGGAAAGAAGAAGAAATATGTAAATGAAGAAGAAGAGAAAGCCACCAGAAAACACCAGAAATGATGGTATTAGTTGGCTGCCACTCCTTATGAGGAATTTTTCTGGTCTGGGATTCATTCTTTGAACAATTGAAACATTCTGTCAAGTGAGACTGACAAACTGTAATCACTTAAGCCCTCTACCATAACCACTCAATTGAAGCTTTGGCCAGCTCTAGGGTTTCTATGTATGTAAGCAGAAAGCAATCACTCTTAACAATGCCCCTAATTAACTTTCCTTATGTAGATAAATCTAAGGCAGTGCAATGATTCAGTGTGGGCTTGGGTGGGAGCACATCCTTCTATTACTGGGGCAATAAAACAAAACTAAAGGAAAGAAACAACACAAAATTGTGGTTTGTGTAGTGGATTTATAATCCACTATACAAATAAAATCTTAATTGATTTACACTGGATTCATGCCAATATTTTAATACACTTGCAAGATTAGGCTTTGGTAATGGTGCATTAAATGGTTCTACTGATGTAATATTTAACAGTAGAATAACAATCCTAACCATATAATAAGACATAGCCCCGCAAAATAATGACGAATGAATGTGTAAATTCAGTGGTTGCAAGAATAACAGGCCATTTGAGGTTTTTCTTTAGGTGATGTTTTCTTGAAATTAGCTCAGTGATATCTGTCATTTATCTTGTGCCTGCTGAAACAAAGTAGTTTGTGAGTTGGATAAGAGGCTGCTGAAAGTTTTGCTTCGTTAGATCTATTGATTTTCTCTGTAAAGAATGTTGAACTTGCATTGTGTTTTATGTCTGTGGCACAAGGGTGCAGCATTCTCTATTTTAACTTTAATAAGTGCCACTTGACTGTTAAGAAGGAGACAAATAGACAAAGACCCATTAAGCACTTAACAGGAGTCAAGGGTATGTAAACAAACATGATAGAGAATGACAAATTCTTTTCCCAGCTTGAAATCATATTAGAATAATGATAGCATTAATATGAGGGAATGCCTGTGTAAAGAACTTTTTTTCCCCACAAAATCGGTGGCCTATCAAAATCAGGAAACTACAAGAGCAAATTTATTTCGAACTGGTATGACTTCCTCAGTATTTATAAGCTGCAGAAACAGCCAAGTGTTGCTGAAGGTGATGAAAAGGAAATGATGAAGGGATTTATTCCAGAACCACACACTTCTATATCCAACACAGTAGCTGTTTAATAACCATGACTTTACATAATTGGGTCTGTATGGGTAACTTATCCTCACCTAGGAATGAATCTTGCAATGGTAGAATGACCAAGCAATTCATTGCTCAGCTCACATGAACACCCTCCTTTTAAACTTTCATTCAACACAAGCTCAGCCTTTGGAAAAATCCTGAGAGACTGGAAGGGATAAAAACCCAACAATCCCAAATGTTTGCACGTTGGGATTGCCTGAGTGGCCCCCTGGATGGGACACTGAGCTGTGCCCCAGCTCTGCTGTGGGATTTGCAGTGTTTCACTCGATCCCTCTGTGCACAGTCACAGCAAGGGTGCTGAGCAGGGGCTCCATCCTGGATTGCAGCCCTGAACACAACAGGGCTTTAGTCAGGGCTGAGATCTCTCTGGGAACTGTAATCTAAAGAATCATTTCCTATTAACCAACCTGAAACCCAGAGAAAGTTTTCTTGCTGCATCAGTGCTAAAATCTGGGTGCAAGAATGAATCTTGGCTGTTCCCTTATCTTCCCTTTATCCATTTTTGGCAGTTTCCAAGTCAGATGCCACTCCCTCACTGTGATGGTGTTCACAGGGGTCTTAGGATGAGGGAAGAGATGAGGATCTGACTCCATATTTCAGAAGGCTTGATTTATTATTTTATTATATATATTACATTAAAACTATACTAAAAGAATAGAAGAAAAGATTTCATCAGAAGGCCAGCTAAGAATAGAAAAAGAAGGAATGATAACAAAGGTTTGTGGCTCGGCTCTCTGTCCAAGCCAGCTGGGCTGTGATTGGCCATTAATTACAAACATTCAACATGAGACCAATCACAGATTCACCTGTTGCATTCCACAGCAGCAGATAATCAATGTTTACATTTTGTTCCTGAGGCCTCCCAGCTTCTCAGGAGGAAAAATCCTAAGGAAAGGATTTTTCATGAAAAGATGTCTGTGACACCTCGCTGCTCCTCAGGACTCAGCAGCCTGAAAGAGAAGAGAACCTGTAATTTTACATTCATATCACAAAATCTTAGTCCAAACAGCACCATAAATATTTGTATGGCCTTTCTTAGTAACAGATATGTTTGTTCTCTTTTCAAATGCTCTTTAGAGGAGGAATTGAATGGGAAATGTGAATTGCTCTTTGTGCCAATATGAAGTGCTGAATCCCTTGTTGTCTAGAGCTGGATGGACTAAAGACAGAAAAGTTCTCTCTCTTCCATACACGACAGAATGTCAAGTGGAGTTCTGTGTTTGTGCTAGAAAAATACTTGTGCTGCAGTTAAAGGATTCCAAGACTATGAATCATTTTTTTCCTATATTTTCTAGTCCCAACTTTTTTTATAAGGAAACACACTTCCAAAAAAAAAAAAAAAAAATAGCACAGGAAGAGCAAGGTAGCAAATTCATTGGCTTAGTCAAGGAGCTTAAAATGATCTTTCTTCACACATCTTCTGTCATTCAAGGTCAGAGTATTTGTTTGATAAGTGCTTTTACATCTGAAATGCTCTCCTTAGGTTTTAATTCCTGTTGGAGTGAAGTAAAAATGTCCCCTTTTTTATGTCTATGTTCTTCTTTCTTAACAATGGTTCTGGTTCATGATGAGCTGTAATCTTTCCTTTAGCAAGCAGTACAAAATGCTTGTATATTTACAAAAATGAGCTCCAGGAGGGGATTTAGCAGCTTTTTCCTTCCCAAACCAGAGACTCTTACAACAACAACTTCTGCTTGCTTTTCTCTGCTTTTCCTATTTTCTTTTTACCCCTCTTAGACTTGATAAGTGAGTCTTTCCCCAGTCTAAGTTGCAGTAATTAATTCTGAAGCTTCTCTTTTTTCTCTTGTATAATTTTTACTTGCATATGACTTTCTGATGTACACTTTATTAAATTTTTTATTATTTTTTTTTTGTGGCAAGGGTTTTATGTGGTGATGTGAGACTGAATTCTGTATGTTTATTTCAACAGGAGTCACAGACTTAAGGAGAGGATATTTGAAATTTTCCTGATGGATGATTGGATGGATAAATGAGAATCTTTTGCTGTCACAACATAATGCAAATTAATGGCAGGCAAATAGGATGACAGCCTCCTAATGGAGGTCAAGTTTGATACAAAGCCAAGTCCTAGTACCCTCCTTTGCAGGGGCTTTCATTCTACCTTAAGTGATTTCTGTGTTTGTGTTTATAACTGTGTGATCTGGCTGATACTGGGAATGAGTTTTCCTGTATGGAAATAGTTCAGCAAATCTGCCTGCTGACATCAATCAGTACACAAGTGCTAAAATTCTCTGTTTTCTGGGTAATTTACTTCTATCCTTGTATCTGAGAATCATCTCCAAAAATCTGAGTAGTTCTCTTTTTGCCTTCATTTTTTATTTGTTATTAGATAACAATAATAAAAAAATAAAATACGCAGGTATAATTTAACTCCAGCAGAGAAGAGGAAGAAAAGAAATAAAAATAACCAGGGTGTTTACCTTGACTTTTCCTCTTGTTCTGTCTGAACCATCCCCAGATTTCATGATCAGACAAAGAACTCTCCTCCTGCTGCCATAGCTGCTCTTGCTAAATTCCTGACATTTAGCAAAATAATAAATCTTTCCCAACATAGCCCCCTTGATACACTCCTAACAGCTTTAATCTAAAGGGAAAGAGCATCTTCTAAAAATGCAACTTTAAAATCACTTGAGGAGAATGTGATTCCATTGCTGCAAATAGAGAAGTGTTGGAATGCTGCTTTCTGCCTTAAATTGGTGATGTGGAGTAGAGCAGGTGGATCTGGCAAGAAGAAGGATGCAGAATTTTCTTTTGGAAATCAATTACCAGTCAGCTTGTGCTTCTCCTATGCTTTTCTATCAGTGAAATAATCTGGAAAATTTAAGAGTTCTTGCTTAATTTATTAGTATTTATATTTTTATCCAGCAGCCCAGTTCCAGGCTCCCATACCATTTTGTTATTTGTATTGATTCTGGTCTCAGAAGAAGTATGAACTGTAACAGAATAGTGCAAAAGATAAACTATTTCTATAAGACACAAAGTGAGGCCTTCAAACACAACCCAGCCCAACAATTCTGAATGTTAGGGGAAGAAAATCCCTCTGGGCATTTACTTTACAAAATCTTTTACTTTATTCTTTCATTGAGGCATCATGTACTGCCTCCTTTAAAATACGTAACTAGTGGAATACCTGACCTGAAGAGCTGAACAAGCACAGAATTTTCTGGAATCTTTGATTTTAAAAACAAACTTATTGATCTTTCAACAAGAGGGAGTGTGGGGATTATTTGTTTTAGAAGGAGATTTGAAAGAAAATAATCTCTATGCTATGCAAGTGACTCCTCTGCTATGGTTCACAATGTAATACAATATTTGCTCTGTTGTGGCTCCTGTCTGTTTCCCATTTAAGTTGCTTCCTATATTCTGGAAACAACAACAACAAAAAAAAAAACCAAATACCCCAACCAAACAAAACCAAACCAAACCAAAACAAAATGAAAAAAAAAAAACCACAAAAAACCCAAACCAAAACAAAAAATAACAACCAAAAACCCAAGCCCAAAACCCCCTACATGTGTTTTAGAATCAAGCCATTACACTTTAGAAAGCCTGTACTTTGATGTAGCACGGATATCTGAAAGCACTTGTTTTCACTGAGGTTTCAATTTCAGGCAACACCAGCTTATGTTCGGGCTGAAAATTTCACAGAAAAAGTTATTTTACTGAACTTCTAAGTTAGTTATGTGTTTTACCTACCTGGGAACCACAGAGTTTCTACTGTTTAGATAGTATCTAGAGGGTGTCTACAGCAGGAAGTTTTCCAGAGGAGGATCCAAGATGAATCTGAGTAGATCTCGTCAGTAATCCATCCATTAAACACAAAGAGCAATATCTCAATTTAGGTGTCAAAGAATAGCTATTAAAAAACTCTCTCATTTCCTGGAAGTGATACAGAGCCACATGCCACCAGTGGCCTGAGAATTTGTTCTGATAAACAGATTGCTTTTGTTATATTGCTAAATCACAAAGCAGGAACCTTGATTTGTAATGGAGACTTGTGTGCTCTTTTAAAACCTGAGGGAATAGAAATTGTCAGTGGAAAAAAAGGTGAGCACCTTTTTCTGCCTCAGACACATAAGCTCTTTGTTGGATCAGGTACCTCTTGTTTATTTTTCTTCCTCAGTTAATGCAAGAGAAAGAATGCAAAATGAATAAGCCAATGAATAAACCCATCTCATTCTTTCAAGTTGAAAATTTTCATTTGGCAACCACGCTGTATGGGAACATAAAATTCAGATTTATGTGTTACACAAGAATAAAATAATCTTTGTTTTAATTACAATACATTGAGTTTAGCCTGTTAAATGAAAGAAGACTGTGCCTGTTAAGCTTGAATTTGAAAAAATCAAATGAAAGATACTGCTGAGAAACATTCTTTTCTAAACACAGCAGCCTGTAAGAAAGATGATTTTTTTATTTATTTTTTTTTTTTTTTTAGAAAATAGTTTTGTTTTATTTTCTTGAATTTAGGACATATTCAGCTTCATAATACTCCTAGAACACTCCAGATAGCAACATTAAAGACCACAGTGCTGAATATTTTTTAGGCATAGCTGGAACTAAAAGCATCCAAGCACCCTTTGGAAAGGAGCGCATGCTGAAGCAATCCATGAAGAACTGCAGTCCTTGGGAAGGGTTCACTTTGGAGAAGTTTATGGAGGACAGTTTTCTTGCTGGAACAGGAAAAGAGTGTGAAGAGTTGTTAGATTCTATCCTGAGGAGAAAGGAGTGGCAGAGACATCATGCCCTGGATTGACCACAACCCCTTTTCCCTGTCCTCCTGGGCCCATGTGAGAGGAGAAGCAGGGATAGAATTGGAATAAATTGGATATTTAGAATTTGAATAAATTGGATATTCAACTTTATTCCTGAATATCCTGAATTGGATATTCAGGAATAAAGTTGAGCTTTGGAAGAAAGGAAGGGTGGCGGGAAGGGTTTTTTAAGTCGTGGGTTTATTTCTCATTATCCCACTCTAATTTGATTGGTAATAAATTCAATTAATTTCCTTGAGTCAAGTGTGTTTTGCCTATGGTGATATTTGGTGAGTGATCTCTCCCTGACCTTGTCTTGACTTACAAGCCTTTCACTGGATTTTCTCTCCCCTGTCTAATTGAGAAGGAGAGTCATAGAGCAGCTTTGGTCAGCACCTGGCATTCAGCCATGGTCAGCCCACCACAGTTATTCAGGTAATAGAAGAATGATCTTGAACTTGACCTGAACATTTAAAAATTTCAAAAAAACCCCTGACAAAACTCTAGGATTTTCACCTGGAATTAGTATTCATTATTTGCACTCCACCTACCATCTAGAGGCTCTGATTAAATCAAGACCATTATTTTCCTTTGGTCATACAGTCTGAGATGCATCCTAAGAATTAACAAATTGACAAGGGTGTGGGACACAATAGATAGAAGAAGAATGCTACTATTTCATAGGAGGGAAAACACCAGCATGAAAACTTATTAAGTGATTTGTCTGAAGTAAAATCAGGTCTGAAAACTACCCAGATTTAATCAGTCATAGGGCATTAGTACAAAAATACTCCTCTTTCAAATGCTTCCTCATTTTGGCATGTGGGTTTCCTGTCTTGCTTCCATTCCTGAACCAAAAGTACCACAGGCTGCAGGAGAAAGTCTGTTCATATGAGCTGTGGCTGAAGTCCCAAGCCTTTTTGAGTAGTTAATAACAATAGGGATATAAAAGGCACCATTTAACCTGTTGGAAAGGGAGGGATGATGATACAAACATTTAAAATTACACATGGGTAATGCTGTAGTCTTTTCAAAGGAAAAGATTGGTATCAGCAATGTTGCATTAAATCCTAGGAATTGTGCTTTCTTGAAATAGGGGAGAAATCTTCTGTAGGACTTGTGCTCCTAATAAAATACTGCAATATAATTTTAAGTAATTAGGTGCTATCCTGAAAAACTACAAACAGTTTCTGAGAGTTAATTAAAAAAATAGTGAAAGATTAGATATTCATTTATTATAACAGTAATATTTTAGAAGTAGAAAGGCCTATCTATAATTCTCTTCAGAACAAAAGAAACATCTGTCAGGAAAAAAGCAAACCTCTAAACTTAGACTTAACTGCAATAAATACAGTTATTCAGTGAAAGTTATATCTCATTTTACACCACTGACTTCAGGTGGATTTACTACATCAAAAATTAATTTGTTCTCAAATTTAGTAGATTTTTCATTGCCTGATCTGATGGTATGGGTTTATGAGATATAAAGAGAGAAGTCCTAGCCAAACTATTGGGAGCACATTAAAAATCAAACCTTAGTTTTCACGAAAGAGTCAACATTCAAACAGGAGCATCACTAAAATGCCTTCAAGCTGATTCTCAGCCTGGATGTGAGCAGCCAGCCAGGCATTTCCACAGAAGGTTTCAAACGTCAGCTGCTCTCATTTATCAGAAATTAGAATGACACTTCTTAACATTTTGTGCAGAGTTAACCAAATGTTATGGAAATTTCAGATGCCAGCCACTATGACAGGGTTCAGCTCCAGGTTTCTGCTGAATCAATGAGCTGAAAACAGATTCTTCTATAAAGCCCTTTTATATTAATTTTATTAATCCATACACCTGGGGTTTGAGAAATATAGTGAACTTAGAATTAAACTAATTTTCCTATTCTGAATTCTGAAAATATGTGGATAACATGATAAACTTTAGCTCTGCAGCTGCAGGAATTTGCAATGTACTTCTTTTTGTAATTCAGCATGAGATTTTTACTTCTGGGGCTGTATTTTGGGGAAAAAAAAAGAAAAAAGAGGAGAGTAATCCATGTGCTCCTTCAGTTTGAGGTCTCTGGCACATAGAATAGTGGTAGTTTTCTTTGCCATTTTTTCTTTTTGGTGTTAAGGAACTGTTTAAGGTGATGGACTTGAGGCTTCAATAGGAATGTGCATTGTAGGAGGTAAGGACACCAACCACCAAAGTATATCTCTTCTGCAAGTGCAAATCGACAGCTTTTATTTAAAAAATGTTATTTGCCATAATAATATAAGCAGTATGAGGCTAAATGTAATGGCATGAAGTATTTTTTCTCTCACCATTACAGAAAAAGGAAGTGGTTGCTTTTACAACATGAAGTAGCTATTAAACTAAATTAATAGATCTAATATGTCTGCGTTTGTAGAAAGCTATTTGACAAAGTTTCCCTTGATAGACTATTGTTAAAGTTCTCTAAATATGGGTGAGGTAATACATTATTAAGATGGATAAAGAATGGTTAGAAACCAGAGACATGAATTAAAGATATCTTTTATTCATAGGGGTTGGATAAAGAATGAAACCCCACTGGGCTCTAATTGTGTCAACACTGTTTAATACTTGATTTAACATTTTCAACAGAGCTGTACCATGGTGTTTCTCTATGTCTGTGGGTGTTACCTGAAGAAGCATAACTCAGTGAACTACAGCATTTATGGGTTTGAGCCAATAAATAGGATCCAGAGCAATGGGTCAGGCCACACTGGATTATTTTTATCAGAGAAGTGAATGTTCACATGGACAGAATATAAACTTTAACCAGCCAGAACATTGCCGAACACTGGCACACGTGGAAACACGGAGACAACAGTTAAAGAATGTGTGGCAAAATATCCCCAAAATGTACTTAAGAGGTAATGAGTGAAATTATCATCCCTGGAAATGTTAAAAAATGGATATTTTGAACAAACCATGTTCACATGGCTTAGTGGTGGACTTAGCGGTTGATGGTTGGACTCAATGATCTTAAAGGTCTTATCAAACCTCAAGGATTCTGTGATTCTAAAGCAGCAATAGAGAGTTTTCTACATTTTCATATTTGGGCAGCACTGGCAGCCTTGGGGAAGGAGTTTTTGGAGCTGTTGTGCTGATGCCAGACTGAAAGCATCCTGCCATGGCAGCACTGAGTATGGCACGTGCTGTCCTCTGTTGTCTCTCGCAGGCAAGGGTGACCCTGCCGCCTACAAGTGCTTAGACCAAGCTGTGGTTCCTAAAAGTGAAGCTGAAAATTCAGATGGACACGACCACAGGTGCTCAGCCTCCCACCCAAACCCTCTTAGAGAGTCGGCTGCAGTCCAAGCCATTGTCTTACCTGGTCTGTCATAAACCTAGTTGAAATCCCAGTGAGGTCTGGAGACTATCACTTCTGGATTTGGTGGAGCTGGATCGTGTTTCTTGTGACTTCTGTAGCAGTTCCAGGCAGCTATCTGTGTTTCCATGTTGAGGTGCATAGGTAACACAGATTTGAAAGGAGTGATTTTCACAGAAAGGAGTGATTTTCACAGAAGGAAGACTCTGCGCCAGATTCCTCATGAATGAAGTGATTGCCTGACAGCTCTCAAGATAGCTTTCTAGACATTTAATTTTTCTCTCATTTCCTTAATAAAAACCCCTCTCTTTTTATGAAATGAGATCAGCTATACTAGCTTTTCAGACAATTTACATTGCTGATATTTATTCACATGATACACAGTGACAGCACTCAAAAATCAAACCAGGAGTTGTGTTTGATCCACAGCAGTGTCTGAAAACAGTGTGTGCCATCTAAACTGGTATATACAACCCCCAGGGGTGAGGTGATGTCTGAACTTTAAGGACACAATTACTTTTGCAGAGATTGAGACATGAATATTTTATGTGTGACTTGAGATATTTTTTTTTTGCACTCAAAAGAAAGCTAAATATAATTTGAATGCATGCTGTCTGATGAGTGACATCAGATGAGTGACACCTATGGGAAAATTATAGCAGAGGAATCAAAGTCTGAGACAGAGAAACCCTGTATTTGACCAGAGAGGAAGAGATAACACAGTCATTAATATAATAGACAGGAGTTTTGGTACTTAGTACCAGCAGTCCTTTGGTACCTCAATGGGAGAGAGACAGCCACAGAGAGAGGAATTAATATTGCTCTGTCTCTTCAATTTTTCAAATGTTTCTGACATTAAAAATGGCAGGTCCCTTCTAGCTCAAGTATAACATGGATGTACAGAAGAAAAAACTGGAAGAAGAAAATTAGGCTACCGAAAATTTGATTGTATTTTGCTTTTAGATGTTTATTTTTAAAAAAAGTCTTATTTGCAGAAACTGTAAAAAAACCAATGTGATAGCCAGGGACAGGATTACCTGGAGAAGTATTATGGATGGAATAGACATGGTAGAGACAGCAATGTGTCCCAAAGCATGATTTTTCTCTGCTGTGTACTTATGACCAAACTTCTTGGATGATTGTATTCATGAAATGTAAATGTGCTCTGCGTTGCTAATTTTTTTCCATTTCACTGATGTCAGTGATATCATTGTAACTGAAAGGAAGCTGATCAACCCGATAAGAGATGAAAATTAGCATTACGGTTGGGTTTCTTCTTCCTTAGTCACAATGGGTATATGTGGGCTCTCCTCTGATTCATGGGTCATTTTAGCTCATGTCTGTGAGAGAAAAACAATGACAGAACCACACATAGACTGTCCCAATTAGCTGTGCATTCTATGAGTATAGCTTCTGTGGAAATATTTGGAATATGTGTTTCTTATTGCCCATAATATTCTGATTGATTACTGAAATCAGGAGGTGGGCTTGACCACACCAGATGGGAAGGACTGAACTGTGGTGTCCCTGGACAAAAACCTTAAAAATTGAGGTGATATTTAAATCAATGGGATGGGGCACAAAACCATCTTCCTTTGGCTTTGCTTTAAAGCCTAGGTTTAAGGCAGTGTGAGCTGGTTCATTTGGTGCTGCTTGCAAGATTAGCATAGGGAATAAAAGCAGGACACTGTTTATGGATTTGGCTGGAATTTTTGTGTGGGAAAATACTCAGTAACATCAAGAAGGAGAAATTTCTGCACATGCTTGGATGTCTCCTTGAAGCTCTATGGTTGAAAACCAAACTCACCAAGGACTTGAAACACTTCCAGGGTTAGACAGGAGTTGAATAATTTCTGTGGAAGGAGGCTTTGGTCATCTGAATTTACATCCCAGCTGAGCAACAACCACAAGCCATAAGGTCCAGCTCCTGTGAGGTATTTAGGTGCTTAATGCCCACTGGTTGCTACAGGAATCAGATGTCAAAGTACATTTGTAGATGTCAGCTCCAGAGTTCATTGTGTTTAGCTCAACCCAAGAATACGAGTATTGTCACTGCGCGTGAAACATCATTCCAGGGTGGATTGTGTATATGTGCTTAGATCCCACCTGTGGTTCATATTCCTGCCATCAGATATGTTTAACTCACTCACTGCTCTTTTAAAGGAAAATTAATGTTTTCTTTACATGGCATCAGGCATTTCACAGTTGAAAGCTCAATTATGTATCCTTTAAAAGCAATGCTTTGTGCTTCATCTCCAAACCCTCCTGCTAACACTGGGCTCAGCGCTCCTCCAGGTACTGAACTCCTCTGCCTATAGAGCAAGTTACAGATGTAGGAGCTGGCTGGATCAGTCCCACCCTTACACCCCTCCTGTGAAGTAAATTATTATCCTCTTGTTACAGACAGGGAGACAAATGTAGCCTGGGTTTGATTTGTAAGATTACGGTGCTGGGGAGCTGCTCACAAAATCAAGGCCATGTTTCAAAACAGATTCTATTTGTTCACTGGGATCACAATTTTGCCAATGCACTACACTGTGAAAAAGGAACTAAGTAATAGTCTGGCAGTGATGTGCACTTTACTGGGATTAATATAAATTAATTCTGTCTTTATACTGAGGTGCAAAAATTATTAAACTCATTAAGAACATAACTTTTTCAAGATCCAAATGGATAATGCATAGATTTTCAAGTGCAAATCTTTACAATAAATTTGTTTCAAAAAATCCTTGAAAGAAAAGAAAAGGATGTTCTTTCTCTGTACTTATGTTTTGCTTATTATTTTTAGAAGAAAATGTATGACATTTAAGAGATTAATTCTTCTTCATGACAGAAGTATACTTAGAAGTTTTCTCCCAGAAATATTGTTTCTGCAAAGTTAGAACTCTGTGACCTTTCTGGATGGTATAAAATTTCTGTTGATTGCTATGACTTTCCTAAAAGAGCAATTCTTAATTCTCAAGCTTTAAAAAAAAAAAAAAAAGGTTTGATCTCTTCAGAGTCTGAACCTGCTTATTTCTAGAGGTGAAGAAGAACAAAGCATACTCACAGCACAATTCTACTTTTTTTTACTTGCATGAACCATTGCTACACACAATCATCTCGATTTTCCTGGGACTAACACCCTCAAAGGTGGGCTCGTGACCCCACATATTGATCCTCATTGTGGAGAGGAGTCTAAATAAATGCCACTTTCAAAACAAGCAGCATCTGAAAAATTACTCTGCTCAGAAATTAAAGGTATGGATCATTGTGTATTAGCTGACTCTTGAAGAATTATATCATCACTTTTAGTGCACAAAACTGTGAAGTTACATTCATTATCTTAAATATTTACCCAAATACCCCAAAAACCCACTGGGAGGGCCTGATTGCCTCTGGAAGGGCCTCTCTGAATGCAGTTCATGGGGTTGTTTGGGCAGCTCTTTAAGCTGTCTTTCACCAGCCACATTAGAACAGGGGCTCAGACTCTTCAGGGGCTCTCCAGACTGCAGCTGTGCCCAGACTCTAGGCTAGAATGCAAATCTATCCTGGTGGTAGTTCCACATCCAACCTATGACCTTTCTGTGGGTCTTCCCTGTGGTGTCTGCACACAAGCCTGGGATTTGAGAAAAATAATTTCTTTGAAAGTTGCCAATGAGCAAAAGTCTGTTGTGGGTGTACTGAGGGTTTCCAAGCATAAATGGACTTATGGACCAAAAAACTGATGCCGGCCTGAGGCTCTGTACAAATCACGAATGGGACGGGATTGCTGTGGAACGTGCCTTGAGCTGTTTTATTTTCCAGCATCAGTCTCATTACATGATTATGACAATGGGAAGATGCCAGCACCTCACATCCCATGCAGCAGACCAAGAATTTAATGTTACAACTTACTTTGTAAAGTTTTTTGACCAATCACACAAAGCAAAAGCACATTAATAGTAGTTCTATCCAATCACTATAAGCACATGTACCTTTGATTAAAACAATGCCTGCTTATTCTGAATACAATACCTGTTTGTAAGCCTTCAAACACAATGCACAGAGCTCCATTATTAAGCTTCAACCTTCCTAATGTCTTTTCTGTAGCTTAGAGAGTTATTCTAGACAAGCGTTAATACACAGATCATTGTTCTATTTGTCCTTGCTTTTCTACAGTCTAAATAATTTTTCTGCTGACCAATCTCATGGCTACTGCTTAGCTCTAACCACAGTGCTGCTGTCTCTGAGAGCCTGCCTTTTGCAACTCTCCCAAAACTCTCTGATTTTGTGGATTCCCACAAGAAACTATGTCAGTCTGAACTTTCTTAGCTTCACTGTAGAGCTGCTGGGTCTTTTTGTGACTTTGCTGACCAGTATACAATCTCACCCTGTGTCTTGCTGCCAGTGGTGGCCAACAGGAGGTGCCTGGGGACTGCAAGTCTCTGGAGACACCTCCTGCTTTTACAATCTTGACAAGAATTTGCAGCTTGGGGACCTCTCCAAAGAGATTTCGATAAAAATTTGTGTTTAAAAACCCAACAGGAATTCCTGTCCATGATTTTATACAGCATCCTTTGATGTATAAATGTATAAATAACCCATCATGTAAAGGGTTAGCATTCATGTCATCCTGTAGCAAGGGTTTCCAGCAGTTTAACTACACATTCAATGAAGATTCACCCTCTTTATCAATATGAACTTGCTTCCTGGGAGTTTCAGTTAGTAAACTGTAGCTAATCCATTGGGAAAGAAAGTAAACAAAAGTTCTTTTGGGATATTTATGATTTTAAATGTCTCTGTCACATATTTGGTTGAAGAGTCCTGGTCTGCACATTAATTTTTATATGGAAGATACTCCACACCCATGATCTTCATTCTATGAACTTCTGTCAGTTCTGTCTGATTGAGATGAGGCTATTAAAACTGCATATACAGTATCTGGGTGCAAGACACATTTAAACAGTTATTCAGCACCTCCTGCCATTCCTGGCAGCTGCTCCATACTGAATTATTTATTATTTGTAAATGGTCATACCTCACCTCTCATTGATAGCTATTCCTAAGTTGCCTCTAAAGGTGATGAACAGCTTTCTGGCCATTTACTGACCATTTACCTTCCTGTCTCCGCCTTTTACCCAATTATATACCCATGCAAATGTCTTCTCACACTGTCGTTATTTTCTTAAGGAAATTCGGAGAAGGCCAAAACCCTTCTGAAAAAGCAATAGTCAAGACCATGTCAATACCCTTCTCAACTTGTAGAAGGTTTAGATTTGTGAGACAGAACTGCTCACCACACAAGCCACAGGGCTCTGTCTCAGTACCAGGGAAAATGGTCCAAATCAGCACTAAACAAAAATTAACTTCTAATATAAAACCTATCAAACCCAGACCTTTGATGTACAGAAAGAACAAAAAGCAGGACAGTGCAAGTAGTATGACTGGAGAAGAGTCATTCAGCATAAATGAAGGAAATCATGGAGGACTAAGAAATATTTCATAAGGAATCAGAAGTAGCAGACAGGAAAATTTACCTTGAAATAAATAAACACATATTAACCCACATAATCCCACACATCAATTACTGAGCACTATACTCAATAACCAGAACATCTCAGTGGCAGCAAACCTAAATAAGTATCAATAATAATAATATCAATTTCTGCCCAGCCTCCAGCAGAAGTGAAGAATACATATTTTCAAATGAGTGGAGGAAAATCAAATGTATGACAACTTTATACTATTCAGTACTATTGTTGCATCTGACACACTTTTCCAAGTGTCAGTGATTTTAAGATAGTGGGACAAGCTAAAACGGTAGCAGGAAAAATAAGGCTTAGAAATCCTTTTGCTGTAGTATTCAGCAGTGCGAATGGGGAGAAAGAAAAAGAAGAGGCACATTTTAGAAGAATAGGGAAATATATTTGACAAGTAAAAATAAATTGTGGGATTCATTGCTGCAGGAGGCACAATGTCTATTATGGCCTCGAATTACTAAATTATTCATCCCAAAGCAAGGTGAAGGAAATAACATGGCCAAGGTAATAAAGATATTTGATATCAATCTGTAATATTATATATTTATAGATTAGCTGCAATAGGAATTGTTTTTAGAGGAACTTTTGCATGGAAGGAGGAGAACATGGTGGAGCAGAACTTGACTGGAAAGTAATAAATACAAAGTGTTTTAAAAGTTTTTATTTTTCAAATCCCAACTTAAATCCCCTAAATTATAGTACAAACTAGGCTATGCAATGTTTGTTCAACCAGCTAGTTGTCTGCAATATTTATGTGTTTCATGGGAATAACAGTAAATGTCAAAAATGAATGTATGCCCCCATGGCCAAGTCACAGTGACTTAATTTTTCATGTGTCCTTTTTGGTTTTATAAGGCTAAAAATGTTTAAAAATGCATTTAGAGAGTTCTTTGTTAAAAATCATATGGGTGTCCCAAAACTGATATTTTCAAAAGATTTTGGAATAATGTAATATGCTAAAATGTCTGGGAATGACTATGCAGCATTGTAAGGATCAGACTGGCTTATTCATCTTCCAGACACACTTTGAATGTGCACAATGAAGCCAAATCCAGAATTCTGATTTCATTGTACCTGCTCTCTGACTTCAGAGGAAGACCTTCCTAAGGATGATCACAGGATTAGCTGAGGGATAGAAGTGAGAGCTAAAACAGGTTTTCTTCCTGTTAAACAATTTTCCCATGACTCAGAAGCAAGACAAAGGATGAACAGAATACAGGAACTTAAGAACACATTCTGTGTGATGTAAAATGTCTCAACTTGGATTGCTTTTAGAGGAAACTTGCTTAGGAAAAGCTGAGATTCTTTTAGAAATTATTTACTAGGAAAAAAAAAACAATCCTGAAAAAAATCCCTGTCAATATGTGTCTAAGTCCTGATTTTTCAACTTTACATAAGAGTGAGTTACTAGCATTTCCTTGAAGATTATCATACTCTGATCTTTGTTCACTGATGTATGAGAATTTGAAAGATGTAAAAAGAGAACAAATAATTTCACTGCAACAATGATGAAAATAGAAGATATGTTTCAGGGCCAGATTATATAAAAGTAAGTAGCCAAACCATCCACTATTTTCATATTAAAACACGTGAAACTTTTCCTTTCTGAGATTGCTTTGTGAGGAACAAAATTTCATGTTTGCGATACCTGAGTTGGTTTGGATATTTCCCTACCCAGATCTGCACTACCTGTGCTGTTATGAACCATTCACAACTTGTCCTATATCTTGAGAGCACTTCCAGATTTTTTCGCTGCATGTTAAAAACACAACCTGTGTGAATCATTAACAGAAGAGGCAGCCATGGAAGGCTTGTCCTGTCCTTAAAATATTGTCAGAACATGCTCACCTGTCCAAATTGCTTTGCAAATCCGGCTGATCAGAACCTGCCATAGCTCAGCTGAAAAGTGTTCAAATGCATCAGCTCGATGGTTTGGGACCACCAACTGCATTCCTGCTATCTGCACCTAGAAAACACAGCCAGGTAGTAGTTCTTGAGTACATGAACTTATAAAACACTCAGCTTGGAGAACAGCAAGGGCTTCCAGCCTCTTTTAATTCCACAATGGAGCACAGCCCTGTGCAGGGAGCCCTCACCAGCATCTCTCCTTTCCCAAATGCTGCTTTGAGGAACCCACCTGTCCTTGGACTCATGTGGCCATTCCTGTACCATTCCTCCCCTCTGCACACTGCCTGCCCTTTCAGCCTCACTTCCCAGCAGAAAAGGATCTCCAGGGAAGAACTGGAACTGCACTCCACTTATCTTCTATATTATTTAAATGTAAAATCGGTATTTCTGCTGCACTTGCACTGTCTCCAAAAGATTGACAGCATGGTAGCCTTAACAGCTCTGTCTTATAGAAATCATTTTCATCTCTCAGAATGTTTTTGTAGTATTTCTTATAATAATGTGATCTTAAACCTCCACTTAAAAAAAAAAAAAAAAAAAGGTTTTGGGGGAAAAATCCCGCAGCAAAAATAGAAAATTCTAAAATGTTTTATGACAACAGTTTAAAATGAAACTGTTTCAGCATTAAAAATCCATTAAAAGTTAAATGAAACCTCCCAGCACAAAGACAAATATCTAGGGATTCAATTACTGAAACTGCATGCAATCCACTTATTTAAGTGGAAGATTCTTTTTTCAAGCTTATAAGAAAAAAGAATTCTTGAAATAAAATAAAGAAGCCAACGTCAAAGTTTCTGTACATCACAGAGCAATAAAGCAATTGAATGTGATATTAACATATGAAACAGAAATTAACTATACTTTTCAAAGTGTTCTTTAAAAAGAAATGGAAAAAAAATGGTCTGATGATATGTTCTTAGGCTTCTGATTAAAAATTGCAGTGTTCCATAGTTTTGGATTAATAAATTGAGTGGGAAAGTTGGTTGTCATGTCCTAGGCTTGTGCTTCTGGAGCTAAGCCCATTCAGAATTAGAAATGGGGAATATTTGCTAAAATTTGCCAATCTGAAAATAGTTTTGAATTTAGGCTTATCTGACTTACAAGCAAAATATCTTAGGACCTTCTTTTCATCCTAAATAAAATGAAATGGATAGAATTATTCAGTGTTCACTTGTATTGATCCAGAACAGATTAAAATAGAGCACTGTGGGAATCTGTTTTAGCTCTCTGTTACAAGAGGTCTGGAGTTCAAAAACTTTGCACAGCTATACATTTACTAAGAAAATAATATCCATTGTTCTGTACTGGCTGATGATTTGTTTAGCTAGGGAAAGAAAAAAGAGAAAAACAAAGAAAAAAAGAATCACTTTTATTCCAGAATGTTGATTCTCTTAGGAAAGCTTTTCAACTGCTATTTTTTATCCTTCTAATAAAAGAGAAAAAAAAATACAACTCTTCTCATCACTGATGAGTTTAGAATATGTATTATCATGATAAGAATTGTTCTTTTCCTGCTTTATATGACCCAGGTACATTCCTCTCGTTTGTTTGGAGGTGGACATTTTCAGGAAGATGATTGCAAGCAGCATGTCTGGATTGCTGCAAATTGCAGGCAGACTGGTCACTTCATCTCAGCTGTCTAGGGTTTCAACAAAAGCACACACTGATTTAAATTTCCTAACTGGTCAAAAAAAATCCTTGGCTTAACCTGGTGAAATCCGCCTGTGAGGAAGAGCTGCCTTTACTGTCAGTGTTATGTCCTTGAAAGGTGTTCAGGGCCAGCACTTGGCATGAAATGTGGCTGTGGTTTCCATGACATATGTTAGACAAGCTAATAATAACATTTTTATTCAGCCTGGAAGAATCAGTTTGCAAAATGTCTAATTTGCATAGTTGACTAAGTCAGGCTGGTGGCTGCTTTTTTTTCTTTTTTTTTTTTTTTTTTTTTTTTTAACTCCATATATGTACAAGCCAGCCAAATGTAGAAAACCAGAATGTTATTAGAGGAGTTTGAAATGGAAGATAAGTACTGACAGGAGAAGAGGATTATGAATTCCTGGCAAAGACCTACCTTCCTGTCAGTAAAATAGGCACATCTCTGGTGTCACAGAGCAGAAAAGGAGAAAAGGAGGGGAGGGAAAAAAAAACAGCTGCAAAGAAGGCACAGTTTTGAGAAAGGCAGACAAAAGAGTAATTGCCATGTTAAATAGCAAATTTGGGCATGCCTGCTGAAAGCAATTTGAGTTCACATGGGTGAGAACGAAGGAAAGCTCTGAGTTCATACATAACTGACACAAATTAGCAATAAGCTATTTATTCTTCCTGCTCCTGTCACCTTTGAGTAATAACAACCTTTCATAGGGAAGTAATGATTAAAGTCATCATGACCAGATTTAACCCACTGACCAAGAAATCAGCAAATGGATCCACTCTTGTGACCAAAGTCAAGAATGGCCAGTGGTACAAAATTAACCCAGTCTTTATGATATTTGAGAAATGTAATTTCATGCTCCACCTCAGCTGGTTTGCCTTGCCTTGTTATAGTTCTTTGGAATCACTAATAGCAATTTTGAAGAAGAAAGGAGCCCTTCAGTGAATTGAAGAGAAAGCTGGGTTTCATCCACAATTCCTAAATTTGGTAGTCCTAAATGAAATGTCTGAATTATGTGAATGTCACAGTTAAATGACAGGATAATTGGGGATTTTTATGGCGTCTAGTGTTGGTCCCTGGAAAGGTTGGAGATGTGTCATAAACACATGAAAGGCAAGATTGTGAGGAGGAATCAATGTGGATTTAGATGAACCAGGGCAAATTAGGCAGATAATGCCTGACTAAATTTTTGCTTCCTGTGCTGAGGTGGTTGAGGCTGTAGGGAATGGGAGGGCCTTTAATTTAATAAAAGTCACCATGAAGTCTTGCATCTGGGACAAAATAATCCCAGGCAGCAGCACAGACTGGGGCTCATCTGGAATCTCAAAGGAGATTCCACCTCTGCAGAAATGGATCTGGAGGTCCCAGTGGGCAACAAGTCAAGGCTCAACAGCCTGGCCTTGCAGCAGAGCCATCCATGAGTGTGTTCAGTAAGAAATGCATTTATTTTTTTGTTTGCCTGAGTAAATTGCAAATGCAATTGACAGTGTAGGTTGTTTTGAGGACAGCTAACTACTTCAGTCCTCAGCCAGGCTGAGGAAAGCCACGTCCACTTTGGCATCTGTGAAACTTCAGGTGGAATGCTGTGTCTGATTTTGGGTTCCCTGAACAAGAAGGATGTTGTTGACATGCTGAACAGAGTCCAGGAGGCCATCAGGGTTAGTCAGGAACTTGAAACACAATGACTGAGGAAAAGCTGAATGAGCTGCCCTTGCTCAACCTTAAAAAGAAAATGTTTCTGTGAGACCGTATTGGTTGTCTACAATTCCTGTTACCCTGGGACACCATGGAGTCACCATCACTGGAGATGTTCAAGACTTCTCTGGGCATGACCCTGAGTAACTTAATCTAATTAGACCTTCTTTGAGCAGGAGTTTGGACTAGGTGACTCCTTGAGGTCACTTCCAGCCTAAATTTTTCCATTATTTGAAATCCTCAGGGCTGCTTTGAGGAGAATGAACAGGTCTAAGTGTTTATTCAAAAGCTCTCATAGACCTTGTGCAGGGAATAAAAGCAAAACAACTGATGCAAAATACTTTGACAAACTTGATCACAGCACATATGAATACGGGTGGGATGTATTAAAATTGTAATTTGGACTTTATAGGCTATAAGTGCTTTTAATATGAGTGTGTGTGTGTGTGAACCGAAGCAATAGAAGAGCAGCTGATTTCTTAAAGTTGTTTTTAGCTTCATATTAAGTCTCTTGAATTTACTTTTATTAGTGAATATAGGTAATTCTTGTTACTTTTGGATTAGTTTCATTTAGCTAGTCTGCTTATTCACCTCTACATCTACATAAAGAGACAATTTAAGGAACCTTACTTAGACTGAAATGCACATCATTTAGGTGTAATTATCCACCGGGCATTGTGAATTAACCCACCTTTATCATGCTCTTTTATGCATAAATAGCTTACCAAATAATTTCCAGCCAGTTCAATTGCTTGATCCTCTTCAATTTTCCCAGTCCACTTTTTTGCCTTTTTGTGTGCTTCAGAACTTCCTACCTTCTGTTGAACTGGCAATTAATCATAACAACTCTGTTGGCAAGCAGTTGCTTGCTCTTTATAGAACACACCGTATGTCTCTTGCTCACAGTTCTCTATAGTTTTTGGATATGATAAAAATAAAGCTGGTCTGCAAATAGATGGGATTTTTAGCTAGGAGCTGCTTTTGGAATTCTCTGTGTGATGGAAGCAGAGTATTTTGTGTGTCAAAAAAGATTATGCTGTTACAGGGAGAAGAATGAACAATGCCTTTATTATTTCCTTATCAGTAAGAATAGACCCCATAGAGTCAGAGAGTTTTGACTCAGATTTCCCTCAGATATTTCAGCAATGTCTCCCACCTGAAGCAGGACTGACTAACAGCCTGGAGTCAGAGCAGAAGTGCTGATCAAAATGGAGTTCAGCATGTGTTTTAATTGTGTATTCAAACCCAAGGGGAGGCAGAAAGGCTTCTGTGTGCCTAAATCCATAATCAAGAAAGCATTTATATATACTTTAAATGGGAGACTGAGTGGCTTTCCAAACTGCAAAGGAAAAAGAACAGATTCTGGTTATTGTGCTCAATGTAACCTTGTGCTTAAAGTGTGATTTTTTTGGGTTTCTTTGGAGGTTGGGGAGATGTCTTTGACCAAATGTAGCTCAGGTGGTAGTCTGAGAGTTGAGGCATTACTGGTTTAGGCAATGGCATCACGATCTCTGCATTGAATGGCTGTAAAAATCCAAGACTTCTTTTGGTTCAGACATCATCAGTGCCACAGCTCGACTGCAGTAGGCTGAGTAGGTGGTTTTGAGGACAGCTGACCATTAATCTTTGATCATTTGTACTTGTCCTTCTTCCTTTGACAACACAGGGCTATTTTGAAAGGAGTATTAATAATCATCTGAAATATATATTAATATTTTTAGTACAACAGTCAGATAGAACATCTTTTTTAGGTATCAAGGGTAATTGAAAGGTTCTAGCTTTTTTTTTTTCCTAACTGAAATCTATTGTTTCATTAAAAAAATCTGCACTATTTTGAACTGTGGAAAGGAATACACAGAAGGATAAAATCCAGACTCATGTGGCATAAATAGCAAACCATCCAGAAGAGTCCCTGAGGAATTATTTTTCCCAACATGGTACTGCTGGTTGCCTATGTTCAAACAAAAAAATCAACCCCAACCCAGCCCCCAAACACACCACAAAGTATTCTTATGTGCTAAATTCCATCACACTAGCACATTGAAACACACAGAACCTCTGCAAGCCAGACTTGCCTCAGGCCCTACCCTGAATTTCAGTTTCAGAGATATTCTGACGTGCAGTCCTGCACCTCGTGGTGCTTTGGGTGCTTTAATACTGAGCAGCAGCTGATTATTTTTGGCTCTGAGCAGCGCTGAGTCATAACAGAAATGTTAAGGAATATAGGCACGCACAAACTTTGTGAGCATCACCCTCACTCAGGATCAGAGTCAGGCACATGGAAAAGCAAGAAGGAGCAGGGCCCAGGGCTTTCCCAGCTTTCTGCTTCCCCTTCTGGGGAACTCAGCAGATGGAGTTGTGGAGCAAATCCTCCTTCCTCAGTGATACTGCTGGCTTTTTGAGCTTTACTTGGAGGTAGATATATATCAAAAGAGAAAAAAATATTAGAGGTTGCATGTTGCAGGAATCTGAGGAACTAGTGATTTCCTGTCACAATCCTGAACCCATTGATGGCAGGAATAAAACATAGTTTTATTCTTGGGCTTTACTTTCATTGCCTCGAATATGCCTGTTTTGTGTAGAGGATCTGACTGACCTTCAGCTTCACGTTCTTCTCCTCTTTTGGAAACTTTCTCTTTAAAAATCTCCCATGCTTAGTCTTTGTAAATTGCGCTCCATCCAGTTTGGACATTCTGAGGGATCTGAAGGAGCAGGACAAGGAACTGGTTTTGCAATACTATTATTGCATTCTGTTTTCTCTCTGTGCTATATTTAATGTGAAGAAATGATACGCTCTTGTAAATTAAAAATAGCCAAAATATGCCACTGAGTAAATTAAAAATAGCCAAAATATCCATTTGAGTCACCAGATAGGTGTTTCAGCAGCATGTTTGGTTCAGGATTATATGAGCCAGCCCTTTGTCTCCTGAGGGAGCTGAGATGCTGTCAGCATATAAAAATCCCACTCTGAGATGACAAAGTCTCCATCAGTGATTTTCCTCTGTAGCCTACTGGTATGGTTGTTTCAAAAGATGTAGGAACATTAGTGGATGTACCACAGAGGAAAAAATACTGAATTTCTCCATTTTCTTGCTAATTAAAACAAGCTTACATTCCTGTCTTATATTAATTACCATTGAGTAGTGAAATAGCAACAAGTTCCCTACCTTTCTTGACTTAGATATAATATCCTTTATGAATTTGTGAGGACTTTGAATTAAAAAAACCTGAAACAGAAGTTTTCCCTCAGCCAGGAAGGCTTTAAATTTGCATGATTGTTCTTAATGTAGGGAGAAAGAAGATAGACCAGGCAGAACATTTTGTACCCATTAATCATCTGCTTGTCTAGTCTGGCTTTTTGATTTTTTGTTTACACTGTCCTTTAGTTAGAGATAATTTCCAGGCAATTTTAAGTCTTCTTTTGAATATGTAAATATTTTGATGATTTAAAGGCTCAAAGCCCTGGAGGGTAAAGGAGGCCAACAGAAATCACATTTTTACAGTGTCCAGAGAGATTGTAGAATTCTCCTCAGAAAGCATCTGGATGTTATCCTTGGCAAGAAGCTCTGGGTGGTTCCTGCTTGAGCAGGGGACTTGGGCCAGGTGGCTCCACAGGTCACTTCCAGCCTCAATTACTCTTTGGGGTTCTGTTTTGCAGAGATAATCAAAACTCCACAACTTTAGTGAAAGTTGTAAAGCCAGTATGTTTATTACAGTGCTGGACGCATGTGGGAATCGTTCCCCTAAAATGACATGCGTACCTCTGGGAACTTCAGGTCCCTTTTTATCCCTTTCTCAGATACATATGCATACAATTTCACAATAGGTTCATACATATTAATTTTTTACGAATTTTGGGTGACATTTGCCATTAGTTCTTCTTTATCAGAAAGAATTCTTAGGTCAGGTTGACCTGCTCTCACAGCAGTCTCTCTGTCTCTCTCTATCACTCTTTGTCTCTCTTCCTCTTATCTCTGTCCTTCACTGAAGCAGTTTCTCTGAGCCTAGGTCCTGCAGTCAAGCTAAATAACCATGTTTTCTAACCACAGAGTCAACTCAAAAATGTACATTTCACCTAAATAAAAATGGATTTCTACCCTGGAAAATTTCCACTTCGCCTCAGTTCTGTACTTTGATTTTAGTCCTGAAGCCTCTGATCTCAGCCCTGGTGCCAGCTGGAAAGGATTCTGACAGGCCATGATCCCAGGCTCCCCGAGGGGGGTTCACTCCAAAACACAACATACCTGTTCCAGAATATCATGTGGTGCCCCTCAGTAATGGAAGAAGACTGATCTGAAGTGAGGGTAACTATACAAAAACTCCTGAAGTTTTGTCCTGCAGAACTAATGTTAAAAACAGGGCTCCTTTCACTTGGAAGTTCCTACATGAAAGAACGTGATTACCAACGTAAGGTAACAAGTTAAATAATTCAGAGAGTTTGACATGAAATTTACATTGTGAAAATTTCAGCTCTCTGCTTTTGCTTCATGAGTCAAAATATCAGAAATTCCTACCTTTGACTGACAACATTTGATATAATAGATACTGATGGTCTATAAAGGGAAAATGGGGTTTATATGAAATATTCACTGTAAGAGGATTCAAGGCAAAAAAAAAGTTAAAAAGAGATAGCAGAGGAGGTAAAGATATGTTACTGATGCATAAACAGTAAGAACAAATGTATGGGGTTTTCCCTTCTTTCTGAAGGAAGAAAACAATTACAATGAAAAGAAGGATGAATCATACTAACTTATCACCAAGGGAGTGCAGAATAAAGCATCAGGACCAAACAGCTTTGAGACACAGGGTTAATAATCATGTTAAATATGTAAGTATTTGTATGTGTCCCCTACATTTTTTCGGGTAATCACTTATAGTGTAATAGTGTGTTCAAAATTCTATTCATCTTCCACTTGCATTTCATGTTTTAAAAATTCATAAGCAAGAAGGTTTTATTTTTTATTTCCCATAGTGGGAGATGAAATCAAGAGACTTAAAAAAGTCAGGAATCTCAGTAGGAAAGAAGAAAAAGATAATTTGTCTGTAATCTTTAAAGCTAGAATTATTCACTAAAGCTTTTTTTTGAAGACAATCATCTAGAACAATTCTGTTCCACTGGAAAATAATAAAATTGGTAGAAAAATGGAAATCTGTTAAGAAAATAAAAACTAAGGTGTTGATGATACCCAGCAAAAACCCTGTTGCTTTTATGTTGGATCTTGTGGTGTTTGGTAGGGTGTTTTAGTTCTGCTTTTTGTATTAAAGTCTGAAAAAGCTGTATCTTGAGATACAGGCTGAAAATACCACAGCTATGACAAAATTTCACCTCCTTTTGTGTGGGATTGGGGATGTGGGTCTGATTTACATTTCATGGAGTTTGGGTTTCTTAGTGGCAGGAAAACACCTCTCCAGGTCTTCCATGCTGAGTGCAGAAGGACCCGGACTGAAGAACAAAGAATAAATCAGCTGCTTTCTTGGGCAGGGGTTCACCCACTGCAGAGAACAAATGTTTTCAGTCCTGTGAGGAGCTGGGAACAATTACCAAAATACAAAGGCTGCAATGTGTTTGTGTGGGGATTTGTGTGAGAGTTCAACACTGCTGCAGAGTGAGGTTGGGAGAGTGGAGTCTGCCTCTGGGTTGGAGGGGTTGGGGGTGAATATTTCCCTCAGTGTAATGGGTGTCCAGGTCTGGAAGTCTACTTCTCATCAAATAGCTGCATTTTTATATATGATAAAAAAAATGTGGCCTCAAAACTTTTCAAGTGCACTGTGGTTCTGTACTGATGTTGAATTAGTTGGAGTACAGAGCCTGAATAAGTGACTTGTTTTATCATGCTTAATTCAGATAGGAATAACAATGCAGGTAATTGCTATCGAGTGACCTGGATTACCCACTTTTGTTCTATAACACAAGTGTAGTTAGCCTTGGAAATTATTGGTGTTCTGACTGGTCAAGCAGCAATTTGCATTTGATCATGCGTTAAAATTATTTTTTGACAGAGACACAGGTAATGAAGTGTATTTATTAGGTTAGAATGAGCTTAAGTCACATTTCTTTTCTTCCTAAGGAATTATATAAATGTCTGCTTAAAAATGTGTCCCTGATTCATGTTTTTCAGGAGTTGGGATTCTTTTCTGAAGCTGAACATGACTATCTGTGTGCTGTCAGAACCAGGAGCTCATCCCAAGGCCATGAAAATCATGGAAATATCTGGAATATGCCAGAAACTTTGGAGGAGGCTACATTACACTCATGGCAAGAGTGGTGCTATAGGCTCATAAGAAATAAGATACATAAAAATGTCCACATTTTATTAATTGTAATGATAACTGGCGTTATAGACTGAAACATTCTGCCTTCTTTGTCTGCAGCTAGGACTGGTTAAAATCTAGAAAGGAGTAATTATTTCTAAATATTGTCATTATTATCTGAATAATTGCATGAGTATGAATACTGCAAAATTATTAATTGAATTATATTCAGTGAAAAATGACATTAACAGAACAGAGGAGTCATAGAATAGTATTGACAAGATCTGCTTGCAATGCAATCACCAGTGCTTTGTTCTACTTGAGAAGAATGTCTTGAGAGAGATGAATGAATTTAATCTGTGTTCTTTCTTCATTGTGACAAAACTAACAGCTTTAAGTTAGCGTTGCACACATGATGCTAAACCTGATAAAATATTTTTGAGAATGAAATTTTAAAAATCTTCAGAGTGCATGTATCTTTTAGAAAGTGAGAATAACTGAGAAATACTTGTGTCTGTCTAGAAAATAATGGCTTCTCTGTCAGTATGTTCAGTTTTAGTGCTATTAATAATAACGTAAAGTTCTCATATGCTATTTTTCATCTGGAAATAAGAATTGCCTTGGGAAATTCATCTCAGCTCTGTGTCACAATAAGACTCATGAAGTGATTAAAGCAAGGACATCAGTGCAGAGAGACAGCCCTTCTGTTCCAGGCTGGTGCTCTAACCAAACAATCAATATTCATTTTGGCTGCACCAGGTCCATCAAGGAACACACAGCAGATCACAGCCAGTGATCAAGCAGTTTATTTCCAAGGAAGGGTTATTCAGAAACAAAACAAACAGCTCCTCAAGTCTGAGTTTTAATATTTTCGGGAGGCCAGAAGAGCACTCTGGTAATATCCATGAGCTCTCCAAAGATTTAATGTCTGTTACACAGTAAATGCTGCATAAAAGTGATACTCAAGGCATTATAAAGAGGTGTTATATTACCACAGCATATCTCTATTTCAATTGAATTAAGGGACATAAACCTGTTTTATGTGTTTCAAACAGTTTCAGCTTGCAACCTAGTAAATGTTACTGCTTACTACCTGGATGAGTTTGTGCAACAATAGAATGAACAGTTAAAGTCAATATACAAAATATTTGTAGCAGAGCAAGTGAAACAGAGGGTTTTATTCAAGAACATTGCAATTATTGACCTCAAGTGCTTTGATCAAGTTAGGCATCGCCCTTCAATAGAGCAGTCAGTAGAAATATGTGTTATATGGAGTTATGGCTTTGTGGGAATGATAGGTCCAAGTGAACAGAATAAATACCAGTGTATCTTGATGGTGTCTTGGTTTCACCTTAAGCAGCTATGCAGGCTCTCTTTTTTGCTATTTCTCCCAACATCTGTGTTATATAAGTGATGCTGGTTTAAGCTTTTGATAATGTGCAATTTTGTTGTCTTTGAATTATGAAGGTTCACAAACAGAGCTAATGTCTTAGGTCAGTTCATTTATGAAAAAAAAAAAGGAGAAGAGAATAATAATTTATTTATAAGTTAAAGAGACTGAATTATACAGAATCCTTTTCTGTATCTGCATCACCAGCTCTTTCATTGCCAACACAATTAACCCAAGTACACTCTTATTTATTATTAGTTGAGGCAAAATGCACATTGCAGCTTCAGGCTTTAAAAAAGTGGTTTACACACTAAACTTGTTGCATTGAACTAAGCACACTAAAGTCTAATTTTGCCTTAAAATTTAGTAAAGATGATGACATACACATGGTGTAAATAGTGCCTAGGTGGATTTATTGCCACCTATCTAGAGTTGAGGCAATGGACAAGAAATATTCTTTGTGCTAAATAGAACCGCATGAATAGCTATGCATTTGTAATGGTAAGTTTTATTGTAAATAGTTCATTAGTAGCAGAGATTCCATTTGACAAAAAAATGGCAATGGTAGCAAATACATTTTTAAGGAAGTTTGGAGGGGATGGAGGATGCAGGCAGCTGTAGCTCTGTTAATATGACCTTAATATTATGCAAAGCTTTAGAAGAAAAATTTGATGATGTAGCAGAACTAACTACAACAATAAACACAGGAAATACACAGTATTTCTTTTTAAAAGAAAGAAAATAATTGCACTTAAAGAAGACATACTCAACTAATTTAGGACCAAAGGAAAGCAGATTAAAGTAGGCAAAACCCCTTGAAATCAAAATCAAAACACCATTTTACTTTTTTTCCCCCTGAGGCTTGGATCATGTAAATTCTATTAGTGCTTCTTTGTAGATTTTGCCCTTTAAAAATGTTCTAGTTCTGAATTCTTATCAAATTATGCAGGAGAAATTTATTTCTAGTAATCAGTGATCTAAGTACTTTTTATTTCAATGTAGGTTTTAGTTTGGAATGTGGATATAAGAAAAATGATGCATTTTAGCTGAACTGGAAGCCTTTGTATCTTTTCCAGCACATGTCTTTGTAAGGTTGACTTACATCCTCATAAATAATTGCCAGGTTGAAAAAGTTCTTTGGAACTTTATCTTGCTTATAACTGATTCAGTATTTCAGACATTTGTTGTTGTGGGGATTTGGTTAAATTACCCATCCTTGCCTGGGTTTTTGTGAGTATAATGATGAAATTTTTACATTGATAGTTATTGTCAGCAGTGCAGGAGTTTTGACAGGAGCTGATAGCTTGGTGCTCTCAGAGCCACTATGATGCCACATCACTCAAATTAGGACTTCTGTGTTTAGAGACAATTTTTTCTCCCTGATCCTACATTTTAAAATCAATCTGCCTGGATGTTTTAGCAGTTTGAAACAAAGTAAGGCAAAAGAATTTACCTCCTGTGAGTTGTAGTTCTAGGTAAAGAGAGTTAAAATTATAAAGTCATCAGTAAAAGAGATGAAAAGACAATTTTTTGGGGTTTTTCCCTGATCTTTATTGCATACAATTTATATACAGTTTATTTTTTTATGCTTTCTGTAAGTATGATGGTGGATGTGAGGACACAATGTACAGCCCGGCTTTTAGAACATGTTTCAGAGAAATATTTCACTGCAATTTCTGTTCTGTGTTTTTGAATGTTCAGTGTTTTGCTGAAGCCCTATTTTCCCAGCTCACCACCACAGCCTAGGACAAAGCTCTCTCTTCTAATGAAAAGGTTAAATCACAGAAGAGAAAGAAGTTTATAACCAGAGCCTTGTTCTTACAGGCTGGCAGGTTATTTTAATCATCAGCCAAAGCACAGAAACCCCTGCTTGTTACTGAAACCTTCTTCACCTTTGGGAGCAATGTTCTGTGACATTAAGGAACTTTATGACAAAATAATACCACCTAATGAGCTACAAGATAACAGACATTTAAGATGAAGGTTAATATTGAAAGAGACTGGAGTTCTTTGTCTCGTCTTCCTCTTCAGTTTGCCAAGTGAGTTCAGGATTGTTCTGTCTGCTCATCCCTGAGGAGCCACCAATGTGCAGCTCTGCCACAGCCCCTGTCACTCAATGCCTGTCACACCTTTTTCCCAAGGAAAATTAATTTACTTCATTTTTTTTTGTTAACCAATGGGACAGAGTTCACAGAGGTCTCAGGTTGAGGGAAGAGACGAGGATCTGACTCCATGTTTCAGAAGGCTTGATTTATTCTATTATGATATATATTACATTAAAACTATACTAAAAAAATGGAAGAAAGGATTTCATCAGAAGGCTAGCTAAGAATAGAATAGCAAAGAATGATAACAAAGGTTTGTGCTTTGGCTCTCTGTCTGAGCCAGCTGGGCTGTGATTGGCCATTAATTACAAACATCCAACATGGGCCAATCACAAATGCACCTGTTGCATTCCACAGCAGCAGATTATCAATGTTTACATTTTGTTCCTGAGACCTCTCAGCTTCTCAGGAGGAAAAAATCCTAAGGAAAGGATTTTTCATAAGAGATGTCTGCGACAAACCAAAGCTGGCATGCCTTCTCCTCTGTTGGGAAAAGCAAATCTTTTCCACCCCTTCCCTTCCCTTCCTCCACTCACTTGTTTCTGGGAATGTGTGTGTGTGTGTGTGCAGCCAAACAAACCACAGCATCTCATCACTTAGCCCGTCATTGTCTCCTTGGGAGGGCTGCAGTAATAATGCTTAATTAGTTTTGGTTTAAAATTTAGAACTGGCCTGAAACTGGACTTTAGTACATAAGTAGTTCATTTCATAAAGGGATGACTCATTTAATAAACATGTGGATCCACTGATGAGATGTCAGGGAGCAGGGACAGTTTTTAGGTCAGGAGAACAAACTAAAGTTTAGCCTTTAAACTATGTACAAAGTGGTTTAATATATTTCTTTTTCTACCAGCACAATCTTCTTGACTTAGATGTGCCACTTATTTTTATGGCCAGATAAGTTTAAACTTATGGCCCAGTTCTCAAATTTGCATCCATATACTGAAGAATCATTTAAAAACAGAGCACAGAATGAAAGAATTTACAAGTTCAAACCCAGCACCTTCAAATCTCAGTCCTTTGTCCACATTTCATTAAATAATTTTCTCCTAGAGTTCTTAAATACACTGTTGTAGCCATTTAGCTTTGACTACAGCACTTTTTAAGAGGGGAGTGGTCTGCCTCACACCAATTTGAATACCTTGGGCAGAGATGAGGCCTAAAAATGCCTCAGCCATCAAATCTTAGGCATGAGTCGTGTCCAGGCACCTTCACCCCAGACACTTCACTGAGTTTTCTTGGGTTGGCAAAGGCGAAGTGCAGAGGGCCACTTCTGAACTAAAAACCTTTTTCTGAGTGACCTTTTACTATTTTGTCAGAACAGGACATTTCTATACCAAAAATTATGGCTTAATGGGTAAAAAATTCCTTTGTACATGTTTTATTAGTGCCAGGCGTAGAATAAGGGCACAAAATTAGATCAGTTCCCTTGATCGACATTCAGAGGATTTAGACGAAATGTATTCTTTCCATCCTGTCACATTTTTGAAGCATGAGGGAAGTATTTAAACAAGATATTCTCTGTCTTTTTAAATGGGAAATTATAAGGATACTATGTAATTTATAGCAATTTAGATAAGTCTATTCTGTAGAAGTATCTTAAAGGAAACTTCTATCATCCTTCTCTGAGCAGGATCAAAAAATTTTTTTTTTACAAACTTCAATAATGCAGTTTGTAAAAAAACCCAAACAAACCAAACCAAACCAAACAAGTTATACTAAGGAGAGATGAGGCATTTTGCAGCCTGAGTGCAAAGTACAGGAATGAGCTTTTGAGAGGAAGAAGCTGCAGGGTGAGTAGGAAACGCATGGACATAAACAAAACAACCCACTGTTTACCAGGAGTAAATGCTCCTGTTTACCAGTACTAATGCTCCAGACACTATGAAAAAATAGAAAGTGAAGTATGGTAGGGCAGGAGTATAATCTCTCACACAAGCTCTCTATATTGTGTTTGTTTTGTGTCAGTAATTTCCATCACTTGCACTTCTGCCCCTTTGCTCCCAGTGCAAGTTCTGCTGTCCAGAAAAGCTCTGAATGTTGGATTCACTCCCTGTAGCAAGCACAGCCAAGGGGTATTTGATTTTCCTTTTGTTGCTCTATGTTTATTTTTATCTTCCCTCCCACTTAATTCTACAAGAATTATTCAATCCAGGTAAATGGAGATCACCAGGAGAGAGATGGGAAGTAAATAAATAAATAAACCCCCCACTCACAATCAGACAATATAGTTGGGTAGTCTGCTTAAAGAAAAAAATGGCAAGAATTTTCTACTTGTTGCAGTGAATGCACTTTTACCTTGTTTCCTTTATTTTTCTTTTCCCCCGAGGAATGTAGAACATTTTCTCTTATTTTCATAAGGTGAAATTAATAAATCAGCTGTGTTATCTTCACTCATGGTGACAGCACAAATGACCAAATTGCTAAAATATTGTTTTCTTTCTCTGCAAAAAGGAGTGGCATTGTGTCACTCCATTCCATTGTGTCTTCCTCCATTTGTACTTTATTGGTGAATCATGACATTTAGAATCAGCATATCAATTCAAAATGCAAACTGATGGCAAGGAAAACTTTTGAAGGTAGGGTTCTTTTCCAATATTTTGACTGACCATAACATTTAGCTGGGAGATTATCTATTAACTCTTGGCATTACTGGAGGGTGTTTCTATTTAGTTCTGTCAATAAAAAACCCCCAAAATTTAGTTTCATGCCCTCCATTGCTTTGGTCCTAACTAGAATCTAGCTGTAGTGCAAATATTAAAAAATCCTCATTAAGTTTTATTAATTATATAATGAGTAAATTTATTTAACATGTAATTAATTTAATATCACACAAACAGCAAATACAGTTATACCTCCTAACACATCAACTTAATAATGAAAGTTATATAACATGCATTTAAAGGATATTTTAAAATAAAGCTGGGTTAACTTGCAAGTAAAGTGAAGAATTATTAACTGGTGAAATGAATAAATGTGAAGCTGAAAGGGTGGGACAAGTCATGAGAATTTTCATGGCTGTTTTTCTGATCAGTAAGATTTCACCATTTAATGCTGATTTGGATTTTAAATTTCCTATGCTTTTTGTCCTAATAAAAGAGCAGTTTTCTTTGGTCAGAGTCACCTGTGGATATACTTTAAAAGCACCATCTCCCTGTTTCTGATATGGGCATATTAACAGGAGGACCGGTGAGCGTGCACATAAACAGGCAAAATATATTTTTGTATGTAGATCTGTACATTCCCCCACAGACATAACTGGGATTAAAGTGCACAGCTAGCAGAAATGAACATATTATTTCTAGGTATATAAAAGCAAGAGCTCAAATATTCCCATAGAGGAGAGCCTAAAGAATCTTTGGTTTTCTCAGGAACAATGGATCTGTTAAGTGATTAAAAGTGAAATGAGAGTTCAAACCTTACAGGTATTCCTGTCTGTGAAGCAGCATAACCACCAGAGTCTTACATTAAAAATTCTCTCTGAGAAATCTCAGTGAAATGACAGCTCCCAATTTCTGTGGAGCCAAGAGAAGCAAAATATTTACTTTTTTATATCACCTGTCTTTAGACTTCATTCCTTTAAAATCCCTTGCTTCCTGCAACAGGGGAAACAAAAGGGACACATAATAGACTTCCTTTTGCACGTGGAACAAAGCTGGATGGGACTTTTATCCTTGGCTTCTTTGTTGCTCCCCAAATCTATCCCTCTTTGAACAATCTGCCACTGCTCTGTGCCAGCAGGAGCTTTAGAAGAAGGCCATCTGCACTGTCTGCTACGTAAAGGGACAGATTCTCTTAATTCCTGATGTACTGGAATGGCTCTGTGTCCAGAATGGGATTTGTACATGCTGCTTTAGGGGAGGGGATAGGGGCAAAGATCCCACAGACCTTGGTAATGCTGTTGAGTGAGAAATGGCCATTTATCCCCTGAACTGCGCAGCTGGGTACAGCACACACCCACCCAAAGGTCTATTATCATTTTGTGTAAGTATTGCCAGGTAATTGGGAGCTTTTGAGGCAGATTTGGAGGAAGATTTTCACAGAAGTGTTTTAGGGGATTGCCGATGTTCTGCCGTTCACTGCAGACAGCGTGGAGCTCTCAGCTGCAGCCAAGGGTCACCAGTTGTTTATACAGTGGCAGCACTCAAGAGGATCCTGTTATGCTATGCAAGGATGGAAAAGAGATAATTCTTGTCTGGAATGTGTTTCCACTACAATAAATCATACTCCATCCTGAGTTATATCTCTGCTGTATGCCAAGAGAAAAGGTTGTTTTGATTAATCTAGAGACCAGGAGGAGTTTTGTTCTGTTTATTCACTCCTTCAAAATATGAACTCTCCTAAAAATGTTTTCTGGACAGACATCTCCCTGTTGCCCTCCTGAAATCTCTCTTGTGTTCTTATTGCAAGCCTGTTTTTGGAAAGACTGTTGGGGTATTCCCCATGAAACAGAGAGGACGTCATCTTCCCATATTGTGACGGTGTTCACATGGGTTTTCAGATTGGGGAAGAGACAAGGATCTGACTCCATGTTTCAGAAGGTTGATTTATTATTCTATTATATATATTACATTAAAAATATACTAAAAGAATAGAAGAAAGAATTTCATCAGAAGGCTAGCTAAGAATAGAATAGGAAAGAATGATAACAAAGGTTTGTCTCGGCGCTCTGCCCAAGCCAGCTGACTGTGATTGGTCATTAATTAGAAACAACCACGAGACCAATCCCAGATGCACCTGTTGCATTCCACAGCAGCAGATAACCATTGTTTACATCTTGTTCCTGAAGCCTCTCAGCTTCTCAGGAGGAAAAATCCTGAGGAAAGGATTTTACATAAAAGATGTCTGCGACACCATATCCCTTCTGTTCCAGGAGAGAATTACATCAGTTAAAAGTTCTACCTCTGCCAGTGAGATCATTGACCTGTCTTCTCCTCCTCCCCTCTGTACAACAGGTGAGCTGCAGACTGGTGGTGACCATTCCCCAGGGAGAAAATATTTTTAAATATTGTTTTTGTTTTGACAGACTCTTGTCTGACTGATTATACTTAATTGGCATTTTGTCTGTTTTTCTCATCCTGAGTCTTTGTTGCATAATTGTCATTTTTAAAAGGCAAAAGTGATTTTAGTACTTTCTTCAGACAAGTCCTGAAAGCCTCTCTGAAGATACAGACATTTCTTTAATCTGAATGACAGAGGGGAGGCATCAGATATTGAAGCTTATCTGCGTCCTCTTTTGAGGTATACACAACTTACTTCATTGTAGCAGTTTAAGAATAGTGAGTTCTCCTTCTTGTCTCATTAAGAAATTATAAAACCAGGTAGTGCCCTTTTGGGACCTGTTACCAGAATAGTTTTGGCCTTTTTGCAAGGTTTTCTTTAGTGCTGAGCAGGAATTGCATGCATTGCACTGCAGGTACAGCTCACTTTGAACCAGGGGGATCATAGGCAGTGCTAAAGTCAGACACGGGAAGGAGACTGTCAGCAGAAACACAGGACTTCAACATTTTTAAGGAAACATGTAGGATGGGGAGCCCTTAATTAGCTTTTTAAGTACAGAGTTGAATTTGATGCTTTATTTAAGTGTTGTGTCCAACAAGGAGAGAAATCCAGGTCAGCCAACATAGGCTTGTTCTGCACTGGGGAACATTTACAGAACATTCCCACTATTGCAGCTCCACTGGCATTAGTGGTAGGATGAGCTGCAACTTTCACAGCTCTCCAGCACCAGCAGCTGTTTCAGCACTGTGCTAATTAGATTGGCACTGAGCTGGTTTCATAGACATGATGCTGCTGACAGCTGCTGGGGTGCCATCTACACCAGGGCTGCCAGCACTGATAAAGCTGTAGTAGTGCTGGGAGCTGTGGCAATTATTTGTAAGTAAAGCTGAGATCTGTGGGCTGAAGTTATAGGATGTGTATGAATGTGTTTTCTGGATTTAATTCTTTCCCTGTTTTCCCCTGGCATCCTACTCGCACGTCTAAGTTTTGCTGATCGTTTGTGAAAAACTGAAAATTTCATGAGTCATGTATCCTCTGGCTTGATGGGGGTAGAGTGGAGGGAGCAGGGAGGTTTCATATTTGGGATCAAGGATCTGAAGTATAATGAGTCAGGATGAGAATAAAGTAGGGATAATAATGATGAAGTAGGGATAATAATGATCTCAGTGTGTATTGGGCCAGTGCTGATGAGCTGTCTATTGATTGTTAAAGGACTTCAAAAAGCTTTCAGTGCCCAACATGAGTTGGCTGTGGTGGTCTCATCCACATGGATCTCCTTGTGAAACCTTCTTTCCCTATCAAATCAACTTTTCTTGGCATGAAAAAAGCATATTTCTAATGGAGTATAATTTATAAAGATAAAGGAATAGAAGGGTCTCAGTACATGTGAATGTGTCAGATCATTCTTTCTTCCTACAATGTTTAGTCATTTCTCTTAAAATTTTAAAAGAGGTAGAAACACTTCATTGAAATTATAGGTCTAATCTTTACTTCCAGTTTCCTTACTCTTTTACTCAAAATATCTTAGCACCTGACAGGTTTTTTCCTTTATTGGAAGTAAGCACTGCTCAGCTTGGCACAGGTGAGAGGTTACTTACTAAACTCTTAAAAGAATAGGTAATTAAAAGGATACTGTTGTCCAAAGAAAGAGCACCATTGTCCCCCTGCCCCGCCCTTTTCTAATGCAATTTGAACTAACTAGAATGACATTTTTCACAAGTAGCTCTTGGACCTCTTATTGAAATGATTTCCATGAAAAATCAGAGACATGAGAATAAGAGACATGGCACTTCTACAAAAAAGTCTTTTTCTCTGCATGCAAAAACATGCAAACAAGTGAGAACAAAAGTTCAGAGAGAAACTGTTTAAACCATCCTGTACTCCAAAGAATAGTTTAAAGGAAAGTTCAGATACTTTTTCACATTTATGGGTGCCAGCAAAATGACTTTTTAAATTGTGTGAAGTGACATGTCGTACCCTTCCCCTTTCCCTCCAATTTATTTTAGCATGAATTTTAGCATTTACTTTAGCAAAACTAGCAGTGTTCCCTCTGCTCCAGTGCCTGTACCCATACAGGCCCAAAATCAATGCCCAGCTCCTTTTCCAGAGAAATGCACACACCTCCAAGAAAATGAAATAGTCATTTGCAGCTAAATTGCCTGTGGCAGACATTCAGAAGAACTCTACTGGTTGTCTGATAAATCACCCAGCCAGCCATGTGAATGCTTGGTTCTAACCATTCTTTCACACAACCCCACACAGAGTTTGGTATAAAAAACCTTACACTCTAAATTGAGTAAATTCTGTTGAATATGAAAGAAAATTCTGGTCTGTTTGAATTGTCCTGTGTAAAATATCTATGAACCCTTTGTCCTTTTTAATATAAAAATTCTCATTTTTTTCTAGAGGAGATTTAATTCCTTTGAAAAATATAATATCTATGTCAAATGTAGATTCACTGTGTTGATAACTTTGTTGTATTTAAAGCACAAAACAGAAATAAGAATGTGTATTAGAGAACCTGTTCTGGATTAATTAGAAGGGAGTACATGCAAAGAAAATTGACTTCATTTTTTGTGTATCTTAGTATGTATTGTCTGTTCTGGAACATGATAAAAGCAGTTGTGAACTCCTCAGGCATTCAAAACCATAAGAAAATTGCAATGAAAGATCTACCAAAAAGCAGTCTACCGGATGACAAGCATATTTATTAGAAATCAATAAGAATATTTTTCTAGGTGAGGCCATGCATTAGCTCTACTGTTGTTTTGTGTAGTTAATTTCTAGTCCTTAAGCCTCTGTAGCAATTCATAGTTAAAAGAAAACTGTTCTATTAAGTGGGGATGATAGAGCTGCCTGTCACATGCTTTTCTTTGTTTTTTCCTCATTCTTGTAAACATAATCCTCAAAGATAAATGTTTATATTCTCAAGTAACCAATAAATATTCATGGCTGCCCCCTGTGTGGGGAAAAAATTGAAGCCCTCAATCAACTTCAATAGCAAGATTTTTCTAGAATTAGTCCATTTAAACCAAGGTTTCCAGTGGTTTGATAAAGAATAAAACTTTTGCAAATCTGTGCATTGCAACGTGAACCTTGAATGACCTAAATTCTCTCATCCTTCACTCATTGTGGATGATATTTCTGAATGTGAAAGTAATTGAAGGTTTTTGCAACTGGTGGCTGTTCAATGATTCCCCAGTACATTCCTAACCCCTGTAAGCTTCTATTATTCTTGGCCCTTTTCATTGTCTGTTTATTCTGTATTAGTCCATATCATTAGTCCAAATCATTAGTCCATATTCTTTCCCCAAGGGATCCCAACACTTAAATTCCTACAGAAGGGTGTAGTTTGCAGTTGTGACCCTGAAAAATTCTTTTTGCAGTAGTAGCAATCCCACAAGAGCAGAAGATCACTACTTTTGGTAGCACCCCTTTTTCCATAGGCAAGGGAGGGTTCAGGGCTGGTGTTGCTGAGGGTTATTTTCTGATTTCCAGCTCCTGCACCTTTCTAATCTGGAGAAGAACAGACAGCAGAAGAGATGGACTCAGCCACTTGGCAAGGGCTCTCAGCAAGCACTGCTAAGGATGTGCTCCACAGATGAGAGGGACAAAAGCATGGTGGAACCACTTCAGAGATCAGGATTGTGGCCATTTTTCCTCATCAGTCTTTGTTCCCCTTTCCATTCATCATTTCTGGCTTTGTCCAGCTTTGCTCCACATTTCCCAGTCATACCACTGAGGAAGTTAATAAAAGAAACCTGAAAATAATTCTCCAAACAATGCTTCCAAACCTCACTGAAAACTGTGTGAGACATTTTTAATTAGAGACAGAAGTAGAAATCATACACCAAAAGGCACCATGGGATACAAATTTCACCAGTAATTCATCACAGTTTAAAAAAGTCAAGGTTTTAATTCAAGGTAAAGAATAATAAACAGTGGTTTAGTCAGATAACATAATTTTGCTTTCTTTCTTACAATACAAAAAAAGAAATGTTGAAAAAAAAAAGCATTAAGAACAAAGTTCTTTCAGCAGCTACTGAAATTGTCATGTAGCTGTCATCAACACTAATTTGCAATATTGCTCATAAACAAATTAGCAATGGGCTTATGTTAAAAACCACTGAGATGGAGTGGTAAGTGTAATATTAAGTACAATTAAATGGGTCAGTGAGCTACTTTGGGTAGCAGTTTAATTTAGTTTCTTAAAGTGAAGCAATTTTGGTAGGATTTGAAATGAATTGAACTCAGTACTAAAGTGAGAATGGTAAGCATGAGAAAGCAGAAATGGAAAAGTAATTTTTACTGTAATGTGGGACCTGTGGGTGTAATCTGCTCTTGCTGATATGCAGCTACAAAGTTAAGAGTGTCTTTTAGCTGGAGAATGTATTTTAAAATGGCTGCCACCTGCAGCAAGGAATAATGATGATCTCAAATAAAGAAGAAGGTGTCTGGTAGGATGTACTTCTGTAGGAGCTGCTGGATGCTAGATGGGAGACCCATGGAAAATGGCTTTTAACATAGTGAATAATTCGTGTTCCATTTTCTAGAGACAGCTGATGCCTCTCTTCTCTTGAAATTCTAGAAATACCAATGAATTTTATTAATATTTTTTTATAAGTTTTGCTTTTGGGGTTTTTTTTGTTTTTAACAGACAAAGATTAAAGCGCAAGTTAAGTTTCTTCAAAAAAAAAAAGAAAAAAAGAACCAAAATAAAAACACTCACTATCTGAAGACACATTTAAAGGGCTTTCAGCTTTACCCAAACTTACCTCTAGCCAAACATCTGTAAGAGCAATAAGTCTTGCTTCCACCATATGGTGCTTGAAGTGTCTGTGTGTCTGGACACAATCTGATAAATTAATTGCTCTATGAATTAAGTTTGGCTGTCAGTCTATCTGCAGAGAAAACATTGCTGCCATCCTCCAGCAGCATCCCATGTTTGGTGTTTAATCTTTCTCCTGCCATGATAAAATTCTGACCTCTAGCTGGCCAGTCCTGCAGGTGGTGCTGTGGGAAATGTTTGCAGTTCAGAGACAGGGATGGAACTCCAGTGGAGAAGGAACAGATTCATTCCACCCCAGCTTTTTCCAGCACAGAAACAGAAAGGTAATTTCTTTCAAAAACTCCAAGGCACGCTGTACTCACCTCTATGAAATGCTCAGCCAAGGATCAACAAAGTATAAAAGGGATGCAAAGAGCCTTTTTCACCTGGTGGAGCTTTTAACCAACTTTTCTATACTGCGAATGGCTAATATTTGTATTTCAGCCACTGTAATTAGGCTTTAGCTTCTGGTAATAAGAACTCATGGGACAAGAAAAGCAGTGGTAAAGAATAGCCTGAAAAAAAGTAAAGAGAATAAAAATGTGCGTACAGAAGAATTAATGGATATTAACAGTAGAATTTTACTACCCAAAGGCAAAAGGAAGTTTTCTGCAAATGTAAAGTAATATGTGACCTGTCTTTGAGTTTTTGCTTGTTTTGGATTTGATTTTTTTTCTTTTTTGGAAAGCTTAGAGCTGTTTGCATCAAACTAAAACAATGTTTCCCCTTTTCTGAACTGATGGCCTCGATATTGTATTAGCAGCAAAATGGTGTTGCAGTTCACAAACCAAAATGGCCAGAGAGATTTGCAGGAAACTTCAATATTCAGCAAGATCAATACTTGAGTATTTTTGGTAGGCTTTAATCTGTAGGAAATTTTTCAAATCGATACCAAAATTTCACAGGTTTAATATTGTTTAAATTTTTAATGATTATAATAGAGGGAAAATATTTTAAAAATCCATGCATGTGTACTTATATATGTGTGTAGAAATATGCTATCTTATACTATCCACTAGATGGACTCAGAAATAGTGTTCAGAATCCAAAGTCAGACTCCTGGTAAGGAGAAATATCTGATGTGAAGCAGTTGCTGGAGTTGCACAGCAGCAGGGCTGGGGAAAGCAGATTCTGCACCTGCACCTTCTGAAAGGGCAAGGTGTGACTGTGATCTGCTCAGAGAGGGGTTCTGCTTGGCTCCCAGAGCTCTCTCCATGATGGTGCTGAAAAGACAGGATCATATCCAGCCAAAAATCTTGCTGATTTCTGCATATAGAAAACATTATATAAGTGCTTGAGGTAATTTGAATTAGATCTCTCATAGGTGCTCAGAGTGCATGTAAGGCTGCCATATGGCCATAGCAGTGGGAAAAGCATGTGCTAAAATGTACCAATAATTAAGTTTAGCAGACAATTGAATATTCCACTTCAAATCACAGGCTTACTCACAATCATTGTCTTCAATTACTTATTTCTTTTCCCAATCACGGGCTAAATTATTATTGCTCTTTGTGTTGGTTTGTTTCCTTATCATAACCAGCTGCTTTTCACTTTAGTTGCTGTATTTGCTAAATGATGCAATACTTTCTCAACCCATAAAATGTGAACAGTGAGCAAAGGCAACAGCAGTACTCATTTCATTAAAATAATTATTTTCAAATCACCTGGAACATCCAGCTGTAGTTATGCCTACAGAAAGGGATGGAAATGACCTCCAGAGAAGATGCTTTATGTTTCTAGCTAGCACAGGCTGACAGAGTAGCACTGCATCATCTCCTTACTCTGCTCAGATATCAGAAACAAGCCAAAGGATAGTCAAAAGAGAAAATGCAAAAAGACATCAGCAAAGCTTGGTGAGTAATACCACTCTTATTCTACCTTTGTTCTATGCTGTGCAGGCTGCAGCAGTATTTTAGCAGCTGTAATGACACTTGGGCTTGACAAAAGTCCTGGGATCCTTGACTACAGAAGTGATTGCAGACTATGCAATGACTCCATCTGATGCTTGATAAAATAGTCAATGAAGGCAGTGGGTAAGATGTCCCAGTAGTAACAAGACAATACATCTCAGAAAGCAGAAGTGCTTAGTCCTGTGAAAGTAAAGTAAACTTAATGGAAATAAATAATGCATGCTGCAAAGGAAAATAAACACGTGCTCCTACCACAGCCATTCAATCCCCAGAGCTGGCTTTAATAATAAATCACCCCAAGTGCTCCAATACTTTTTGGGGAGAGGATTACACTTAATAGAGTTTATCTTTCAGATACCACTATAAGACCAAGTTGATCTTTTTTCACTTCCAATCTATAGTTGTTTATTGATGTATCTTTCCATAATTATTTCTGTGAGAAATACATGACTAAATTGATGGTATAAAATGTGCTATATGAGTACAAATGGCCAGACTGGTAAGGGCACAGAACTATGAGGAACTTCATGGGGTCACCTAGTCCAGTATGATAATATTTCCCCTATATCATCTGTGATGGATTTTCCATTCTTATTTCTATTAATGGCTGTCCTTTCCTCAGAAACTGCCAAAGACAGCAACTTGGGACTTCCACAGGCAGTCTCTGACACTAGTTCATTATCTCTGTCATTGAGGGCTGATTTATTTTTTAATCAAAAAACCCTTCCTGTGTCCCGTTTTCTGTATCCTGTATCTTATGTCTTTCATCTAATCAACACTCATTCCTTGCCCCTGTCTGCTGTGGATGTAAAGACTAAGACTATTTCCTTCTTCATTCCAGTAGATTTCTGTGTCATTGAAAGTGTTACCATGTTCCCTTTTTCCCCTTCTTTCCTCTATTCTAAACAACCCTGAGTCGAATGATCATGACAGGTCTTGAGGAAGAAATCTTATATTTCAATCTAAGCCTAATATTACTAGATACATCAAGAGGATTTGAGAGGCCAACTTCATTAGATTTTGAAATGAAATTGGGATTCACTGTTCCTTGCAACTGTGGATGACTGATCACTCTCCATGTCAAATCAGCCTACTGCTATGGCCTTCTGTGGGATTTTAGCTGCAGTGATGATAAAATATAGTAAACTAAAGAAACAAAGGCATTTTGAAATAGCACAAGAGAAAGCAAGGGGCTTGTGGAGAGATTGTGTGATCTCTGTGGCCTTTCAGATGTGAAGAATCAGTAGTGAGAAGACACCCTTGTGAGGCAAGGTTGCTAACTGGGTAAGGAGGATCAAGGTCACAAAGTCTTAGCTGGCTCAGCTGAAGGGACAGGTTTGAGACAAAAGACTCTTTTGCAACTCATCCAGCCACACATTCCTGACATACCTCTGCAAATGGGTAAAATCAGTGCCTTAGGAAAGTATTCAATATATTGCAGTCTTGTGAAAGGAAGCTTTGTTTTTCTTCCATGCTGAAAAAACTGAATTTTGCCGGATATGCACTAACAATATCAAGCCTTAAGCCTGTTTTACTAGAGTTCTGATGCACATTGCTAAGCCATTGCTGCTTCATCTTTCCAAGATCCAGTTTAAAAATTATGATGTAAAAACCCATCACTTGATGCAGAATGTTCACAGCTGCAGTCCCTTTGGGTAGAGTCAGAGTAGTAACCTGTGCAACAGAATTTCTTGTCTATGTTAGGAAGTTTTTGTGCTGTTCACCAAAGTTATGAATCTATGGGTTAACACCCATATCACCCATGTTGAAACTCTTGTGAAATTGAGAGACAGGCCAAATGCAACTATAATTTTTAATACATTCCTAATTTATCTCATTAGTCCTTTTCTATTACTAGTGCTGCTGATCTAAGGTTACCAACAGGTAGGTTTTTTCTTAATGAAATCTCCAATACTGAGGTAAGTTACATTATTGTCTACCTATATGATGCTACAGGCACAGGCACTGCTGGAAAATGTAGGAATCATTAAAAATTCTGTGATAAAACTGCAAGAGAGGGCAACATTCTGAATATAACACCTTTCCCAGCTGACACCTTCACTGACTGATGCTTTCAAGTCTGCCCTTGAAGGCCAGGAAACCAGTGAGCACCAGGGAGTGCCAGTAGCTCTAGTTCATTGTATTCATATGATTAAAGAAAACATCAGCTGTGACAATTTAGCAGCTGTAAGAAAACACGATCATATTTTCTTTCCTGGAATTCCTTCAGCTTTAAAGAAATGTAGTAAGGGAATGTCTGTCCTCCACCATTGCTGATGCAAACTGACTGGGCCCTGAGATATGCACATTATGATGAATTAATAATAAGAAGCTAAACTGGCATTGCATTTTCTTAATTTTTAGCTCCTGTAGAAGTGGTTATAAAACATTCCTCCTTACTTTTGAAAAATCTTAAGGCATTTTCCTGGCCCAGCATTCTGCTACTCACTCTCAGTTGTGCTTGGTTGTATGTGTATCTTGTCATATATATAAGGAGATTGGTTTTAGTCCTTCAGAACAGAAGTAATTCTAAAATTGATGCCTCTGAGTGAGCTGCTGTTGAATGCATTAAGCTGTTCTGTATGCTTGAATTGGTGCTTCACTCATTAGTCAATGCAGAGCACTGAAAACCCTTGTGTATAAAACATTCCATGAGGAAAAGAAAAAAAAGAAGAGAAAAAGCACAGAAAACCCTCAATCAATTGCTTGCTCTGCTTAGTTTGGTACAAGAAAGCTGTTAATAAATTCTTATTATTGTGCTGAATGAGTTATTTCCTTTAGACATTAAAATAAAACTCAATGATCCAAATAAGGCAACTTATAAAATATTCACCTCATATACCCTGAAAATAATTGTCATGGCCTTAGAAATACCATGTGAATTCTGAAGGATTCCTTTGCATTTCTTCTAGCTCAAGACTAGTCCTGTAAATTTTCAAAATCCAGCCATCTGTACTATAATCAGACATTGTTTGTGAAGGGTGCTGGCTGATCAAGCCATATCTAATTAAAAGAGAGATTACTATTTATACTTTGCTGAATGCAAATTTTTGGGTGAATCTTCCTGAAGACTGATTAGAAGTTTGGCAAAATTTTCTGTGTAAAAACCTGCAGAGTTTAGGGTAGAGAAGGAGACAAAATCCAAGTGTTCTTTGATGTGTAACATGGGAAAAAAACTTTATTCTTTTAGTGCACTTGAAGAAAAGTGGGTGCTTGAGTTAGTGACCTATGGAGTTATGAGTCAGTGGAGTTTCCAGAGGATGAGTCAATCCACTCAAGTGTCATTTTGCTGTCACTGACTACATGGCAGACAAGGCTCTATTTCAATCGTGTTCCTTAACTGAATAAAGCTGGATGTGTGAATATCCTCCTCAGACATTTGAAGCTGGACACAATTTATATTTACTCATCATCTCTTGTAAATAGCGAAATCATTTTTTCTGTAGTGTTTAAGTCTATTTCCATATATGTGTCTGAAAAGAGACGTGAGGCAGCTGTGGAGGAGCATTTAATTGCCTGCAATATTTAGTGTTTAAATTGCATAGCAGTGCCCATTGTCACAGTTTGCTCAGGCATTTTGCTCTGTCATGCAAACTGACAAAGCTGCTCATGTTTTCCCTTCAGTTTAAAAGGAAATTATTTTCTGGTGAGCTGATTAAGAATTAAGGGACTTTCCCTATTCATTTTTACCCTCTGTATGCTGAATCTGTGATTTCTCTCTGTAATTACTTCAGTCTGACAATCTTATTACAGTTTGACTGGAAACTGCTTTCAAATTGGACTGAAAGAGACCTTTTGACTGTACCAGTAGAGGTAAGATTTAAGTAGAGGATTCAGCCAACAGGCAAGGCTCCTTTTTCTTATATGACCAGGTAGTTTCTTGAATGAAAAGGTAGAGAAAAAGCTCTTATTTTCTCGATTTACTCCCTGCACAGTTTTCTTTAAAGAGCAATTTCTTTCCACACTAGCTACACCTTCATCCTGTGGCACTTAGAGCTGTGTCATCTTTTATAAAAGGATGTTTATGTTTTTATGCAAGACCTATTGTCACTAATTTAAACAAGAATACCTCATGTCTTTTAGACAGAGTACAGATGCTCAGTTCTGTTTCAGTCAATCAGGCAGAATAAAATCTTGTAAGTTGAAAGTAAGTATATCAGCAACTATTTTGGGAGGTTTTTAATACTATTCAGGATGCTGATTTTCACTAATATGTCTATCTTACATATTCTTGAATTATTGTTTCAGGATGGACTAGATTAATCTGAGGCAACTGAACAATGTAATCCTTATTTTTTGAGCTAGAGAAGTGTATAATGAACCAGCTGTGCATTTTTATGGTACAAATGAAACCAAAATTTAAAATCCTTTAAATTCTCCAAGAAGCTGTGCATCTTTTTGTTTTTCAATTGCATAGTGTTCCTCCCTGTCTCTGGTAAATTTTACCTCTGATGTGATTGCCATGAAATCCCTCCTATTGCATAACAGTCTATTCAATGACTTCAGGGTAAGATCCAGCTGTGAGGGGTAGTCAGCACAATAACATGTATTGGGGTGTCATGGTTTGAGCCTGGCACAGAGCCAGTGCCCCCATGAAAATGCCCTCACCCTGGTGTCTGCTGTGAGATGTGACCAGGAATAAGCAAAACAGGCTCCAGCTTAAACATAAAGAACACTTAATAAAGTGTCCTAAACTACAGGAAAATAGGGAAAAACTATAAGGAAAAGAAAAAAGATTGAAAACCTTACAAAAAACCACTTTCCTCCTCCCCACTACCTGACTTTCCCAATCCGATACATTCTCCCAAAACACCAACTGCCCAGCATGGCACCACACTTTAGTATACTCAAACTTCAGTTCATGAAGAGGAGAGGAGTCCTTCTTGTTCCATAGGCTTCCCCTGGAAACACACTGAAACCTCGTGTGCTTCCCTGTCACTTCGGCACCGCCCGGAAAAAAGTCCTTTTGCCGCTTGTGACATGTTCCTTCCATGCCCAGTGCTCTCACCACCGTGCATGGATCAGAGCTGCTTTTAGGGTTGTCTTTCAAGGATGCCTTGTCTCACTCCAAAAAGGCACAGTCTCTGCTTTGGGACATCTGTCCCCCCCATATTTTTCCAACCCCCTGGGGCCGGGGGGTCCTCACGATGAACCCTCCTGGTTCTGAGCCACTGCTTCCCCCTAAATGCAGTCTCTGTGTCACAGGAACAAACTGAGTCCATGGCCACAAGAAAAGTCCAGCCAAAAGGCCACTCCAAATCATCTCTCCCCATTCAATCATCTCCACGTTCTTCGGGCCAGGTCCTTGTCTCATCTCATCTCTTATCTCCCTTCTTATTCAGCTTCGAGGAGGATTAGCATTTTTGCAAGGCCCCAATCATGAAAGAAAGGGGTTAAAACTTTCAGTCTCTGTCTGTCCCGGAGCTGCGGCACTCCCACACACGCTGCTGCTCCGGCCGGGCACTCTTCCCCCCCCTTCCTTCTCCTCCTGGGCCGGCTGCTATCACATTCGGTGTCGCCGGCTCTCTCTCTCCCTCCTGGGGGGGGGGGAATGGCTGCCCGAGGGCTGACTCCCTGGGATCTTCCACCCTTCCATCCTCGAGGGCCTCCTCACCTCCCATCTCTGTCCAGGCCCAGGGCCTACCACGTGGCTGCCCCTCCCCCGCCCAGCAGCAGCGGCTGGACAGGGGAGGGAGATCCGACTTCTTCTCCACCACGTCCCAAGAGAGCCTGCCAGGGCCAGAGCCCTGCTTTTTAACCCCTGTGTATTCTCGGAGGTGTGTCCAAACCCCACTGGCTACACCAGGTGCCAGTATCAAACTCTCGAACATCCATTGGTTTGACCACAGCATCCCAGAATTCCCACTTCTTCCTGGTCAAACCACCACAGGGTATTGGGGAACCTTGACTCATTTCTTTCTTCAAAATTTTAGGAGAATTTTTGTTTATTTATTTTTAAAAACAAGTACTTTATAAGTATCTCTACTTTGAGTTGTGAAAAAATTGCAAAAATTTCCTTAGAGCAGTCCTGCCCAACATTAATAACTCTGTTTTTTTCTGGCCATGAATTAGTCTGTCAGTCCCATGAGCTCTCTGCGATGATTCATTTCAGACTCTGGTTTAGCATTTTTATAAGCATCTGCATCACTACTTAATAAATTACTCATTGCACCTTAAAGCAAAATGGTAATGCCTGCAAGAGAACCTCAGTATAGTAACAAAGTGAATGAATAAAACATGTTTGTGTCATGGGAAGTACAAGGAAATGCTGCTTCCTTCCCCTCTCGGTGTGTCGGATGTGCAATTATTGGGTAATTAAGTTCAGCTTACATGACAGGTGAATGACATTCCCACGCTGCTGTTCCAAGTTTGCTCCTCAAACAGGGTATACATGTTGTACCGCAACATTTCAAGCAGAAGCAATGCAGGACAGCCACTATATTGTATTTTGTGAGCCAGAGTGGCTCCTGTGCCAGTTTCTGCTACCATGGGTAGGAAAGATATACTTTTGATAACAAGTGTGAACTAAGAGATCAAATAAGGCAGGGAAGTTCCTTAATTAGAGTAATCACAACAATGAATGAGTGTGGGGAACTGGAGTCGTGATGGTTATGACTTCTGTCTTTTCTTTCTTTGTTTAAATGTGACTTCACCCATTTTTCAGCTGACAAGGAGTCCCATACCACATTTGCAATTCCAAATGACTGACTCCTATGAATCATCTTTCAAGAGATGTGTAGGAAATAAATCTTGAGGGAAGGGAAAATATTCTTCTAATCAAATAGATGTAGCCTATTCCTCATTGCAGCCCTAAGAGTATTGAGAAGAGTTATTTTTGTTTGAAAATATAAAACCTGCAATTTAAGAAAAAGATTGCATAGTCCTTGTGGCTGCCTGGGAATTCACAACGCTGTGGTATTTAACTCTTAAATTGCTTTTAACTCTGGGACAGTGTTTTTCTCGTGATAAGTCAGCTCATGTTTACTGTATGGAGGGGTACTGTAGAAGTTTTGCAGTCAAGAAAAAGCAGATTTCAATTCTGGGTGTTTCCACTTATGAGCATTTCTAATGGAAGTTCAGGCAACTGAAAAGATGGGAACTATTTCTTTCACTGCAAAACTGTGAACAAACCATGCAGAGTTGCAATAAAATCACTGTTCTTCATTATTGTGAAAATAAGAAGCATTCACCAGGTCTGCAAAAGGGGCAAAGCAGAGAAAGCTGTTCGAACTCTTTCATTTGGTCTGTTCTCAGTGGGTGTGACTTTGTTTTTGCTATTCTGTTGTTGGGATTTTTCTGGGCAGCAAGGAACTCTGGGAAGAGTTTTGCCCTTCATTCCAGCCTGTAATGAAGAGCTCCTTCTGAGAGCAGTGAGAAACACAAAATGGTGAAATGTTTTGTCTAGATGTGGACTCTGGTCTACACCTGTTACATATAAAATGGGAAAAAACTTTTTTTTTTTAATGAATGTTCCCCAGATGTTCCAGTCAGAAACTATGATGTGAGCTAAGGTAACTCCCGCTGCCTTCAGATCAGAAAACAGGGTAAACGGGTAGTCAAATGTATTCTCATTTAATCAAGAACAATTTGAAAGTGATACAGAGGATTCTTTAAAATTCAAGCAAACGTACACACCAATTCTACTTACAAAGTTTGGAGATAAAACACATAATTATTTCAAGACTCAAGGACCTGGTTATACTCTTTCCTTCTGAAACATGCAGTTGATGTTTTGGTACCCAAGAAGGCTGATTGTGCTGGGATGATATTTTATTGCTACTGTATTCACTGAAAGTAAGAGGTGTGAAAAATCAAACTAAATAGTAACTTTTCTTTTTTAATGGGTCAGAGTTCCTATTTTTCATTGTGTTTACATAAAATGACAACATAAGATGGACTAATAGAAAAAATTTAGATGTTAGATTATCATGGTATTTGTTCAGAAGATGTAAGTTTGCCTGTTATTTCAAATTTATTAATTCAAACTTTTAGAATAAATTTGTTATCAGCGTTTGACCAAAGAGAATTTTTTTACAGTGGAATTTCTTCCCACTCTTGCTATTTCTGTTGCCAATCTTTGTCCCTTTTCTGTAGCCATGATGCCTCCCAATAGCTGTGGAATCAACACATTCCATTAGTACACACCTTGTGCCAGGGTCATGGATATAGACTTTAAGACTTATTTTGCAATGAAATATCCATGGGCAAGAAATCCCCCTTATCCTTGATGGAAGCTTATTCCGTGTTTTGAAATCTATTCTCATATATATATGTATATGTAATGTAAAGACATATAGGTAAATAAAAAATATATACGCAACAGTTGAAATTTAGCAGTTCTCTTTACATGAAATTATTATTACCATTACTGTGAGATCATTAGTAAAATATTGTCAAACACTGGCACTGACAAGCAGAAAAAAAAATCCTCCAAAATTTTACTCTCTGTCTTTTCTATCTATGTTAATTTCAGTTCACTTTCAAATGCTTATCCATCAATATTCCCATGAATTAAATACTTCCAGAACTATGACTTCTGCTTATTGTTCAGACAGGTCATGTTCACCTTGAATAAGCAAAAAAAACCCAAAAATCTTTCATGGATTCATTACTGCTTATAGCATTGAACATAACCCTTTCTTGATACTGAAAAAGGAAAGCCTGGATAGTCTTCTCTGTTCATGGTTGACTTCTTGAGTTTTTTCCAAAGTACTGAATGTAGTAAATAAATATTTCTTTACAGTCGTTTTGGTATAATTCATATTTCTTAACAAAGATAACTTTGAGAGTTCTCTGTCTGATGGGGTTGGAATTAAAAATGAATGCTTATGTCAGGGCTGTTTGAAAGATCTGAGAAACTGGTATGATGCAGCCTGATCTAAGGAACATTGCACTCAATGAGGAAGGGAGATAATGAAAAATGCAGGATTAATGATCATCTATTTCTACATTTCATCAGTTAAAGCTCCAGTGTGTACCTGGATACACATGCATTATTCAGAAAAACTCTTCCGGGTATTTCATTGCCATTAGGATGATTTTGAAGACTGTGACAATTCTTTTTCTTGAGTTTCTCCAGAAACTGGTTTACATTCATTCTGTGTTTTCAGGGGAAGTCAAGGGTGCTCAGCTTTAAATCAGAGCAACCAGAATTGTACTTATTCTTAGATTTTCATTGTTTTCAAGTATTCTCTCAAGTGGAAAGCAATGCAGTAGCCTGTAAGTATGACAACATAAGTCTTCTGTATTTTGTTTTGGTGGGAGAATGCCACAGCATCCCACCTGGCCATGGAGAAGAAAAGGCCCAATCAAACATCGCAGCTCCATAATATTCAAAAGCTCCTGTAGATGGTAAGCAGTCTCTTCTAAAGGCAAATTGAGAAGAGATGACCCTGGTCTTTGCTGTTTGTGTATTCATTGCACTTTTCTGAGGCCATCACTCTTCTGTTCTGAAAGAAATTCTAGAGCCTTATTTTCAAGATTGGTGTTATGCAGTGAAAAGTCTCACAATATATTTGAGTGTCATTTAGCAGCTTAACTGATCTACACAGAAAGGAAATTCCCAGCCATGGTGTGTAAAAACCTTTATGTTACATGTGACTACTGGTGGTTCCCTCCTTACCTGCTTTTATAATGTACTATATTCTCAGCAAAAAAAGTGCCCAACTAGTTAAACTCAAGAAAACACCCAGTATTTTAATAAGGAAATAAAGTCCTCAGTCCTAAGTCTGTCTGCTGTGTGGAAACAATCTATTAGAAGTAAAGTGAAATGCAGACAAATGGCAGGATCCAAATGCCTTTTTTTTTTTGGTTGATTTTCTGGAGAATACAGCACTAATAAGCAGGTAGAGAAAAGCTGCCAGGGTGTGCTTTGTGCAGCTGCCATCTGGTAGCTATAAAACACAGTCGTGGTGGTCAAGCAGGTGGTGATTAACCATGATTCAAAATGATGTTTCACAGCAGGCATCCCTAGCAGGGAGGGAAACGTGGCTTTCACAATATTCTGCTGGAATTCACACACATGGGAGTGTGGGGTGACACAGGAGTGCTGTGGGCAGGAGGGACTGGGGGCATATGGGAGATTCTCCTCCCTTGAAAATTGTCCCTGTCATTCCTTGAAAATTGTCCATGTGATTCAACCCTCTGCTGGTGCTGCAGGGTTCTTCAAAGAGTTGGAGGAAGAAGGAAAACTGCCTTATGTTTAATTTTCATTGGGATTTACACAGATGGTTCTAGAATGCTGAACATGTCATTCAAGAAAATAATGAAGTGAGAGGTTTGTTCTGCAGTGTCAGAATCAGTCACTGCAAAGTGACAGTCGTACCGGATAGAGGTACAAGTTCTTCTTCAAATTTTACCACTTTGGAATCTGCAGGAGGCCAAGTATGATTAAGAACATAACAGGGAAAAAGTGTAATCTTTTGATACTGAAAATATATATATAGAAAAATCACAGATCTGTTAGTATTGTGCCAATATTTTTATTTTGGAACAATGGATAAAACAAAAGATGCAAATATAAATACAGAATAAAATACAATTCTGCAGTCTAGAAAAGCAGGGTTAGTGACCCTGCTTTTTGTGTTTTCTTTTGCACAACAGATCTTGCTGATGCTCCAGTCTGGTTGAAAGTGAATGTAGCATTTAGGATGGAGAATATGGATATTTTTAATTTTAATAATATTAATTTTTTTCAAGTTGCAAACACAGAGGTCAATATCCTCTCAAGAAAGGGGAAGAGTTAGTACCATCCTGCCTTGCAGATTCATTTAGGATTATGTGGAATTTTGGTTGTTTGTATTAGAGAGTTATTAATACACACTGAAGCAGACAAAGAAGAGCAGAATGATCAGAGAAAGGAAAGAATATCATGCAAGAGAGTAAACAGGCTTGGCTTGTTTGGTTTAGCAAAACACAGATGGAAGGAGGGATATGATTGTACTTGATAAATATGTGAAGGGAAATACCAGGCTGGGAGCTATTTAGTCTGTGTTTGCATACAAAAAATTTTTATAAAGCTGGCTATAAGCATATTTAGGATTGAAGTTGTAAAAGCTTTTGAAATGTGAGATCCACCAGTTGTGAAGGACAAGAGGCAGAGTAAAAACTGAAATACAGAAAATTCCATTGAAACAAAAGGAAAAAATTTGTTGTCTGGGCAGGTGAAAAACATTCCACTTCAGCCTCTGGTGGAGTATGACTGGACTATAGTTGCATGTGTGTTCATCAAAGGAATTCAAGTGTACTCAGAAACAGATCACATGCTCTGAGTATTTTTCAAGTGGCTGCCTTGGTTCACGACAAGGCAGAACATTTCCAAACACACAATTCCCATCTATGTCAAACAAACACCTGATACTGAAACCAGTTGTCTTATCTTTAAAGACTGTCCAAAACAGATAATATTGTGGTTTGCTTTTTCATGGAATTTGACTTATAAAAATCCTCTTTGTTTGTTTGTTTTTAATTTAGTAACATAAAATAAAGGAAAATATTTTCTGAAAGACTCTAAGTTTTGGTTTGTTTGTATTTTTTTTTTACTATTGCTTTTACAACTGCAGATTGCCTACCTCCATTTTGTGGAAAGGATCTGAGCCAGGAATATTCTCATCTTGCTCTGTTATTTCCTTTCCAGAGGTAGCACTGTAGACACTAAAACAAAGAAAAAGAAATCCCTAGCATGCTCTTTCTGAAGAATCAAGGCTTATCTTACAAAAACTGAGGCTGTTGAAAATTCACTAATTTTGTCAATCCGTCTAAATTTTACAAAATTTTCCTTCTAGTATATCAGGAAGAAAATGGTGCTGTTCATTCATTTACGCACATGAACAGAAGAAGAGTGCGTGTGTCTGTATGTGTGTGTGTATATATATATATATATATATAAAAATTAAAAAGCAAACTATGTATAAGAAGTAATTCTTAAAGATTGAAATATTCTCTTTTTTCATTACAAGAATATTTTGTGGTCAGTTATCCAAAAAGAATAATAAAGCCATCCTTGTCACTTAGAGTCACAGAGCACCACATGGTGCAGCACACTGAGCCTGTGTTTCAGAGAATTTTATCAATGCTCCAGACTGTTGTGTGGTCAGGCAGATCAAGTGGATTGTGCAGTCACAGTTGTGCCCAGGGCAGAAAACAATCCTGGTGCAAAAAGGAAGAAATGCACATGAGAAAGCTGGCAAAGATACAATACATAGGTTTTTCTTTCCATTTTTTCCTCCTGCCATTGACATCTTCTGTTTGAGGACTACAGCCCTGTGGATGTTTGCCACAAATCCTACTGATCATGTTTTCCTCCCCAGCAGTAGATACTCATAGCTTAATTTCTTCTGCTCTGGCTACAGCCAGGTATCATTTTTTCCTATAAAAACAGCTTATTTTTTTTCTAGTTATCTAAACTGGGCTGTGCAGTGTGGAATGAACCACTGATCTACTCCCACCTTCTTTTCCCTGTACAGCAGTAATTTTTCAGTTCGTTCAGCTTGTGTTTTTGGACATAGTCATAGGTTCAGTATTTGCTTCTCTGTAAGCTTGGTACAAGGTAGATGATGTGAAGGCAAAGTTAGATTTTCTTCCAAAGGACCAAGACTTAAAATAAAATCTTTATTTTAATGAATAGTCTTGATGACTTGAGTATAAGAGTTTGGGAGAAAACTTCTGCAGAATGAGATCCAGGGTTTTTTGGTTGTGGGAATATTTTTGTTGTTTCTGGGGTTTTTGTTTTTTTGTTATTTTTTTGATGTTGTTGTTGTTCTTGAGATACTTCACTTGTGAAGATCTGACCACACTGTTAATTTACAAAGGGTTTTATCTTTTATATTATGCTTTTTGCCATGCTCACTGAATTAAGAAACCCTTTGTAGCAGCTCTGCATTCTAATTTATGATTTAGATAGGCTCTATTTATTGCTCAGTTTACTTCATTCTAGGTCAACAGCTTTAATTAGAGTATTTTTAGCAGATCATGAAATACAAGTGCACACAGACGTTGAAATGCATTAACCAATCCAATCCCAGCACTTTGTGCTGCACCTCTTTGTTCCTCTACAAGAAAAAAATTTTGTTTTTTGTAGACACCACTGAATATTTGTCATCTTTTCTTGCACTCACAACTTCTCCCTGTCATAGTTTTGCTTTTATTCTACTTTTATTTCCCCTGTAAGAGCATATTATTTACTAGTAAAACTTAATGAAAAATAATCTTCAATCATATTTCTACTCCAAAATTTGTAAGTATAATAGCAAGCTATACCGAACAGAAGGCCTTTTCTAAGATATTATATTCTGTCAACGTTTACTGTGGACTAGAGCTGAATTAAGGTGTTTCTATTTCTAAATCAAGTGTTAGGGTGGGATGTGGGAATTAAAATTTTGGCATGAAAAAGTAGAACTATTGGATTTGATTTACTAACATGTGATGGAAATTTTTTGTTACTAGACTTTACCACTTGAGACACGTTTAAAAGGTCATATGCATAGGCTGAGGGGAAAAAAAATAATTTCAGTTTGGTAAGAGGGATTGTGATCTTTGCATAAACCTTGGGCTGGAGAGTGACATTTTTTTATACACAAATGCATCCATGATTATTTTTCAAGGGGAGGCCATTGTTTGCTAGCTCAAGGCTCTGATAAATCTTCAATTTCTATGATAGTGTCTCAGGCAGGGCTGTCTTTAACAAAATTCAGGCTGTTTGAATGCTGAAAGGAGTTAGGAGTTACCATCCACAGCTAGGTTTTTGTGGTACTCAGGTCTTGTTGCACCCATGCTCTGCCATCCTCTGATCCCATCAAGTCATGTGGCTGTCGTGTTTGTGAGGGTCCCCAGGACGAGGTGAGAGATGAGAATTTGACTCCAAGTTCTCAGAAGTCTGATTTATTATTTTATGATATTATATTACAAGAAATTAAATACTAAAACTATACTAAAGAAAGAGAAAGGATACATCAGAAGGCTAAACAAGAATGATAATGAAGGCTCATGACTGACTCCTTGGAATCTAGACACAGTTAATGGTGATTGGTCATTAAGTAAAAACAATTCACATGCTGTGTAAACAGTTCTCCAAAACAAATTCCAAAGCAGTAAAACAGGGAGAAGCTGAATCTTCCCAGCTTCCCAGGAGAAGAAATCCTGAGGGAGGGATTTTTCATAAAATGTCACAGTGACACGTAGCAAAGCAGGATTGCTGTTCCCATACTGATGATCTGGGAAATGCTGCACAGGTAATGTCTTGTACCGGGCTGGAATCAGTTTGACAGGGGCTTAGGAGAAGGTTGAGGGGAGGACAAATTACCACTGGTCTCCAGCAGCAGTTAGCACTGATCTTTATAGCACCTTTATAGCATCTTTATAGCAAAATAATATACATTCTGGCACTGTACTTTATAGATTCTGCATGACAAGTGATAAAAGTTATGAATTACTTCTATCAGGCTTCATTTTTCCCTGCTTTTTAGTTAATATTACAAAGCCTGATGTAATTACCCATTTGGCAGCTCTCCTTGTCAGTCATCTGCTGATTCATAAGCCAGTCAAACAATATATCACACACCAGCTCATCTGTGAGGACTCTGCTGGCACAGGGCTGGCACTGGGTTTGGTTTTCAAGGGTATTTCAGCAGAATCAGAGCTATCCACAGGGTTCCTGTGCCAGTCCTGTCTCCTTGCTGTACACAGAGCTGTAATTTCAGTCTGCAGCTCTCTTGCTGCCCAAAGTGACTTGTGTGCCTTTCCTTTCCAGGGGACAGACAGCTGTGCTGCTTTAGGCACAGGTTTGTCATGTCAGGAGCTATGGCAGGTGCAGACTTTGTGGCTGTTTTGGGGGACATCTAAAGGCAATGTGGAAACCTGCTGCTTCAGCTTGAAGACATTTAGTTGCCTTTGTTTCCCGTGGCTTGATAGCCATTACATATTTGAGGCCTGATTCCTTGCAAATACCAGCAGAAATGTAAAAATTACAACCACATCAGAAATGTAAAAATCACAACCACATCAGGGCCACGGAGATTTTTTTTTTCATATTTTTTCTACTAAGAAAATGCTAGAAAAATCTTCTGAACACCAATTACTGGCACACTGAAGTTCCCTCCTCAACATCTTTGTCTCCTTCCCCTGCTGCAGCTCTTCTCTTTCTGCTGCTCTGAGAGTCTCTGCCACTGCTCAGCCTTGCTCCGTGTATTTGTCCTTCCAGTGTAAATTAAACTGTCCAGATAAACAAGGGACACTGCTGAGACCAAGAACTAGGCAAAAAAAGGATTTTTTCCCCCACATTATTATGAGGATTGTTCCCTTTTGCGTTTCAACAGATCTAACTTCAAGATATGTGGAAAATATTACCTAATTTTTGTATTTGTAGGAGTATAGCTTTACAAATTATATTTTAAATTATAACTTATTTTTTGACCATTTTACTAGTTGGGTAGGAATTGAGAGTGTTAAATAGTTACTAATCTTAAATTAATGTTTAAATATATGACCTCTTTTTGCAAAATTATTTTTCAGGATTCTCGGTTATTTTCATGGTTATTTTTTTGTGAATAAAATAACAAAAATCTCTCTCATATATATATATGTACACACAGAGACGTAGGAATAAAAACTAGAATGACTTTGACTGGAGGAAGGAGAAGTACTTGTCCAGTAATTACACACAACTTACTCTGAAATCAGGAAAGTTCTAAGTATAATTTTCTATATTTTCTTAATTATTAGTTCTTTTTACCTTAGAAGTCATGGAAACTGAAGAAAGAAATGCCAGAATCTCACAGATAAAGGTGTTTTCATTAATTGTAGACAGAAAATGTTGCAAATCTTGGTACGATATAATTTACTTGTTTATCTCCTTTTTTATAATCAAAGGTCAGAAAATAAAATGGCTAGGTTTCAAATTATTATTACTATTACTATTGCTATTGCTATTGCTATTACTATTACTATTACTATTGCTATTACTATTACTATTACTATTATTATAATTTACAGGCCAAATAGCATCTGAAACCTGAAGGTTATATCTTTGCAGAAAAAGACAGCCCTCATGCACATCATGCAAGCCATGTGACAGAGGTTATTTTATCAAAAATATTAAAACAGTAAGTATTTTGGGGATTTACATCTGAACTATAGTAGCAGGTGTTAATTCTACACTGTATCTGAAAACAAAACATCTCTTGAAAACCAAGGCCATTTTCTTAAGAGGATGCTGAAAATTGTTCATCTCTTTATGATACTGTTTATATCAGTATCATAAAGACACTGATAATTATCTTAATATACTAATTTAAGAATATAGAACTTAAAGAACTAATTTAGATCAAAGTTACCACCGTTAGCACTCCATTGATATGAATGAAGAAATTCAGGTTCATGTGGAGTCCTCCAGATAAAACAGGACTAATGGGTTGTAAATACAAAGGGTGAAGAATGATGAAGGGATGGATGGACTGGCTTAAAATCTCAGCAGCTGGGCTTTTCTGCCACATGCCCATCAGAAATTTTTTTTACAGAACATCTGGGCTGTATCACACTGCTTTTTTAATTCTGGAGGAGTAACTGACTGGGGATTAAGATTTTCTTCCCACTGGAAAATACTCCATTACTGCAGCAGGTCATAATTAAGTCAAAATGTCATTCTCTCTCCAGGAAGAAACTGATACCCTGACTCCTGTGCTCACTTCTTGCTCAAGTGAACAGTGTCCATAAACTGCTCCAAACCAGCCCCTTATGGCTCTGGGCATTGATGAATTCTGGTCTCTGTGGTGCTGGAGTTCTTTGTTTCCTGTGGCCTGAAATTTCAATAAATTCAGTTTACAAATCATTGGAAGAATTTGGTGCTGTGAAATTGTGCAAAATAGTGGCAGTAGCAATTGAACATGTTCTTGCATTCTAGAGTTATAACTGAGATAGTAAATCAAACTCTTATATATGTGAGAATGAACAGAGCAGTCAGTATGATCCTCTCTCTGAATGTGAAATTAGTAAGAAATATGTGTTAAAGTTTTCCTCTCATTGATGTTAAAAGAAAGAAGTACCATTGAAGTTCCAAAGACATAGTTCCTTTCATTTTCGGGCCTGAGCACTGTAATCTATATATTTTTTCCCACATAAAGCTTAAGAAATGTGTCTCATAGCAGATGATCATGACCCAAACATGAGAAATCCATATTAGAAATTAATTGCACAGGTCTAGCAATGAGGCTTACTAACATCTGGAGCACCTTACCTCATGACTACTTAGATTACCAGTTTCTTCCAATATTGGAACTAATTTAAATCCACCTTTGATTGAAAGCCTTGAAATTTTCATGCCTCCCTGCATGTGAAAATCATTGGTTTATTGCTGATGCATAAAAAAATATGTCCTTTCCATCAAACCAGATTCTGCAAAATTTATGACAAGAAATAGCATTTCATATGTGCACCTCTTCTGCTTTTACAAATAATAAATCTGATTCCAAACACATTAATGCTAAATTGTTTGCCTAATCCCAGTAGGTACTATCTTAGAAGGAGTGAAATTTAAAATGCAGAAAGTAGTTTTGCCACATGGGAAAATGGAATCTGCTTTTAAACTGACGAGTTTGGTCCTATGTGGTTAGGGAAAGGACTCCCTTGCTGTAGAATGCTCTCACTCATTTTATCATCACTATTTCATCTTACCCTCAGCAGACTTTTCAATTCAGCTACAATATCTGTCATAAGTTGAACTTCAAGTCTGTAGTTGGGCTTTACCTTGTAGAATATGTTCCTGCCCACTTCTGTGCTGCTTTGGCCTAACACCTTTAATTGATGGTCTTGTTTTCACTTTGCCATTTCATTATTTGCTAATTAGAATTCTTCTTACCTAGGGTGATTTTTTTTTGCTTTATTGATACTCCATTCTCAGCAAAGCTGAGCAGAAAAGAAATGTTTTCTTCTTTGTCAGTGCCCAGCCATTTACTTATTTCCTTTCTGAGTTTTTGAGGTGTTTTTCACATATAAAGAAATCTGTGCTTTTGTCTTTTCTGCCTCTTGTAAATCATTGACAAACTCATGAGAAGAGTGGGGGCACTTTATGATCACAAAGCTAAGCTTGTTACTTTGTGGTTGCTTTTTCTCACGTTCTCTGACAAACCAAGACGTTTTTATTGAGATCTGTTCTTGTGAATCCTATTTCAGGATTAAATTTGTTATGCTGTATTTGGATATTCCTGGAAAGTACTTCATGATACATTTTAGAATATACTGTCAAAATGCAAACACATTATTTTTATGCATTCTGCAGCATTAGACACCAAATGTGGCAAATCCATTTCTAACACACTTGAATTCAAGAGGCATCTGCTTTTTGCTCTTTTGGCATGAACATTACTTTTAGATACAAAGGAAAAGGAAAAGGAAAAAAAAGGAGCTGGTGGTAGATTCCAAAGAAAGGTTAAGTAATGGGTTCTGATTAAGTCTTGGAAGTTTTGCTTCACATTTTCATTTGATGTCATCAACTCATTAACTGTTACAGTAACATTAGCAATGCATTCCAGTGTGGCTTGAAGAAAGGTGAGCTATCTTCATTGCCATTATCATTGATTTCCATGCACAAGAAGGAGTGTTGCTGAATCAAAACCTGTTTGTGAAAGCTTCCTTATTATTTTGTCCTTCTTGGGAGAGCATTATTAGCTATGTGCACATGGCGTGCTGATATTCCTCACAAGAAAGTCACTTTTCATACAATGGTCATGTTCATGAAATTCACATTTCATACAATGGGCATCAATAGGAGATAAAGTGTTTGTTTCAATGGACTTTGCATTATATCCTAGTTGCCCTAAAACTTTATTATCTCTGTTTTCATTTTGTTTAATCTCTATAACAAAAGAAAAAGGAGAACATTTTCAATACTGATGTTTTTATTAAAAGACATGCTTCACACTTTATCCTGCTTTCCACAGCTTCTGCTGGTATATTCCATTTTATTTTCTTCTTACTCGTTGGAGTTCTGTGGGTTTGGATAGTAAGGAATCTGGTGCTCATTAGTTGCTTGGTGGTAGCTGAGTTCTTGTAGGTGAAGTGGAGAAGTGGTGCCAGCAATTGTGGCACTAGAGGCCAGCTTCTGACAATTTGTCCAGCAATGTCAAATTTTACTTTGAAAGTAAATACAAATTTATAAGCCGCAAGAGGAAAATTCCCAGACAAAATTATTCCACAGATCCTACTGATATTCTATTTTTCCTGTAGAGTGCTTCCTTTTCTTGACCTGTTTGTGTGTCCTGTGTTTTACCACCAAGACAAACATTTTAAAACCAGATTTGTAACATTCTCCAGAACACTGTCTAGATTCTCCATAGAATAAATTTGCACGTTGTCTTCCAGGCATTTTTTTTTCTGCTCTCTGTGAAAATATTTGAACAGGTGCTTCCTTCTTTTCCACCACTTCTCTTCAAGGCAGTTATTGTTTGTTTCTGCTGCCCCTGATTTGCATTTATTTTTGGAGATTTACCAAACAAATGCAGTACAATCTAGCATCAATAGTTCCTTAGTTCTCCTTCCTTTCAGTTGTTTTTTTCTATTGGAAGGACATGATGGCTGATTTCCCAGCTCATCTCATTTCCCATCATTAATTAAATAACCTGGAATTCATGCCTTTTTTTTTTAAATTAAATGTTAGAAAGTTTAAATATTTCTGTCTCCCTTGCATGTCTAAGATGCCCCAGAGATGGACAACATTTTTTGCTGATTCAACACCTAGGATGGTTTTGCATGACCCAATTTCTTTCCCTTTGGAATCCATTAGGACTTTGCTGATGAGTTCAGACATAGAAGTGTTTTTTCAAAAAGCACATGAGAAGGAGGAGGAGGAGGAAGAGGAGGAGGGAATGGTGCTTCATTGAACATGTTGAACAGCCCCTGGTGCTGCAGCTCAGGTCTGGAGGAGCCCTTACAGGTGGGTGGGTGGCTCCCAGGGCTGTCCCCTGCAGAACTGCTCTATGCACTGCTGAGTGCATTTGAATTTTAAAGGTGTCAAGGGGAGGACTAAGGCATGGGAATTATTCCATAAATCAACTCCTAGAATCCTGTTACAGACCACAGAGTTACTGACTTAGCAGTTTTATCTAAACCATTGATTCTTGAGAGCTTTGAGGATAATTTGCTTAAATTAAGGTTACCTTAATTATGGAAACTTGATTAATTGCTGCAGTATTTCAGCTTTCTTGAAACATATTAATCCTAATAGAGGCACCTAAGTACCAAAGCCTTGACAAATACCTAGTGTTGTGTATACAGCACATAATTTATGATATTGTTGTCGCTGTTACATTCAAACACAGATTGTTTCCACCAAGTGTTACTGCACCTTTTTATATAGCTGTTTATGACTGGCCTAGAAATGTTTATAACATATGAAACATAATACAATCAGATACTCAAGAAGATGTTGTGCCCTGCTCGCAGAAGTGAAGCACAAAATGAGCAGGAAAGAACTAAAGTTGACTTTGATTGGAACGTAGGCGAGTAGTGTAGATCTGCTCTCCATGTAGTTTAAACAAAGTGGAAAAGCAATTTATAACTAAATACAGTACTGTGTGTACTTATCTGAAATTGCAAAATAGAGCTGCTGGGTTCTGAAGTTCAGATTAAATTGTACAGTGTTCTTTGTCTCCTACTCATTTCACTTAATCTCCTCTCCCAAGGGACCAGGTGGCTCAGGTCCTTAACAATGAGATCTGACACTGCTTCAGTTTTTTGTGTTTTTTTTTTCTTTTTGGTGACACATTGAAAGCATTCTAAAACTGTGCTTTAGTTCTGGATTGCCACTCAAAAGACAAAACTGTTAAGCAATAAATGCTTTATAAATATTCAATATTAATATTTTCCTTCTCTCTCTTAAATTTGCTACCAGTGGTAAAACTGGCAGGTTAATATTGCCCCTGAAAGTCTGTCACACTACTTTTGTCATAAATGACATCACATTTCAGTGATATGGTTGCCTTCAGCATTAGATTCAGAAATGTCTGTTCTAGCTCTCCATGCTGCTGTTCTAGCTGCCAGCCTGAGCAAACAAATTTAATACTTTTCTGTTGACAAGTCTTTCCTAGCTTGTTAACTTTTTGATTGTTCAGCTGAACATAATGGGCATCAGTTTTCATAGCTGCTCACCATTTCGCTGGTTTGAAAGACAGAAACATTTGGGTTTTCAGCAGGAGCTGAGCAGACAAAAGCAAAGCTTCAAAAGGGTGGGTGCATGAGCAATAATAAATACATACACCCACTTAGAGCAAATAGCTTTATAGGGTAAATTTACAAAAGTGCACAGGTTTACAGATGAAAAGCAGGAGACTAATGGACTTCAGATGCTCAGGCACATACATCAGTCCCACTAAGCACCCTCTTGAATCTTACAGCATCTAAATACCATTTAAAATATAGCCCTGAGCAATACTGTGCTCCTTTGATCCCCGGAATAAGCAGAGAGAGCCTGAAGGCAGCTCTGTATCACTGGGACTATTGGAGGTCCCAGTGATTTGTAAGGATCCATGACTCTGCTCCTCCTTTGCACACCCTCCAGAGCTTGGGTGGCTGGTGAGAGGATGCTGCCTTTGTGCTGTGGAGAGCATCACTGCTCAGTGCCAGCTCAAGGGTGCTCAGGGTTGCTTGAAGCTGCTCCTCCTACAATAGAGATGAAATTCAAGACAAAATTCTGCTCACAGATGCTTCACACTCAGGAAGCAGCAAGAGGAGGCATGACGTGTGGTTATATAATCTTTATATTTGTAAAAACATACTGGTTTTACAAGGAATTATGGTTTTATGAAGATGTAGGCTCCGGCTTAGTATTGCCAGTCTCTAAACTTCGTGCTATAAAAATATCATGCAGTTGCCATGTTTGCAGATTGCATGGAAGAAAAGCTGTGTCTCTCTTTTCAGTTTATTATATGACTCAAAAATGGGTTCACTAGTAAAGCTAAACTGCAATTAAGGCAATGAAGGGTTTCCATCTAGTTAGGCATTTTTAATAAATAATTGGGAGTGGAGAAACCTGTCCTGAAATCAATGGCCTGCATCATCTGAGATGTGAGAAATAGCAAGTGAATGGAAAGTAGAAATTGTTAGGCTTTATTTGGAATTTACTTTTCTTCCTTCTTCAGGTCCATGTTTTCGTGAGATCATGGCAGTCAGAGAGAGAACCCTGGATAAAAGGGCATCTGTCTGCTCCTTGCTAAGAACAAAGTTCCAGGCAGTATTCTAGCATGGGATTATAATGTTCTGCTTGGATTTCATTTGTCATGTCAGTGCTCTGCTAAGAAATCAACAGTGTTTACATTTAATTTAAGCACATATATAAATAAATATTTATTTTAATATACATACAATAATGTTCACATGGAGTGTGCAGAAATGCAACTTATAGATCAGTGCTTTTAAGGTAATATAGAATTTAATAAAATAGAGAGGGTAGTTGTTTAACCAAAAAGATTATTTCAAATTTAATTTAGATATTTTAAACTATATTTTAAATTAAATTTTAGAGACTGAGTGTTGGACTTAAATCATGCTTCATCATCTTGAATATTGAGTCTTACATGTTGGATATACGATTCATGGTGCCACACAGAAGTTAAATCTGTGCCATAATCTTTTTATAGATATCCCAACTATAGCAAAATCACACATGATTACCTGAATGATGGAGTATATTGCAAATTTTAGATTCCTTCTATCTAATCAGGAATTCCACTGTACGGGGCAAACAACCAAATGTTTCAGTTCTCCAAAGATGATAAGGTGCATTCTTTCACTACACACAAATATGTGGGTGTGAATGACAGGTCCTACCATCAGGAGCCTTCAAAAAATCTGTGTGTTATGGTATGTGGGAGGTATTTTTTGTGATGATAGTAGTTCTTGCTACATAAATACCCGTGAACATTTCAAGACAAAGAAAAATAATCATTCTTTCTGTGTGCTTTGGGATAATGTTACAAGTGCTATGTTAACCTGAAATGTTAGACATCTTCCATGTGAGGAATGCTTTCTCCAAACAGATGTTTCAGCAGTCCCTGTTCCCTACACAGCTGGGACTTCTGTCATCCTTTGAGCTTTTTGGTTTCCTCCTTCATTTAGGATTTCACATTATGCTTATCCCTGCAGGCTTTTTCTTCTGAGTCCCTTTGGCTGTCCCCAGGCCGTCTGCCACCTGTGGCTGCAGCTGTTTAAGAGCCAGCCCTTCAGTTAAAGGGGTTGTGTTTGTAAGAGGAACACTCCCCATATCCAGACCAATGTATGAGGAGTTGGAATCTGTCTTTGCTCAGCGCCTGTGGGTTCCAGAGTTGCTGTGTCTGGCAGGCAGAATGGTGGAGTGTGAATTTCCAGCACGGAACCTGACCCTAACTAACCCCTGGCATGAATATGCATCCCACTAAAAGCAAGATGGCTTGTCCCATTTTCTGTCAGTGTTCCCTACCACAGCAGCAGTCTCAATCCCACTGTGAAACACTGTGCAGTCCCTTCTCTGCTCAGGCAAGCTTGAAAATATGGTTTTCAGCAAAAGTGCCGAAGACAATTGAGTGCTGGAGGACTCATCCTCCAGGACATAAGTGCTCACAAGACAAGGGGAGGAAACAGCTTGGGAGTCCTGAACAACAATCCTTTCCAACAGGCTGAGACATTTTATTTATGAGGAATAGTAGTCATGTGTGGCAGTTTAAGCATTTATTGATCTGCTTAGTTCGAATGCTAGGACATTGGAACAACTTGCCATGACACTCATTCCCCAGTGAACCATAAAGTTGTGGAAGGAAAGAAGGAAACGTAACCAAAAAATATGCTTAGGACCTTAGGTTTCCCAGAGCTCAGTGTTAGCCTGAGCCCTTCAGAAACTGCAAATGGCCACAGGAAGGACACATCATTTAAATGAATAATCAGTATGAAACATGATGATATTTCAGTATATAACATGAACATCTTTCTCAAAATATTGTCACCAAGATTACACCCCTATATATACTATATATATATAGTATATATATAGTATAACTATACTGCTGGCATAGTTATATCTAGATTTCCGATCAGTAGTATAAACAACAAGATACCTGAAATGTTAAAATATAGCTTAATTAAGATCCATTTTCTCCCTTCCAGACCTCAGATTTTAGAAAGCTTTGACAGTGGTAGTATTTTAAGATCTAGAACATTGAAAATGGGGGGTAGATTTCATAATATCAGATGGAATCTGCCTAATTTAAGTCCAAGAAAGAGTTTACTATGACTGTGTGAGATCTAAATTTGTACTGAATAAAATAAGGGTCTTTCAGGAGGCTTAATTTTGAAATGGCAATTTAATCAAAACCACTTTAATCTTACCCCCTAAAAAAGAATTTTGAACTTGCCTCCAAAGCAAGAACTAGCCATACATCCAGTGCATCATCCTGCAGAGCAAAATCTTAATGCTTGCCTGTAAAAAACACATTTTGGAACCATTGTATTGATATCCACTAGCACAGTCAGGGAAGGGAAGGATTTCCCTGTGCCTGTGTGACTGGTGTTGGCTTAGTTAAAGAAGTCATCATTTCCAGCCTACTCTATACTCTCTACACAATGTTTTTACTGTACTAAAATGTGAACATTTTTCTCATATATTATCTAGGACAAAGAGGATGACATTTAGCACTCAGACTGTGGATAACCCTAACCTATCAATGTAAAACAAGTCTGTTCATGTTGAGTTTTCTTAATGCTGTACAAGAAGCAAATAATCTATTTGCCTAGTCTACTGTAAGTTAACAGATTCATCAGGTTTAAAAATGTTTCTGCCCCTGGTGAACTGGTTTTACACTGTGCTGTCACTAATCAATGCTCCCGTATGTTATTTTTATAGGTGTTTGTCGGTAAACCAAGCAGTTTTCTGAGCAGTCCAAGCTGGGGCTGGGGAAGGAGAGGGGCAATTGATGACAGAATTACCCAGTAAAATAACATGGTAAGAAGTGTTATCCTTCATCTCATGTCAGAGTTAAGGCTGGTAGATGAAGCCTTGCCTTTCAACTAATTCAGTGCCACCCTAAAAACAGCTTATGAATTTACTTTATTCAGTGTTGAGGACTAATATTCTTGCTGGTCTCAGAATTTAAAAGTGTAGGTCTGTTGGGATTGCAGCCAGAAAATGCTGATTCCCCATAACGGAGAACTTTCAAATAATTTTTTTTATGTACAAGATAAAATTGCCACCTTCAGTAAAGACCTCTGTCACTTTTCCCATTGACTCTTTTCCCTTTCTGTATTTTTAATACCATCAGATCCCAGGGAACTTGCACTTTAAAAAGTAACACCTAAAAAGAAAAGTAACACACTGATTCCCTGAGTTGCTGCTGCTACACTGTCAGATAAAAAATAAAGCACAATAAGATGAAAATGATCCCTTCAACAATTTTATGACTGTTAAAAGAAAGAAAAAAAAACAAAACAACTTGACAACAAAACCCCCTCTGACTCCCTTGCCTTGAATGGAATTTCATCAGTTTGCCAGAAAGAGAAAGAACTCGACTTTAGAATCAGGTGCTGCCGCTCACTCTTAGTCAGCACCTTCCCAAAGTCATCTTCTTATTTTTAAGCTGGATTTCTAAGGTATCTGGGCACTTCAGCTGCTGAATTCTGGTTGTCAGTCATTTGTCTACAGACTTGTGAGTAGTTATTTAATGGCAGTTCAATTTTTCGTGGATGTTCTGTGAAGATGTGCTTCAGTGCTAATGTGGTACTTGCTCCTAAGTTCTGCCTTGGTAATGGGAGATGCATCTCAGAAGGCATCATGGGTTATCCTGCCTTTAGAAATCCTTATATTATGGCAAAACAGTGAAAACTGGATCAAATATCTAGTCTAATATCTGAAATAAAATATAATATTTTGTTTATTTTACCACTAGATTTTGTTATATTAAATCTATTCTGGGAAAAAGTACCCATTTTTTGTCTGCAGATATCAACTGATAAAAACCAGAGCTTTCCTTTGAATTTTATTCCAGTAGTTCACACCCTTCATTCTTACAATAGGAAAAACCAGGTCAGTTTGTGCTTTCATTGAGTTTTCAGACATTTCTGCAGTTGGTAGTGTCCTAATTTTCCTTCCTGAACAAAGTCCACAGGAAAATCCTCAGAGAATGACAGTTCCAGTTTATCAGACTCCAGATGGGTCACACTAAGTTTTCATAGGACGCTCTTTGTGACACATGGGAGACTTCCATCCTTGGTCTAGAAGGGTCAATCCTGTTCTGCCCAAGTATACCAACGCTTCCTCATCCCTTTATTGCCACAGAGCACATAAACCCTGCAGTTAAAATCTGGGACTTTTCTTAAATCATTGTAGGAAAAGATTCCCTTAGTGAGACTTTATATTTATTTACAGGTTTGCATTGTAAATGTGGTCATTTCATCAGCATTTTGATCTGGGCATGCTTTCTTTTTTAGGATAAAGTTTGAATGACATTGGTTCCTTTTTTTTTTTTTTAGTTTTCTTTTTCTTTCCCCAGTTTATTCATCAAGAACACCTGTGATTTTTAAAAACATTCAAGTTAACAAATGCAAGTCTTTTTTCATACTGAAAGACAAGATCATTGCCCACCTACCACATAAAGAGAAGCAGAGCACATAGAGATTAGTAACGAGATTTTGACTCAGGCAGACTTTGACCCCACTTACTGTTACAATTCTATCAAAGCAGAGATGAGATTGTCATAATTCTTTAACTTAAAAACTTCAGGAATTAAAAAAAAGACATTTTTAGGCACTTTGTCCCACTGTAAATAACTTAGCAAGATTGCATGAGTTCAGGATAATAGCTACAACCATTAGGATTTATAGAGCAAAATCAGTCTGCTCGGTTTCCTGAGATGGGTGGTAGCTTTGTGAAGTAAAAATTGGCAGTTTCACCACAGAAAATTAAATAGTTAATTAAGCCTGTTCATTATTTCATCTTGAAAATTATCTCATGCAGATGTAAATTTTAATAGCAGTGCAGTGTAAGGAATTGTGGTCACTATCAAAGACCCTGCCCATGTACCTGTCAGAATGAAAGCGCATGATAAAGTGAAGGAATTAATTACCTTTCAGACAAATCCAGCTTTGGAATTGTTTCTTTCCTAAAGAACAAGTGATTATAATGGCAAAAATTCCCAGAAAAGGAAGTTCCTATTTTTCCTCCCCTTTTAAAATAGTTTAGCTGATTATGTTATTTATTTGTTGTTAAAATCAGTCTTTGTTTTTATGGAGTATCTCCAGTTGGTAGAAAGTTGATTACAACAAAATATCAATGATATTTTTTTCTTCAAATGGCAAGAAATTATTTGGAATTGCAGAGTTTAATGATGGGCCTGGCAGTGCTTGGTTAACAAGCTCACTGATCCTAAAGGTCTTTTCCAACCTAAATGATTCAGGAACCCATTTCCAAAACAACAATACAAGTAATAAAAAAGGTGAAAAAGCACCATTCTGTCTGTTATTCTTTGAAGCACAGTGTAGGGTACACTGACACATATTTTCTTGACTTTGGGAACTGATTAGATGAACACTTTACACCTAAGAGTGAACATTTACATACTGAAAATATTCTAAGTAGTTTTAAGAACAGAAATCCGTTTATTCTTAGTAAAAAAAAAAAAAAGGAAAAGAAACACAGATTGTTCTGATCTGTACACTACTCCAAATTTTTAAAATACTGATTGATTGAAGGTCTTTATCTTGATAGCTAAAATCTCCAGGGAAATTTTTCCTGAGGCGAATTTTCAGCTTTAAAATTGAAACTGTCCACCAAGGGGAAATCTCATGGAAGTAAGTAGCAAACACCTCAGATAGGCAAAGTATATAAAATTCAGAGCACTGGGAGATCAGACTGGCCATGTGCCTGTTCAGTCTGAAAAAGGCGCATGGATCTTGCAGGTTTTGACTCAATGTTGTGTTTTCATACAAAAAAGTGCTCACAAAAACAAGTCAAATAATATAAACCACATACATATTTCCTGTGACCAATCAAGGAAGTATAAAATGAGATCAAAAAAGAAGGTTTTAGTATTATTTCTGAGCAGTATTTTCAGATATCATAGAGATAAGTATATAAAAAATTGTGAAGAGTGGAAGTCACCAGTGCCATATTTCTTGTTGCACGCACTATGAGATTTGCACATAGGTATGAAATTCAGTGATGTCTATTTCAGCTCAGCCTTGCTACATGAAACTTGTGTAGGCAAAGCAAATTGACAATAAATCAGATTATTCAGGGCAGACTGTAACAACAGCACTGGTTCTAGGTTCAGTTTTGCAGAAGGAAGATGGTAGCAGAGTATTGTATTGTAAAAGCAGCTGTGGTTTGTCTACTCTTGTTTTCACATGAAAAGTTTTTTTGACTTAGTGTTGCACTTGTGTTCTCCTTTCTTACTGTGTTATTCATGGCTATTTCCCATTATACAAACTGATATGAAATTGTGGCACTGTTCTCTGAATTGTGACATCTCGCCAGCTGGCAGCTGTTACACGGGGAGAACATGCATCTCTGGTAGCACAGGATATCTGTAATGACCCCTCTGTGAGGAGGAACAGCCTAAATTTTTCCATGCCAGCTGATCCTGTGAGTGTAGGGAAAGTGTATGGAAGTGATTTGGGGGCATTTTGTTATGTCTGATGTTGTATGTGCTTTGCAGCTTCTGTGTGAGCTTCTGTGAAGAGATCAAGGAAGGTAAAAAGTTTGTGCTCTCTGTCTGTGACCCAGATGCCCAAGGAAGGACAACACAGAAATGTCTTCCCCAAGCACTGTCACTTTTACTGCCTGGGGAAGCTAAACATTTTCTCCTCTTACATCATCAAAGGAGAGGGTTGCTCAAGTTGCAAACTGATCCAGTTCTGGAAAAACTGATCCATTCTCTTACTCTTAATTTCCTACTGGGGACTCTGGTGAGAGACTTTTTACAAGGGCATGTAGAGACAGAGGAAGGGTCAATGGATTCCAGCTGAAAAAAGGTAGATTTAGGTGAACTCTAAGGAAGAAATTCATTATTTGGTTGAGGCATTGGAACCAGTAGCCAAAAGAAGTTGTGGGTGATCTATCCTTGAAAGAGGTCAAGGCCAAGTTTGGGGGGAAATTGAGCAACCTGGTCTAGCAAGAGGTGTCACCATGGAAGAGGGGTGGGAATAGATGACCTCTTCAATGTCCTTTCAATTCAAACCATCCAATGATTCTGTGACTCCTTAATTCTTTAAGGAGAATCCTTCCTTCACAGCTAAACCTCACACCACACTGGGAGCTTATGAAATCCACCCCGTTTTAATGAAACAGAATTTGTGTTCATTGCAAGAGCAAAGGCAGTGCATGAGTATATTCAGCTATGGATATGTTGTTGCTTTCATCATTCAACTTGGAGGTTTTCCTCCCTGACTGTATATAAATCAAAACCACATTTCTTGCTCATCATGCAGTATAGCAGGAAATGGGTACTGAATTGGGAGAGAAAGAGGCAGTGGGGGAAAACACATAAATGCTAGCAGCACCCTCCAGCAAAAGCATCTCAAATGTTTCAGCCACTGTATTCCAGGAAGTGAAATTTCAGTTTCTATTATTGCTCAAAATAACTAAATATAGAAGCAAATGAAAAATCTGTCACAGAGGGATGCTAACATGAAGGGCATCTCTTTCCCCTCAAAGCTTTATGACCCTGCCTGAATGGGGGTTAAAGGGATGTAAGTAGAAGCAGCATATGACAGATAATCCTTCAGTTCCCTTTGAGGTACAAAAGGCAAGCCTTAGAGGTGTGAAACTGGCCTGTGTGTGAGACAAAAATCACAATGAAATGTGAATAAAATGGAAAGAAATAGAACACCCCCAAGGCAGTGTTTGCAGTGTCACCTCCCGCCCAGGAGACAGCCTGAGCCCTGGTCTCTGCAGGTTCCTCTGCTTTTGGATCACTGTCTGCTGCTGCTGCCACTACCCACAGAGCCTCTTAACAAGCAGAAGCTGTTAGCTGAGCTAATGAGACTGGAAAGGTGCAATGAAATCCCTTGTACACTAAAGCTTTGACTGTAATCTGGGCCATTTTTGTTCATTGTGGCGAAAATGTGGCAGAGGAAATAACAAACTGTTGCTGAATTCCCGTTTTTGGAAACAACTGGAAGATTTTCATAGCTTTGAACAAAGGTTTTGCTTGAAACTACAGAGAAGGATGTCTTCTTTGTTCTTTTTACACTGTTCTTAAAATTTAGACAGCCCTAAAACCCTGGGAAATGGCGCAATTCTGCACACACCCTTCCCTCCACATATTTCCCCAACAATTGATACTGATAATTAATATAAGCTTTATCCTAGAGCTGTTTGGTCCAGTTAAAACTGCAATGTAACTTAGGCTTTTGAAGCTATAAAAATGATATGTTAATATGGATAACAAGAGCATTTTGCCAACTTTGCCACAATACTAGACTAAGCCATCCTCAGCCACTCACTTAGCAGGTTTTGTGAGAATTCAATTTACATAGAAATGTTTATCCATTGTTATTCATTGTTCCATGCTTCCTCTTCTTATATTACATTTTTTTAGCTGTTACAAAAGAAAAACTTCACTTAATATGTTCTTAAAATTTTCACAATTAAACAAATGGATAATGGCATCTTGTTTCTCACAATGTTCAAGGCCAGATTTTACTGTTTCACTGATACCAACCTGGAAAGATGTTTTGTCATGAGAAGATATCATGCAGAGCCAAAATATTGCTAATCTCCATAGGGCATATGATTTACAATACCTGAATATACAGCAAAGAAGAGAAGTTTTGCCAGATCTACTTTTATTTTTTAATCTAAGCAGGATATTAGCATTATGGAGATGCTTCTTGCAGGTGTTTTATGATCTCTATAACAAACTTGCCTTGCCATAATGAGCATCAGACTATTTGATGTGTTTGTTAAAGCATGAGTTCCTGGAGGCATGTGAATGTGGAAGCCTTTCAATTTTTATTTGAAAACATCTGAAAATCTCCTCTTGTGGCTGCCAAAGAACCTTTGGAAAATGTGTGTCATGCAGGTTCAAAAGTCAGAAAGAAAATATAAAGGAATGAAAATATACTTTTAAAATACCTAGAGAAATAAAAGGATTGTTTTTAGTGCCTGACTTCAGATGCTTTATTGTTTAGATTTGCAGAAACAGTACTACATTTGTGAATTTTACTACAAGCAAGATATAGTGTTATAGAAATGAAGGTTAACGGTGTTTGAATTTCTGTGATGTGCATGTAAATCTGACATATGCCAGTGTTGAATTTCATAGGCAATACAAACTTTTTTTGCCACTAAAAATCATCATTCCTAGTGAAATACCTATTCTGCTAATATTCCTCTAAAATTTCCACAACTTTTTGGAACCAAAACTGACCTTTGAAAATTGGAGGACAACTGAGAAGTTATTTTAAACACTTTACCCTCGTTGACTTGCTAAATCAAGATGAATTATAGTCAGCTCTGGACCTGTTTATGAGCTTGTTGAGATCACAACCTACAAAGAGCACAAGGGTGTTCCCTTCCATGTGCAGCTCCCAGGAGCAGCTTTAAAGCCATGAAGAGACACCAGATCTGAGCTTGAGCTTCCCCTGAGCACAAGGGCTTTAAATGGAGAATGCTGATGGCTAATTCCTAGGATGAAAATCTCTTTTTTGAATGTTTTTCTCAAATATTTCTGTCTGCATGGATGTGGCTGCTGGGAACAAGAGGAAATATAGATGTGATGGGAGTGGGTAATTGTTGCCTGCTTTTCTTATTTAAATACTCACTTTCACAGGGCATTTCAAAGGGCATAAAATGCTCCCTGTTCAACCAGAGGAACTTCTGGGGATAAATGCCATCTTTGCAAAATGTTATAGACACCCTCTGCAAGGACTTTAAATGACAATGGCCTCCTGAAAACATTGCACAGAATATATATAAATATGGTGCTCAAAATGTGTAATATTTTAGATAAAACATTGCACTTTTATTGTATTTGCAGGGTCCCTTGTGGCAGGAAGGAATGATGAATCTGACTCCATGTTCTCAGAAGGCTAATTTATTATTTTATGATATTATATTATATTATATTAAAGGATATTGAACTATACTATACTAAAGAATACAGAAAGGATACTTACAGAAGGCTAAAAAGATAATAATGAAAACTTGTGACTCTCTCCAGAGTCCTGACACAGCTTGGCATTTATTGGGCAATAAGCCAAAACAATTCACAGGAAACCAATGAAACAATCACCTGTGGGTAAACAATCTCCAACCACATTCCAAAGCAGCAAAACAGAGGAGAAGCAATCAGATAATTATTGTTTTCATTTTTCTCTGTGGCTTCTCAACTTCCCAGGAGAAAAATCCTGGGTGAAGGGATTTTTCAGAAAATATGAATGTGACACACTTTTACTTTCATGAGTCTCCAATAAGTTCCTGTGACTTTCATGTGAGCCAAAATGAGGGGACAAATTGTTTTTTCTGTTGACTGTGTCATTGCCATTGATACAATTGACACATTTTGGCCTTTTCCATGTTTATGACTATTCTGTATTTTTGTTGTAAGTATTTTGTTCTAAGTATTGCATTATCTCTTCACCTTCTTCCACCACAAGAAAATGAATGCTGCTGCATTTTGATCTTATTTACACGGCACAGATCTAGAACCACTCTGCTAACTCCATATTCTCAAATTACTTTAAAAAACACCAATTCCTTCCTTTCAAACAACTTTCCAACCAACTTAATGGGACATTTTTCCTCATTGTGACTACAGCATTAACCTGAGTGATGATAACACCTGATATGCAATCTGAATTTATTTCACAGATTTACCTGCAGAAACTGGGGCATATATACAATGATCTCTTTCTGTTTTATGTGTAAATATTGACTCAGTCACCTCTTTACTTGCTCCAGGTGTTGTTTGCAAGATGCAGATGGACATTTATCTGCCTGCTCTCCATGATCATACTGAAGGTGGAGGTGGAATCATGCTTGGAGGGCTGTGCAGTTACAAAATTGGTGCTTTAAGGTCAGGGTAACTCTTCTTGCAGTGTTTCCAGTGTTTTATAGGAGCCACCCAGTCTTCCACAGCGTTCTGCTCCACAGATGACACAGTCACAATTCAGCATCGTGGGATTTATTTTCCCCCTGCAACAAAAAAGAATGGAGAAATCTGTGGTGAGGCTTTTTGCTAATACTGCAGTAATCTGGTGGGTTAGCAGATGGTTTATGCTGCTTTTGGATGCCCTTTTCACTGCTTACTGTGAGAAGGTCATAGCAGCTGATGTAGCTGCTTCTGTTAAGTTCACTGCCACCAGCTGCAAGGGCATTTGTTTCTTTTGTTTCTTTTCCTTTATTTTTTTTTTTTTTTTTTTTTTTTGTAAGCAGGTCATTTAGGGTCAGAACTAAGGGAATAAGTTATTTACAGGTGTTTTATCACTATAACACTCTAATTTGTCCTGGTATTTCTTTTCCATTATTACAGTGCAACAAACTAAACTGCAAAAAAATTGCAATCTTTGATAGTTCTGGAAGGAGAAGCTCCAGATTAATGCCCACAAGAGTATTCAGACCAATGTGGGCAAGCTTGTCTTCCTTTGAGATGAGATTTGCACATCAATTGTGCAGTGTTAGTTAAGGGCTTGCCTTGGAGGATAAGCCCTGCAATTGCATTTCTCATTCTGGACTTTTTCTGAAAAAAAAGGTCTTGTCACCAAAACAGTGACTTTCAATATGGCTTTGGATTGATCCAAAGAAGCAGAAAAATTTCCTTAGACTGATGCAACAGGATATGCAAAGATTTCATTCCGTTTGCGTACAATGGGAACAACTTTTCATCTTAGAATGGCAACTTTGTGATGCTGACAGTGATGTAAATTGTTATGTGAATTGAAGGGAAAATATGTGTTTTGTTGTAATATCATCTAGTGGTGTCCTGCCAGGTACAGAGCAACTTCAGCTTCCATTGCATCCATCTGAGCTGCAGGCTTGGATTTAATTGTAATGTTGTCTTCAGTGTAAAGTAAGAGGTAGTTCTTCCAGGAAAATACAAGTCCATATTTTTTGTCTGTTTTGGTGTATGGTCTAATTTATTTTGAAAACAGAAGTGTTATTTTTGACCTATGTGAATCATTCAGTGTAGGTGTCAATAAAAGTGTTTCCCATGTCAGGGCTGGAATTGGCACTTAATGCAGAGAGATTCTAGGAAAAATCCAGGAATTGAAACTTCCTTCCTGTAACTGTTTCCTCCCCTATGGATAAACATTGTGACTCATTCATTTTTTAAAAATATTTGATTTTATGGTGTTTCTTTTTAGACTGGCTTGTACAGCCCCTGAATTACAGTGAGAACCTCAAACATTGCTAAATAACCTAAATAACCTAATTAATATCCTTAATAACCCAGCAGTCAGGCTCTCATGTGGATGCCTGGCTTAGCTCCCACAAAGTGGAGAGGCTCTTGTAGCCATGAATTTTATTTTACATTTCCATTCAGAGAGAGGAAGAAAAGATGAAAATATAATAAATGAGTGACATAGATATTCATGTGTGGTGGAAGGGATTTTTCTGTGTGTTCTCTTTATGTAAAACTTTTTTTTATGTCACACTATCATGTGTGGAAGAGATGTTCTTTTCTATCATGTTCTGTTATTTCAGAAACTGGGACATAAGCTGCTGTCCTGCTCCAATGTAACAACTTATTTCATCATTCAAGAGGTTCCTTTCCCCATAATTGCTGATGATTTCTGCAAGGCCTAGTCTCAGTCAAAGAGATTTTACTGAAGATTTGCCAAAAATATAAAAGTGATTGTTCAAATTTCTGTTAAACTGATAAAGTTTAAAGGAAAAAGTAAATCTACAACAAAAATAAAATACACATTATTTACAAAAATAAAAAAATTCTTCATCTTTGAGTTTTTAAACAATCCTTCATTGACAGAATCATAAAATAGTCTTGGCCATACTATACAAACCCTCCAACAATTCTGAAACTAGAAATATCACAATCTGTCATAATATTTATCAGTAAAAATTCATGATTTTGAGCAACTAATTTTAAAATAACTACTTTCTAAAGTATTTAAACAAGAAATTTAAATTTCTTAATATTAAATACTTAGAAAGCATTTAAATAAATACTTTCTAAGGTTATATTGTCAAAAATATTGCCCTTTAAATAAAATTTATACTAGCACAGTACTCAGTTTTGAGAAGAGATATATGTTTGTGGACAAAGGCAAGGACCTCAAAGATCAGTGTACTAATTCAGATTTGTCTTTTGACTGTGTTTTTTACCACTTTCATTCTTCTCCTCTAAGAAAAAAGTGGTTTTTCTTGCTGACTTATAGACAAGATATTCTTTTTCTATTATTTGAAAGTTTTAACTAAGATCACAAGTTTTTGTACTTTCAAGATTCCTTCCTTCCTTCCTTCCTTCCTTCCTTCCTTCCTTCCTTCCTTCCTTCCTTCCTTCCTCCTTCTTCTTCTTCTTTTTCTGGGAAATGGAACTGCTATTATTTTGTACTCAAAAAGGAAAGGTGGCACTAAAGAAGGAATTTCCAAACTATTGAAACATTAAGAAAATTAAATAGACCAGAGCTCACTATTTTCCTGTCATTGACTATTGCATTGAGAAGCATATATTACACAAACAATTAATTCTTGGGAGATACTATAGTCGTTTTATATTCTTTTCTAAATTTCTATATTTTAGGTCATAAATTAGAAATATGAAAAATAGAAATGCAAATTAGATTTTTGTAAAAACTTAATGTATTGTAAAAGAATGACCCTGCTCAGGGTCTCCTTTCCCCCTTTCCCTACCAGATTTGTGCAGCTGCGCATGAATGGGAGCTGAGCTCTAACACTCCTGTGGTTGCACACTGGTCTGGCAAAAAACCGGTTATTACAGGAAAAAGGAGAGTATTTTAAAGCTACTTTGGATGTTTTCTTCCTTACAATGTTATTTTCTATGTTGCCAGATGGAGCTAAAGCTTTTTCTCCCCTGTGAAAATTAGGAAAAATTCTTTTTCCATTGTCTGTCATCAGAAACAGATTTTTAAACCTTTGACAAAAAGGAGTGACTGAGATATTTGAATTCTGGACAAGTGGTGGCCTGGAGAAACTGTTTAAAATTCTCTTCAAGGCTGGGTTTTCTATGCATGGGCATTTTATATTTCCACATCAGATTAGTATTGAAAGGAACATTTGTTCTAGATGGCCTTTCCATGGAGTACTTTGGAACAGCAAATGTTGGAGCATAAAGAGCAAAAAGACTAAATGAATTTTGGGTCAGATGTAAGTGGGTTTTAGGATTTTCTCCTAAATCCTTTTCTTGATGAGGTTTTCTGTTAAAAAAATGCTGCTGCTAGCAGGCTGTGTCTGCCCACAGAAAAAGCAAATGGAGTACCCAATTCCATTTTGTCTACATGTTTGGTTTTTTTGTTTTTTTTTTTTCTTTTCCTGCTTTGTTAACCCATGTCAGCCTCTGTTCCAGCGTCTTTTAGCAGGTAGGACTTTCTTCCCCCTCAGAGTGTTTCTGTGCAGGCAGATGATGCTTTTGGGTCTGATGTGCACTCCAAGATTTTCTGTGGCAGAAATGATACTGCCATCCCTGCTTAGAGCAGGAGGGAAATAATTCAGGCAGGGCTTTAATAAGGTAATTCTTGTTCAAGTTTGGGTATAAATGGACCTCAGTGTCCCTGTCAGAGCTGAACCTGAAACCCAGAAAATGCTGGAGATGCAGAAGGAATAAATGAGGTGCTGGAGTTACAAGGGTCAGGTCTCTGTGTAATGCAGTGGTGGGAAAGAGGGTGAAAATAAAAAGTGGAAAGAAGGAAAAGAAAAAGTGCAAGGAAGGCTTAAAGGAGTGCCAGCCTTATAACCTGCAAAAAACAGAGGAGAATTTCATAGGAAAAGGTCAAAAGGACTGGGGTCCAAGGCAGCTGCATGGTTGAGTGCCCAGCCAAAGGAGAGCTCTGGCAAGGATGTGACAATAAGATGAATATTGGCATATTTCTCTGAATAGAAAAGGAAGCACATGCTTCTAATTCTTTCACATAATGCATTCGAAACATATGCTTGATAGCCATGGAGAACATTTGATGGAGTGTTTACAGAATAGGCAGAACAATTAAGATAACAGAATGCTGTGTGTCCCTGGAACTGCTCCAATTTCCCCCATACCCCTTTGCCTTTGTACTGCTGGGTTTTTTTTTTTTTCTTTCTTCAAAGAGATTTTTGCTCTTCTGGCAGTTTGGTCTGATTTTAAATTTTTCAGCAAACTATTTTATTCTCATGGACAATATATTTTCCATCTTTCACAAACTTTTGCTGAATAGCCTGGTTTGAGCTTGAGCTTCGTTTTCCCCCTATTCCCCTAAATTCAACCAAGTTTAAAATAAAACAAATTTTAAAAAGTAGCAAGAAAATAAACAAAATGTATACAGTTTTGTAATACCTGTGTCAACATGAAAATCCTGAAGTTCAAGTCCTAAACAGATTTGTCTGTGACATTTCCCTTCATCTGAAAGATAGATGAATCACGAACTCTGCATCAGTTTCAATCTCATTTTCCTGAGACTGATGCTGTGGTATAAAAATCTTTCAAAGACATCATAGGAGATCTCTGACACCATCTAAAAGCTTTGTGTTTATGTTTGCTTGGTTTTCGCTTTAGAAATATCAGTTCAGATACCTGCAGATTAAGGACAATCAGCAGCTGTTTATGAGGAGAATGTCTCAAAAGACAATAAGTATCTTGATGTGCTTAAATGTCTTCATATCACAGATGACAGATGTTTTCTTTGGTGTGAGGAAGCAGCCAGGGAAAGAGAGGAAGGTTAGACGAGCAGTTTAGGACAAATGTTTTTAAACTTTTAAAATATTTATCTAACAAATAGAACTTAAAATAACCTGTTTATTTTTAGATTTTGTGCATTGCAATATTTTCCCGTGATAGCAATAACAAGAAGAATTTCTCATTAAAGTTGCCTCAATAGAATCTTTTGAAGGAACAGAAATTCTATCATTAATATTGCTTTTGGCATAGCATATGAAGAGATTAAATGTTACATATTTGAAGTAATGTATAGCATCTATTAGGAATAATAAAAGTCTGTAGTCTCAGTTAAATGCATAAATGTTATTTCCTTTTTGTTTGCTTGGTGCATAAAATATTGTTACCTGATTATATTAAATTAATGACAGTTTTAGCTGGATAGAGAATATTAACTTTTTTTTTTAGTCCCTTGTTTATAATCACAGCAAAATTATAACTCTAATAGACTGTATTTCAAAGTTCTAAAGATTATTCAGATAGTCTGGAAGGTCAAAATTAGTTATTATTAGCTAAATAATCTGGTTTGATTTGTCTGTACCAGTCTAGAACATCCATGGTAAAAAACAGACTGCAGCAGTCCTGGAAGAGCTGGAGTTACAGCCCAGCCACAGCTGTGAGAGAAAAGTGAAAAGTTAAAAAGTTTTACTTTTATCCCCTTCTCAAAGGAGAAAATATACTTAAAATTCAGCTCTGTACTAGATTTGGTTAAGCTGTGTGTGCAGGGTTGCTAAAGAGGCTGAGAAGGGCAATCTAATATTGCAGTCATGCTGAGGTTTGTACACTGGGTTTTGCTTCATAAATAATGTGAATTTGGACAAATCAAAGTTCAGCTATCAGAAATTTCAGAAGTGGGAAAATGAAATTTTCACAGATTAGATTAAAAGGATAACTCAGATAATGTGAGGATTTTAATACAGGCAACCACAAAATACAACTCACACTTGTTTCTAGTGCAGTGCCATTATGATAAGGTCAATAATTTATGGGTAGCTTTCATTACTCCCAGCCAAACATCTCAAAAAAATATATATAGGAAAATAAGTTGTAAACAGATGGAAATGCATTTTTGAAGCATCTAACAAATTTACTTCGACTTTATGCAGTATGAATGTAGCACTTTTTATTTACAATATACATTTAAAAAAAATAATTCAGATAATAATGGTGTTGTGGTTTAAACTTTGCTGGAAATTAAACAACTCACTCAATGCTGCCAACTCTTCTGTCTTCCCCAGCCACTTCTCCCCAGAGAAAGGATGGGGAGGAGAATCAAAGTAAAACTTGTAAGATGAGACAAGAACAGCCTAATAATTGAAAATAAAATACAGCCGTAATGGTAAATTTGAATAATAATGGTGACAGTAAGAAGCAAAACCAAGTGATTTCATGCACAATGCAATTGCTGACCAATACTTACTTGCATTCCCAATCCCAAATTGTCTCCTTTTCCAGGTATCTGCCCTCAGTTTATATATTGGGCATGACATTTTATGGTGTGGAATGGCCCTTTGGTCACTTTGGGCCGCCTGTCCTGGCTGTGCTTCCTCCCAGGTGTTTTTGGATCCTCAATGGCAGAGCATGAGGCAGAAGAAAAGTCCTTGCCTTAGGGCAAACACACCTTAGCAAAACCCAAAGCATCAGTGTGTTATCAACACCATTCTCATTCTGAATCCAAACCACAGCCCTGGAAACTCTACTGAGAAGGAATTAACTCTGTCCCAGCTGAAACCAGGACAAATGGTAAGGACAATTTTCTCTCAACTGGAAATTTTAATGTTCCTCATCCCAGGTAGAGCTAAGGTTTTTTGTGTGACTTAATTTTTCTGTTGTCCGTACCTTAGTGCATGCAGTAAGACACTGCAGTGCTTCTGAATTTTCCAAGAATGCAATTTTCACTGAAGTCATTGAAATATTACTGCAGTGATTTCACAGTTGACAAATTAGCAGCCACATTCCCTGACTTAACTTGTGTTGAATGCTCATTACATTTGGGATTCTTCTGTTTTTTAATTAGTAAAATTTTTATACAGGAGGAGTAAACAAGAAACCTGGAGAGAATGCTAACAGCTTATATTTCCAATAGCATGAAGCTATGTATAAATATGACATGATGCATCCACTTCCCCTATGGAGCAAATATTTGTAATTGTCAGGATGATTGATGTTGAAATAATAATCAGCTTTTCTTTGTTGCAATTTCAGAGAGAAGCCATAATTAGATGTGACAAATACTTTGGAATTGACCTGACTGTCTTTAAAAACTTCCATAAGTAATCTCAGTGGGAGAGGCACATGCTAAGAGATTATTTCAGTTTGAAAAGGAAGAAATTTTTCTTTCACTGTTCCCTGTACATTTGACAATAAATAATGGGGATTTCATTGTGACATTTTTGGATATTTACATAATGGCTTGAAATGTGGTTGTGAAGAAAGAGTGGTAGACACTCTAATTTACTTGCTAAACAGTTCCATCAGGCTTTTATTGAGCTTTTCTTATTTCTTGTAAGATATACAAAGTGACAGTTTCATCTCAAGATTTTGCATTGGAATAACCGTGTTTGTAAGAAATCTCTTTATCTTGCACATATTTTGTCTTTCATTCCGTAAAATCTTATATACTCTAAGTACCTTTTTATTCGAAATTTCCAGCAGACTGCTCATTTTCAACTCAAACACACACATACATGCAGGCTGTTCATGGCCCAGTACCGTCTTTGAGTGGTATATTTTATTTATAAATGAGACCTTGCCTTGGCAGATCAGATGAAAAATCAGAATATACACTGCACCCACTCTGGAGATGGTCCAGCTCCCCTGTTCAAGCAGAGTCCCTTAGAGGTGGTTACTCAGTACCAGGTCCAGGTGGTTTTTAATATATCCAAGGAGGGAAAATCCACAACCTCCCAGGGCAATCTGGACAATGGTCAGTCACTCTCTCAGGGAAAGCAGTGCTCCAATATGGTCAGACAGGCCCCTCTGTGTTTCAGGCTGGGCTTGCTGCCTCTCAATGCGGGGTGCCGAAGAAATTGTTGCAGAAAATTAAAGCAGAAATGTAAACTCTGTTACACCTATCACCTACAGATAAAAAAGTGACAAAAAGGCCAACTACTTGCTGAAAACTTTGTAGTCTAAGTAAATGCCTCTCTGTTCTTGTTGTCAGTTGAAGGACTCCCCAAATTAATTTGTCCATGGGAAGTAGTAGTGGTGTGGTCTTTATTTCAAGAAACTTTTCTATCAAGCTTTTTGACTCCAGGGAAAAAAGACCCAAAAAAATCTTCTAATCTTCTTTTCTTATATATGTGAGAGTATAAAGTCTGTACATGCCATGGCCTTCACCTTTTTACCTTGTAGGCGATATATCTTTAGTTTATGCAAATGCTCATTGCTACACCCACTTCTGTGGCACTGTACTGCTTCTCAGCAGCCTGTCTACAGCAGCAGGCTGATGTCAAGTGGACATCAAATTATTTGGTTTGTGTGTGCCCATGTCATACTGTTGGAACTCAGCACATCCCTCTGGGTGTCCTGAGTTGCTGAGAACCCCACCAGGGGGCTCAGAGACCCTGGCACACAGCCCAGAGCAGCAGGGGATTTGATTTTGACCCTTGGAGCAAGTTGCCAGCTTTGTATGAGGACCTGAGAGTCACACAGGTTTGAATAGTGCAATAACAAAATAATCACAGGGTGAAAATGTAGATTTTACAATTTTTGGTATGAGGGTTATGGGGACAAGATGGAGGAATTTGAGTGTGTCTGACCTTTCTTCTTCTTCTTCTTCTTCTTCTTCTTCTCCATTTTCTGCTGTGATGATGGCACTTTGGGATTGGTTTAGAGTAGAATACCTAACATAGGTGATAGGCATTGGGAATTAAGTGTAAATATGTTATACGTAGTTTGTAGTATAAAAGGACAGCACCACCTTGGGGGTGGTCAGAGTGCCTGTGGCTGCCCTGAAGAACAGAAAGAAAATTTTATAGATAAGAATTAATAAACTACCTCAAGACCGAAAAGTGAAGAGTCCAGACTCGTTCTTCAGTTGCGCGGGCCGAAGCAGAGATATACAGAGCATCTTGGGGCAGCAATTATCAACAGCAACCCAAGATCATACAGTAACAGGACAGTGCTCCATGCTCTCTCTTTGTCTTTTGAATTCCAATTAAAAACCCTGTTACATTCCAGTCCCCACCAGCAATGTCCAATACAAAAGTGGGCTGTGGATTTGATGCAGCCTTGAGTAGAATTGGCTTAATGTCAATTTCAAATTTACCTCCTGTTGTGTTCTTCTCCAGGGATGGTGTCTGCACAGGACTGGGCAGGTTTTATGCTGTGTTTTAGGGTCTTGGTTCTGCTTTGTTAGCTCCAAAGGGGTGTGATATATCTATAACAAAGACTGAAAGCCATTAGAGCCCCACATTCTGTTGACAGTACCATTTTGCACAGTAGTTTATTGCCTGCATGTTATCTTTCAGGAGAGCAGGAAGCATCATTGATTTTAAGTTGACTTTTCTTTTGTTCAGCTTAGCAAACAGATATTGGGAAAAAACCCTCACAGCTTTACCTAAAATTCTTTCCTTTACATGTCACAAATGACTGAGTCAGGCTCAAAATATAGCCCTCTGTGAAAAATGGATGCAGAGCCATAGTGTGAATATGGCTATTGAGGGAGTATTCCTTAGACTTTACAAAAATATTTAATTTAAAAAATAAGATGAATTCTGACGCTATTGAAACCTCTGAGACAGCATTATTTTACTGTTTCATAAGGGCTGGTGAATGCAATTCACAAATATCATTTTCATTTGTCCTAGATCTGCCAACCTCCCTTCTGCTAAGCTTTTATGTCATTAAACTCCTATTCCTATCACAGCTGCAATCAAAGTAACAGGGTAAAAAGTGCTTTCCTAATTTGAACTAGACTTGATATTTTTTTAAGCCCTCTTTGTATTTTGGGAGTGTGTATTAGCTGTGAGCAAGGAGATGATAAGTGACAGGGATCTTACAAACAGCTCACAGCACTGAGGGGAGTGTGACCAGTGGCTTCTTTTCTGCAGGGTCATGTACTGTGATGTGGCTCTGCCAAAACACAGATGGGCCAAAAATTCTGAAAGGGTTTTCATTGTTTTTGGCTGTTACTTTTCCTCTCAGCCTTAAATCTAAGTTAAAATCAATTTGAGAGGCTATAAGGACTTAAAGATCATGCTTGCCTGTCTCAAAACCAGTCACCACTGAAGGGCTTTGCCATGGGATAGGCACAAAATGACAGGATGGAGCTGACTCCAGGCCTGGCGAGGTTCTGGCTTGTCATGGTTTGAGCCTGGCACAGAGCCAGTGCCCCCATGAAAATGCTCTCACCCTGGTGTCTGCTGTGAGATGTGACCAGGAATAAGCAAAACAGGCTCCAGCTTAAACATAAAGAACACTTTATTACCTAAACTACAGGGAAATAGGGAAAAACTATAAGGAAAAGAAAAAAAATTGAAAACCTTACAAAAACCACTTTCCTCCTCCCCACTACCTGACTTTCCCAATCCGATACATTCTCCCAAAACACCAACTGCCCAGCCTGGCACCATACTTTAGTATACTCAAACTGCAGTTCATGAAGAGGAAAGGAGTCCTTCTTGTTCCATAGGCTTCCCCTGGAAACACACTGAAACCTCGTGTGCTTCCCTGTCACTTCGGCACCGCCTGGAAAAAAGTCCTTTTGCCGCTTGTGACATCTTCCTTCCATGCCCAGTGCTCTCACCACCGTGCATGGATCAGAGCTGCTTTTAGGGTTGTCTTTCAAGGATGCCTTGTCTCACTCCAAAAAGGCACAGTCTCTGCTTTGGGACATCTGTCCCCCCCATATTTTTCCAACCCCCTGGGGCCGAGGGGTCCTCACGATGAACCCTCCTGGTTCTGAGCCACTGCTTCCCCCTAAATGCAGTCTCTGTGTCACAGGAACAACTGAGTCCATGGCCACAAGAAAAGTCCAGCCAAAAGGCCACTCCAAATCATCTCTCCCCATTCAATCATCTCCACGTTCTTCGGGCCAGGTCCTTGTCTCATCTCATCTCTTATCTCCCTTCTTATTCAGCTTCGAGGAGGATTAGCATTTTTTGCAAGGCCCCAATCATGAAAGAAAGGGGTTAAAACTTTCAGTCTCTGTCCCGGAGCTGCGGCACTCCCACACACACGCTGCCCACACGCTGCCGCTCCGGCCGGGCACTCTTCCCCCCCCCCCCCCCCTTCTCCTCCTGGGCCGGCTGCTATCACATTCGGTGTCGCCGGCTCTCTCTCTCTCTCTCTCCTGGGGGGGGGGGAATGGCTGCCCGAGGGCTGACTCCCTGGGATCTTCCACCCTTCCATCCTCGAAGGCCTCCTCACCTCCCATCTCTGTCCAGGCCCAGGGCCTACCACGTGGCTGCCCCTCCCCCGCCCAGCAGCAGCGGCTGGACGGGGGGGAGATCTGACCTCTTCGCCGCGACGTCCCAAGAGAGCCTGCCAGGGGCAGACCTCTGCTTTTTAACCCCTGTGTATTCTCGGAGGTGTGTCCAAACCCCACTGGCTACACCAGGTGCCAGTATCAAACCCTCGAACATCCATTGGTTTGACCACAGCATCCCAGAATTCCCACTTCTTCCTGGTCAAACCACCACATGGCTATCACATCCTGGGTAATGCATCCGGAAAAAATTCCCACTGGGGCAAACTTTGCATAAGAAGCAACTGCTCATCTATGAGGACTAAGGCCACCCCCTTAATTTAATTTAACCCATAGAATAAGAGAACTGCGCAGCCAATGATCATCAGTTACTTTGCTAAAATGTATAAATGGTGAAACAAATCAGAAGAAGTGTGTATAATGAAGATTAGTTGATTAAAACAACTAAATGTGATCATTTTGTCCATTTGTTGAATGTCCTTAGGCTGTGATAATTCTACAGTGTGTGTAGCTACTTTACTATTTAATGCTAGATAATTTTAAAGAATGGATTGATCTATTGATGTTTATAGCAAGGTAAGGATTAAAATACTGTGCTTGACTGATAAAAGGTTTTCTGTCTTGTTGGGGATCTCTGAATATATTAAATAAAATTAAAAACTGATTAGTATCTCCTCTTATGTCTTCTCTAACCATTGGGTTTATCCTCTACTTTGCTCTTGTTTTGTGAGTCTAGTCCTTCTCTCATTTGCTTTTCTTCCTAGTATGAAACTAAAATGTTCCAGAAAATCTTTAGCTTTAAAAGTACTTAGAATTGGCTTAGTGCAGCAGCCAGATAAGCCATCAATTATTCTAGTTACATTAACCCCTATTTTCTTTAACAAAGAGAAATGGGAAGTAATATTCTATAGAATGAGGCTGTCTTGTCACCTTCTTGTAGCTTGGCATAGATTTTCAGCCCATATTTAACATCCTTCTCTGTGTTTATGTGTTGTCCAGTCTTCAGACCAGATCTCTTGTTCGTATTAAAAGAGTTCAGAGGTGTTACTTTCTGGCACTGTAGGACTGACCCCTTCAGTGGTTTTTCTGGGATTTTCTGGGATGGGTATAATTGTTCAGAGGATTTGTCTGACCATTGAGTGTTGGTACAAATTACTCTTGCTTTGTTCTTTATACTTTATATGAAAACACCTGGAGAGCCATAAAGATTCAGGAAGTTTTATATTATCATAGACTCATAGAAAGTGCTGATTTGGAAGGAGCCCATCAGGACCATCCAGTCCAGCTCCTGGCCTTGCACAGAACAACCCAAGGGTCACAGCGTGTGCCTGAGATTGTTGTCCAAATGCTTCTTCAACTCTGCCAGGCTTGGTGCTGTAAGCACTGCCCTGGGGAGCCTGTTGCAGGGCCCAAGCACCCTCTGGGTGAAAAGCTTTTTCCTGATATACAAACTAAACCTCCCCTGACTCATCCTCATGTCATTTCCTCTAGTTTTGTTACTGTTCATGAGATTGAGGAGAAATTTGGCATTGTTATAAAGTTTTGGGTTCAAGGAATATGCCAGAAAACACCTGGGAAGCTCATCCATGTGGTATCACTGCACAGGCATCACTGTGCAGAATATTGTCTCAATACCAATGTTTTTATGGATGAGGAACACCATTCCCTATGTTTTGTCTATTTCTATTCTCTCTGAGACCCAGAAATTTAAATTCAGAGTATCCACTTTCCATGACATTGTTGTGGGTTTTTTTATCCATTTCATTGCTAAACTTCTAACTGCTCAGACTTGCTTACTGCTCCAAGAACTGGCCATTTTCAAACTGTTTTGTAAGCTTCAATATCACTGGATGGACTACTGTAGATAAGGAATTCTTAGTGCTATCTTACTGGGATGTTGATGCCATGGAATCATTTTGTTCTCCCTATCAAAACAGCATGGATTTTTTTCTCACATTGCTCCTGCTTTTTTCCTTGTAAGTTCTTTAATTCACTGACAGTTTAACTGATCAGTGTGACAAAAATTTGGTTTAACCACTGACTCTTATAAATGCTATAGGCTGAAGCAAAGCATCTTTTCAACAGCTCTTGGAGAACTGAGATTAAAAGCAATCAAAGAATACAGATATTTCTTGACTTGAGGGTATGTTTGAACACATGGAGCAGAAAAGTCTCATACAAATCTTGTTAGGTGAAGAGATTAGCTTCCACAAACCCACAAAAACTACTGTAAATGAAACTGATACCTCTGAATTTGGAAGTTTCTTTGAAGTTTGTTTCATAAAATTGGTTTTCAGCCCTACAAGGTATTTTCAACTGTCAACATTCCTGCCCGTTTTTATTTCCTGTCAGCACCACGGTATCACTGCCATGAATCAAGGGCATGCAGTGGTGATGATCAGAAAGAGCTCAGCCAGAAAAGTCCCAAAAAGTGTTACAGGGCCTGGGCAGCTATCACCTGAGAACATGGGGATTAATGGTAGAAGCTTCATTGCTTCAGTGGCTGACAGAGAAAAAATGTGATTTGGCAGCTGAAAACACCAGGAGAGAATCTTGTCCTTTCTTGAATGCATTTTCTCCTTTTCAAGCTGTAGAATGTCAGAAGAGCTAAAGGCAGACAAAAAGATCAAAAAATAGGTGTGTGGGTGACTGTAAATACTCTCTTTTCAAGCCCTGTTACATGATAGCAATAGTAAGCTGGTGTAGGTTTATTAGCATTAATATCCACAACTACATGTGCTTTTCAAGAAATAGGAGTGTTTTAGACCATTTCTACCAAAATAATTACATATATTCATACATATATTTAATAAAAATCAAAATATATTTCATCTCCAAGAACTTTGCTGCTAATTAGCTCTAATGGATCTATTCCATCCTCTTTCTGCTTCTGCCCACCTCTTGTTTTAGGCAGTGTCTTAGGTTGGTGTCTGCACCTTGTGCTGGAAAGATGATCCCTAGCAGGTGAGGAAGGTCATTTGAGCTGTCACCCATCAAGGAAAGTGTGTGAAATTCCTGAGATCTCCTGGGCACAGCACTGAGGTGCCTCCAATCCCATCTCTTCATATAGAAATGTGACAGCAACTTAATTTGAGGGATACCCGATGAAATTGGGTAATATTTCATTTTTTACTCTCTTATTGGAACTGTCAGGTCCTCAAGTTGATATTTTGACCTTGCTTTTGTTCCTTCTTAAGGGAAAGTGACCAAAAGTTCCTCTCCTTTACACTTTCTGCATTTTCCTCTCCTGCATACATAGGTAAGGCTGAGTCTGCCCCCAACAGAAAAATTTGCTTTTTATGCAATTTTTTTTTGCCACAGACCAGACACTGTTGCTGCAGTACAGAACCAATTTCATCCTTGTCAGTTAAAAGAATTTACTGCTTAATTAAAAAGTAGCCCAATTTAGAGCTTCCAAACAAAACATGCAAATTATAATGCCATCCTTACCTTTAGGCTTTTGGCCAAGGCCACTGCCCACTTTGAAAAATAATCCTCCTTCCTCATAGCTGTGTTGTTTTTTGAGTGTCCTAAAATGAAAACAGGATGCTACTGCTCTCAAAGCTGTTTTTCCTTTAATGTCAATGCTAGCCACCTCAAAACTGGGAGCCTAAAAAGAGATTTTTAGTCTCAATCTTCCTGTTTAGATAGGCTGAGATTGTAGGCAATAGCAACTAAAGCATTTTACCTCTCAGTACTAGACATATATTTTTCCATGTAATTCTAATTCTAGAAATTCTAATTAATTTTCCATGTATTTCTAATTCTAGAAAAAGGCTGAAAGACAGAGATGCAGCATTTTTGCAGTTAATACTGTCCAAAAGGAAGCAGAATTCTGTGAAGAGTTTGTTGAGGTCCCAAGTGGCTGATAAACCATACAGAAATGAATATAATGGAAATTTAGCTTTTTAAGAAACAGAAAAGAAACATGCAGAAAAGCTGTTAAAAGAAGATTATAAAAATTTATGATAGTCTTACCAGAATTTATGTTACTGCATTTTTCTCTACACTTTATCTACATTATGGGAGACAATGGTCTTTATTTGAGATTGAATATAAGCTGATTTCCAAAGTAATATTTCCAAGAACATTTTACAATGTTGTAGGTCCCACATAGTGAATACACAAGATTTTCACATAGGGACATTAACATAATATGATATTGCCCAAGATCAGTTTTTATATCCATTTTACAATGGTTCTATATGATCCTGAGCAAGTCACAACATTTTTTGTTGTGCTCTGAACTGAAGGATATATCAGACAGGTCCTTCCAACCTGAATTATCACTTTATTTTATGGTCCTATCTTGAGGCAACCTTATTTTGCCATGCCAAAGCAGTCTAGCTTATTTCATGTGAGATCAGATGGACACATGGTCCTGAATTGCAGATGTGATAAGACTTTGTGATGCAAAATAAATTCCTTTTTATCCAAGCCAATAAAATATAAAAACTGTATTTTACACTCTAACATGAAATTTTAATTTTTTCCCAAACTCGGGCCTTATGAATTTTGGATTAGTTCCATTTATGAAAGTAATTTGGTATTTTTGTGCTTCACTGTTTCTATAAAATAGAGCAATGGTCTGGTGTTGCAAAGTAAATGTGTATTTATGAACTAGTAATATCTACTCATATAGTGGAAAGTCCTTGAGGAAATTAGTAATTCTGTAACAGGATTTTAATCCCAGAAAGGGAAGAAGGCATTGGATTACATATTTAATAAGGGAGATAAAACCCAGAGGTGGGTGTCTTCTCATAGGGTGAAAAAGCTCCATCCCATGAGTTGATTTGATTCATAGAATCACAGAATGGGTCAGGTTGGGGGGATCTCAGAGGATCATCTGATCAAGAAAGAGGAGGTGACCATGAAATCCAGGCAATGTCCATGTGTCCAGTGTCCATGGAGGCATGCAATGGATGCACACAGACCAGAGGGGATTTGATGCTGAGTTGACAACTTCTTACCTTTTCTATGCATCACTACCAGGCTTAATGCTTCCTGAAAGGAAAAAAGCTTTCATTTTTTTCTGGATTCAATAACTTTTAATGAAATCTTCTCTTAACAAGAATATCACGCTAATGCTCAAAACAGAAGCAAAGTAGAACTTTCAGATAAATACCATATATTAATTAAAATTGAATTAAAGCTCAAGCAAAGTTTCCATCTCTCTAAGATCTGATCCATTGTGAAATTGGGCCTCCATTTACTCTCAAACATTACCGGTTCTCTGAAATTAGTTTGCACTGATGTGAGAACAGATTTTAGCCCATTCTTAAAAAAAAAAAAAAAACACACACAAAAAGACCCCCAAACTATTATATGTATGCATATATATATATATATATATATATATATATATATATATATATATATATATATTTAAGAGATAGATTTTATTTATATATGCAATTCATTAAAGGAGATTAAATAGAGTAGGATGACCAGTATATTTTTTATTTTGTTATTCAGGCTCTTCCTTCTCCATTGAGTGTTCTTGTCTCTGTACGCCATACATTCCCAAGTTCTAGTTTATGTAGATTATACATGGTATAACATGCCATTAAAGGTGGTAGGTATGCATATTCATCTAATAAATAAGTATTCATCTAATGAATATTCATATTCATCTAATAAATAAATATGCATAATTCATTTCATAAATAAGAACTAATATTATACTCTTTTATATATATATATATATATATACATATATACATATGTATACAAATAATATCAATAGAGAAATAACTAATTTTAATATAATAAAGCTTTGGTTTATGTTCTGTTAGTGTGATTTAAACAAGTGAACAAAGTCTGTGATAGGTTGTTCTCTTTAGCAGGTATGAAAACCAATTATTATTGTGTTACATATTGTACAAAATAGAAAAATGTATGCTATGTAAGCATGGAAAAAAAAAAAAGAAATTACAAATAAAATGGAATTGTGGACTCCACCTAGAGTTCTTCAGCTCTGGGATCCCCAGCACAGGAGGGACATGGAGCTGCTGGAGTGAATCCAGAGGAGGGACACCAAGGTGATCAGAGGCCTGGAGACCCTTCTCCTGCAAGGAAAGGGTGAGAGAATTGGGATTGCTCAGTCTGGAAAGGAGAAGGCTTTGGTTTGACCTAATTGTGGCCCTCCAGCAAATGAAGGGAGCTTACAGCAAGGCAGAGAATTACTTTTACCAAGAGCACATAGAGATGGGAAAAGGGAGAATGGGTTCAAATTGAAAGAGAGTAGGTTTAGATTGGATATTAGGGAAAAATTCTTTACAGTGCAGATTTTGAGGCACTAGAAGAGGTTTTCCAGAGATGCTGTGGATGCCCCATCCCTGGAGCTCTGGTCTAGTGGAAGGTATCCTTGCCTATGGCAATGGGGGCTGGCACAATATCATCTCCTAGGTCCCCTTCCAACCCAAACCATTGTATGATTCTATAAAAAATATTGATCTCACATTTTTTTTTTTTTGTATAAGCTCCAGTCACTTTAGGAGAACAACCAGTTGCAATATCCTGTCAGAGATGCCATCTTTTCTTGAACTGAAACCTCTGTCCTCGTTGGCCCCTTTCAGGTTACAGTCCTGTACAACAAAGTCACTGTCACTGTGAGCTTACAATGTACAGAAAGATTTTATTTTTCATATAGTGTGAAATCTGATAAAAGAGTATGTACATTTCTCTCAGAGAAAAAAAAGGATGTATATATGAAACTGTAAATCACCAGTATTTACTTTAAATTTTAATGAAATCCAATAGGGTACAGACTGCATAAAGCATTTTAAAACATTTCTTTGTACATTTGGAAAAGTATAAATAGATAGGTCTTTACACTGACTCTGTATTTTAGTTATTTAATAAAGTTCTCCTAGGGAAAAATTTATGCAGGAAAATAAACTTATTTTGGATTAAGATGGCAAAGCCTCAAAAAATATCTTTACAAGTCATACCAGAGGGGGATTGTTTATGTATCTGCTGAGTGAAAAGAACATACAAATGAGTTATTGCTGTTAGGCAAATGGCTCAGCTTGTAAAAAGGTAAAAGCAGAATTGTTCTCAATGCAAAGTGCTGTAGGAACACTTGCAGGCAATCAACATGTGCTTGATGCCATTCCTGAGGTAGATAATGACCCTGTAGAGTCCATGAATCTCCTGGTAAAACAGGCATAAACAGCTGAACGTGCCTAGTTTATATTTAAAATGGGTTCAGGGCACTATGGCTTTGAACCTTTGACTCATTTCCAGTGAAAATGCTTCCAACATTTGCACAAGTCCTCCCAAGTGTTCACCTGTGCTTTCACTGATGGTCAAAATTTCATTGGTCTCTAGACATTGTCCAGGTTGATGTGCTCAGAACAGAAAAGGATTCAGTAGGAAAATAAATATATCAAGCAGTTTGAATTTCACAGGCTTTGAAATTGATCTGTCTTTTTTCCAGCCTTCATATTTGCATACTTTAAAATAATTTATGGAGTATTTAATTTAATTTATTTAAAAAAAAATTAGAGAAGTATTTTTTAGGCAAAGGAGACCTGTTGTACTGGTTGACATCTAGTAAGTGATTTTTTAAACACTTCTGTTTGGATATTGACAAAAAGCAGTTGCAAAATGCTACAAAAGACTGGAAAATTATGATATGTTCCACTTTTCCTAAGTTTCTGTCTAGCATTTACATGCAGAGGTCTATTCCCATTTAACCAGCAATAATAAAATGTTAGGCCTAGTAGATGAGACGGAGAGTAACAGATATTGTCTCCCTGGAATTTAGAAAAGCTTTCAATATTGAGTCCCATAAGATCCTCACAGAGGAGTTAAAATCCTGTGGAATAGAAACCTGAGTGGGAATCTTATTAACATGTAGAAATACTACAGGAGAGTATGCAAAGAGGATGAACCCAGGCTCTCTTGGGGGGCCTAGAGCAAGGACCAGAGGTAATGGACAAAAACAGAAACACAGGAAATTTAATCCGAATATCAGGAAACTTGAGGGGGTTGCTGAGCACCTGCACAGGTTACCCACAGAGGTTGTGGAGTCTCCATCTGTGGATTTACTCAAAACCTGTCTTGACATGGTCCTGGACAACAGGTTTTGTAGGGAGTTGGACCACAGGTTCCTGCCAACCTCAAGCATTCAATGTTCTTCTGTGATGCAGGAGTGAAAAAAACCCACCAGAACCTGAGTACAGCCAAGTACAGAAGTGTTTTCCATTTCACATAACAGGAAAATAATAGAATGAACACTCCTTAGAAGTTGTCTATGTTTCAAATATTTCAAAAGTAGAAACAGTTGGTTTTGCTTTTTTTTGTTTTGTTTTAACACAGAATCATGGAGCTACAGTGCATATTAAGGCTGAGGTACACAGTATGTGTTAACTGATAAACACAGCAGAGGTGGGATGGGGCCTTTGTGTGCTCTAGACTTTCCCAAAATGAAGAGTTGTTCGTTCTACCTTTAAAAGCATCCATAAAATGTTTTCTTTAGGTAGATATCTAGAAAGGTTTTGCTCACTCTTTGGAGGAGACTGCTTTTCATAAAGATGCTGGTAGATTCCATCATTCCTCCCATGGTTCCTTAGCAGAATACTGAATCCTTTTTGACAATCCAGTCTTTCCCTTATGGCAGACAACTCCAGAAGGTTGATATCCAAGTACAGCCAAGAGACCCTTCACAATGAAAAATAGTTCTCAGATACATTGCCAGACTCAAAAAATGAAAAATGATAGATTTGTTTCTCTGTTTCTTTAGAAAACAATAATAAAATGACAATGTATCTATATCCCAAAAAAGATTAGGTTTATCCCCATCTGAATTTGAAACATCAAGTGAAAGTAGGAAGGAAATTCAGCCACGTCTTTAATTAAAAAAATAAATTAAAAAGTCTAGCTTTGTTTGCTTTTAAGTGTGGTATGGAGAAACATATTTAGCAACCAGCCACAAGGCAGTAAAATTGATTTCTGGTTTATCTGGTATAACTCTGAGTCTCTCACTGAGCTTGGAAATAATTGATTGCTCGAAGCCTTGTAGCGGTAGTTAAAAATTGATAAATGCTAAAGCCAGCACAGTGTTTTATGGATTCCCAAGAATTGTGGAGCCTCCATATTTCTTTCTCATCACCAGCTCTAGATCATGTAGTGAAATTTAAAAGACGCTTCATCTTACCCTCAGTAAATTATATTCAGCAAATCTAAGACCTTGTACTGTGGGATAAGGAGCAAAATCTTGAGTCACATAGTACTGATGTGTAACATATGAAGTCAAGCATGTTTTTGCAGGTTAGCCTAGTGGTTTACCTGATTAGAATACAATAAAAACCTACAAAATGTCTATTTATGCAATTAGGGTTTGTTAAATCAATGTTTAGAAAAATTATTGGTATTGATAGCAACAATGTTTGTAAATAAATTAAACTGTTGTACTAAATAAAGAAATAAACTGCTGTTAAAAATCCAGAATCAGGTCCCATTTGGCAAAAGAATTCCTAAAATTTTCATTAATATAAGTTTCCTTTATTAGTGCAGGAAGATAATATATCAGCTGATTTTTATACTGGGGCACATGTTCTAGTGCTATATGCAGCTTAGTACAAATTGTCACAGCACAGTGATGTTTCTTCCACATCAAATTAGTAAATAAATATCTTAGTTTCATAGTTATTCACTAAAATAAGAAAAAGCAATAAGTGAAAGAATTGATTATTGAGGCAAATTTCACTACTAGTTCCTTACCTGAGTAGAAAATACATCAGGCAACCGAACTCAGCCTCTTACACTTCTATTTAGAGCTAGAGATCAAATTATTTATTTGCTGACTATTTTGCCAAGCAAACAAAAATATTTTAAATTGTTTCTGTAAACTCAGCAACTCAGCACTTCGCTTCAACATTGCTGGCTACATCTGGGAGCAAGCTGCAGTTTTCCTTTGCAGATATGTGAGACAGGTGATTAGCATCAAAATAGTCAGTTTATTCATGAAAATCCTGCTCTCTGAGGCTGTTTTCTGGGATGAAGTTGATCTTCAAGTCAGACCACCTCTTGCATGACAGAGTCCATAACATTTCACACTGCAATGCTTGTAGCAACCCCAATGGCCTTAGCTACACTGCAGTGTATTGCTATTTTGCTACACTGCTGTGTATTGTTATTATTTTGCCAGCATTATTAATGTTTTAGAACAGCTAATGTGATGAAGACTTGAAACATAATTACAATAATGATGGAATTAAATCCTCATCCTCCACTTGCTCCTTTATTTTCTACTTTAGGACTGTTTTATCTTCTGCCTTGAAAGAGCGGATAGAGGGGGAAAGAAGTACAGGCAAACACAACCATATTCTGGAGGAGCTGCTTTCTCACCAAATCACATGGCTCTGCATAAACCCTAATTAAAATGTCCTTGGGGAGGGGACTGATTTTATATTTTTATCAGGTTTTTCTTCCCCTGTTTCAACTCCAAATCATGCTGGGGTGTCATCTGGAGCTCTGTCAGGATTGTGGAGCTGTGAGGTCTCAGCTTCCTCCTTTTCCTTCACTGTTTTCCAACTCAATTAGCTTCAGTACTCCAGTTTCAGTGGTGCTGGCAAAATGGACATTAAACACACAGCTTTGCAGCTAAAAGTGCTGCATACTCCTCTTTCAAATAATTACATGTCTTTGGGTTACATCAGCTTTGTGCTAGGTGGGGTATTTTAATATAATCAGCATTACCTGGACTCCAAGGTGTGGTGATGGCTTCTCACTATGAATTTCTTGCTGAAGAATGTTAATGCTGCTTTTAAAAATGCATAATTCTACATATTTCAAATTAAATTATGTACATCAATGGAATTCTCTCCAAAAGGCCAGAAACTTTTGCTTGGCCCAAACACTTAGAATTCAGATGCTGAGAGATAAGATACACTCAACTTCTTTGGTCTTTGCATGCCATGATAATATGTTTATTTGAACAGTTTTTAAACAAAAACCTCTTTAAACATAAGAATTTTGAATTCTCAGAAATCTAATGTCTTTTACCCTAATCACAGATTTTGGATGGGCAGTGAATTTGCCCTGGGAAAGAGTGGCCAAAATTGAAAAGTAAAGGTTCTGATTTTCTGTTTCCATCTTTCTTCAGCTTTTAGGGCTTCAACGGGTGCACAGTTTCATAGGAGGGACACATTGAGATGCAATTCTGTGCTTAAATATACATTAAAGCCCCAAATGCAACACTGTGTTTAGATCCTGTGCAAACCCTGCATGTAATCAATCCTCATACTGTCATATCCCTTAAAAGTAGACAAATAATAGCATAGAGTTAAAAACACACAAGCAAGAACAACTATTTTTTAATGCAGAAACCTCTTGCAGGTTAATAAGCAGTTTGTGGGAAGAATCTCCTAATTTTTATAAAAAGCTGGATTTAAAAGTTGTCAAATTTGTAACTGTCAGAAAAACCCAATTGAAAGATAAGCTGAGAACCATCAGTTCTTTCTCAAAGCTCTAAGTTGTCTTTATCTAAAAAGAAATGTGATGAATCATCACATTTGCACAGTTCTTTTCTTCAAATATTTTCCATTTCTTCACAATTCAGATCACTCTGTTGCAATAAGCATATATTGTCATTATGTGACTTAAAGTATTGCCATATAATTTGACAGCATCTTTCATTATGGAATCTAATTTCATTCTTTCGAATTTAAATTACTCCTTACTCATTACATGTCTTTTCTGTAACTTTCATTATAGGAATTTTTCTTTTGATAACTCACAAACATCCATAACTTCTGATAACTTTGTCTCCAAGGACAGAAAGATAAATAGGGTATCCTTGAATAGTTGTAATCTTCTTGATCTTGAAAATACAACTATATATTATGATGGGTGTTTAGAAGCATACAAACAGGAAAAAAAAAGCTGATTAATTGCTCTTTAAACAGATCTTGCATTAGAAATGCAGATAATATCTAAGAGTGAACTAAAATCTTCAAGTAGCTGTCAAGCATGTTTGCACACAATATTTAAACCTTGAATCATGCTGTGTTGTAAGACCACATAAACAAAAGCTTTAAAAATTACTTCATGTTTTATCTGAAAAGGGGGAGAAAGGGCATTGTAAATGCCCTAAAGGTCCTCCAGTGCAGAGAGAGAATGATGCATCTGACTCCATGTTCTCAGAAGGCTAATTTATTACTTTATTATAGTATATTATAATAAAGAATACTGTACTATACTAAACAATGCAGAAAAAATACTTACTGAATGCTAAAAAGATAATAATGAAAACTCTTGACTCTGTCCAGAGTCCCAACACTGCTTGGCTCCAATTGGCCAAAGAGTGAAAATAACTCACACCGGAATCCAATGAAACAATCACCTGTGGACAAACAATCTCCAAACACATTCCACGTGAGCACAACACAGGAGAAGCAAATGAGATAAGAATTGTTTTCCTTTTCTGTGAGGCCTCTCTTGCCGCCTTTCAGCTTCCCAGGAGAAAAACCCTGGGTGAAGGAATTTTTTTAGAGAATGTGAATGCCACAAAAGGGTAAAAAACAATAAAAATAAGCATTCAAATTGTAAACTCCAAAGAACAACATGAGTAAGATTGTGGGATCATCCTCCTAACGAATGTGGTAAGAGATCCACTCTGCACCACAGCCCAACTGTCCATGTGGCACATGGGAAACAAGCAGAAGGTTATCACCAAATCTGGATTTCTGCATTGTCCTGCTGGTCCTCCTTCACCCTACAGTGTGATGGAGGAGGAAGGATGAGCACTCTCACCATTGGCTGGGTAATTATCTTGCTCTTAGGTGCACAATCATAAATTGCAAGTCATGAGTTACGGATTAGAGAACTTGCAAATTAGAAAGTTCATGAATGAATTAACAAGGAGATGAACTAGTTAATCCCCATTAGACTAATCTTTACAGTGGGATTCCCTCCTTGTTTGGTGTGTTTGCTTTCTTTCCTAATGAACTCTTAAAATAAAGAATAATTTCACAGAGGTTGCTATCCTGTAAAATTAAGAGATCCAACAAGATTTTCTAGACTCACTGATGAAGTACAGACTACTACATGAGCAGTCATTGGGGTGGGCTAAAAACCCACCTGAAGCTGAATTGTCAGGGTCACAGGATGGGGATGAGTGGCATGAAATCCAGGTGGATGTCAGCAAGCAGAGGTGTGCCCCAGGGAATACATTAAGGCCAGAACTATTTAACATCATCATAAATGCCTTGGGCAGAGCACACTCTCAGTAAATTTGCCGCTGGTATAAAATCAGGAGGAATGGCCAATACACCAGATGGATTCACTGCCTTGCAGAGGAATGTGGACATTCTGGAGAAATGAGATGATCAGTACCTTCAACAAAGGTTCAGAACTTCAACAGAGGGAAATAAAAACATCTTGCTGCTGTGGATGAATAATCCCATGCACCTGGCCATGCTGGTGAAAGAGTGGCTGGAGAGTAGCTTTGCAGACAATGACACAGGGGTCCTGGTTGACATCAGGCTGGAGAGAAGTCAGAAAAGAAATCCAAGAGCCTACATTAGACAGGGCAGTGCCATCAGGTCAAAGCAGGATCTTTCCATTCTACTGGCCATGGGGAGATACTCTATATAATATCTGTCAATAGGGGTAGAGCTCCTGGAGAGCTTTGCCTGTTCCCTGAGCTGGACCAAAATGTGCCAGTGATGTTGGGTCTGTGCTGATAACCTTGCCTGCAAGGCCAGGAGTGCAGTGACAGCCATGGCACCATGGCCATCAGCTTCTGCAGATGATGTTCATAGTTAGTAAATTCAAATAGAGAATGTTTTCTCCTCAAGGCACTATCTATTTTAAAAAGTCAAGAGCTTAGAATGATGACAAAGCAGTGTCTTCTTTTTCTCTCTCTTTTTTTTTTTTTTTTTTTTTTTTTGGTGCGATTGTAGTACAAGTCAGGTTTCTCACTAGGATTTATTACTTTCTCTGTATATTTTGGCCCTAAATTACTGTCCTGGGAGAAAGTCCCTACAGATTGTAGACCTTTCAGACTGGACCCATCTCCATAAGCTTTAATAAGGAAAAAAACATATTTAGAGATGCAAAATGGTAAGTAAATATGACTGCTTCAAAAAAACCCAACCGTATCAGTTCCTCTTTATGGACTGTTACATTTTTCTTTGAATTCAACATTTTTATCACTACTAGAAAGATTTTTAGTGCTGAAAATGAAATATAGGAGTAATCCTAAAACAGTGGGAGAATGGCCACATTGGTAATTACCCATAAGCCTCCACAATACAGCAAGAAATGTTTCAATGATTTATTTCTATTGCTTAGAAAAATCTAGAAAGCCTGTACAATACAGCATGCCCTGATATTAACTTTACCTCAGCAACCTTACTGAAGCTTAACTTAATGAAGTAATAAATTCAGAAATGTGTTTCTGCATGCATTTGTTTCATAGATTTATTATACATAAATCCACTTATAACATGCATTGGGATACAAAGTCAACACTGCAGAAACTTCTTAAATACTGATGCATGTATTACAGCCTCCATTACCAATAATATATAGAAGGTAGAACATTTACTTTAATGATGATGAACAGAGGCTAGACACAGACTGACTGATGTATGCATAATTCTCAATAGCTGCTGAAGAAAAAAAAAGATATTGCCTCTATATAAGAGGCAAATAATTTTAAATTTGTGCATTATATTTGCTCTTGCTCCTATTTATCCTGTTATGGACACTATAGACTTAAAAGCATTTAGGCAAATCTACTTTTACCAGAAGAAATAGCTTCATTACATCATTGCATCAACCACTTCTGGGTGAATAGTTTAGGGGAAATTGTGACTTGCTTAAAAAGAATAGAAAAATTCCACTAACATTTCTGGAATTCTACACTGGCAAAGTTTGGGCCGCCTGGGCACACTATATAGCAAATTATGCTTTAGTTCATAAAGCATGGCTTTGCATATAAAAATAACACTCTCATAGGTTTTAAACTTCACACTTGAAGTTAGAAACTTCAGCAAAAGTATTTCAATGATGATGATGTTTGTGAGAAATCCTACCAAATACCTAGAAAAATTTTGCTCATCACCTTGAGGAGCTCACCCCTGTACGAGAACAGTGTCTGTCAAGTTAATTTTACCTCAATATCACCTGGACTTATATTAAGAGTTAAAGATGATTCACAAACAACTGCTGCAATATTTGGGAACCCTCCCCTTCCTTTCACCTGGCTTTTATTTTAAGAAAGCTATTTCAGACATGTTGGATGCTCATGGTGCTTCGTGGGTTGTCATTTGAAAGGCTTCACCCATGGATGACAATGGGAAATAAAGTACTTAATATTGATTGAGGTAAACAATGACATTCAGACCTCTGAGACACTGAGATATCATGTAAAGCTTTATGAATAAAGTCCCTACAGTATTCCCACTTAAGCCAGCCTTCCAGAAATCCTGTCCTTTGGGATGTGCTTCTGGACACTCCTGGAGACTGGTTACTATTGCAGGGTGTGCCTCCCATGTGGAAAGAAGAATAGGAATAGGAATCCATACTGTGAGAAAACTGCCTTCTCCTGAGACATTAGGCTTGCACTGGTACATGTAGGAATCCATGCTAACTGACTTGAAAAGTTTGATATCTCTCCGAGGAAAAAATTATATATTTTCAACTCAATTAAAATTAAGTCTTGACAATTTTATTGGATTGCACCAAAAGCGATATGTTTCTGCAAAATAAAATTTAGTCAAATATGCATTTTAAGAAGAAAGGTGTTTTATCAGGAAAATTTTCCACTTGTTGTCTCATTCATAAATCTGCTGCTTTATTTCATGATTGCCCACTCTTTATAATGCTAAGCACATAAAGCAAGTACAGGCATTTTCAATTGAATTTGTTCAACAGCCCAGTGGATCTTATTTCTGATTTTCTTTCTAAGTAGTGCCAGACATGAAGATGAGATTTTAATCTGAGAATTCATTCACATTCTTTCTGAAATCTTCTTTAACAGCGGGTATTGGTGGGCACATATTCGAGCAGGTACATTCTTAGGACTTTGGCATACCCACAGATCTTTGAGGTTCACACACCTGTGTGTGTATATAAATCTTAGAAGAAGTAGCTGTGCATGGATAATAATCTCCATCAAGGCCTGTTGTGAAGGTACAAAACACTCCTTGAAAACTTGACTGCAAACCACAACTTCCACAAGGTTTGTCTGTATGAGCCCATTTCTCCTCTGCATCTCCATGGAGGGAGAGGGTTATGCAAGGCCTCTAAAATTGTAGATGTGGGATTATTTATACATTCACACTGAAGAAGAACATCTGACGACAGCTTCATTTCTGAGGGTGTGTTGCAGCTTTCAGTGCATTGCCTTGTGTTTGGTAGAGTAGGCTACAAGAATGTATTTTTGTACAATCATATTTGAACAGACTGGCAAAATTAAGAGGCAGGATTACACAGCTGGAATTATTTGTGTGATAACTACCATAAAGGTGTGATTACATCCTGGAACTACATAGTAAATAAGTAATTTCAAAAAAAACCCAAAAACACTAAACCAAGGTATTTTCATAGGATGACTTCTTCCTGCAGCTCACATGCAATATGCAGCCTTCAGGGACACTGCAGAACACTTTGCCCATTTGAAGACAATTTGATGCCCAAATTCACTTGTGGAAACACTGACCTGTTTTTCTTTGCAAGTGCACATGTGCATGTAAATGAGAGCAGAATTTGTCCTGGAAGGGACCAACACAGTCCATTCTGTGTTACCCTGCTTTTTGAAGAACAGCTGCAGAGTATCCTGAGATTCTTCTCTGTGACTGAAAGTGAACTCTATGCTTTTGGCATCTGAATATAGTGATTCAAAGCCTCCTCAGTTCAGGGAACCACTGTGTATTGTTTAATCTCCAATACTTCATTTAGTGACCAAATTCAAAGTTCATTTCAGTGATGAATGAAAGTGGCTTGCATTGATACATATCCCAAGGAACCAGCTAGAGATCTATACAGGTGGTATATGGATGTTTATACAATTGTATCTGTCTGAAGTTGATATTTTTGAGCTATACTAGAAGGTTATTGGATTCAGTTCGTTCACATTAATGTCCTTTATAAAGAATATGTGATGGCAGCAATAATCTTGGATAAAGGAGGCAAACCTATCTTAATATATGTACACTACACAGGGATCATATTTTGTGCACATTATACATGTTCAATTCAACTGTGGAACACCTAAGTACTTTCAGAACATGTTATTTAATTTTGTCCTCTTTACAGCTTATTCTGCTCAGCAAACTTAAATCCTAATATATAAATAGATAGGCTGTCTGACTCTGCTTAGACTCTCTCATAGCTAAAAGAAGCTTGTCATGGTTTAACCCAGGAAATCAGCCTGGACCATAGAGAGAGAACCACTGAAACACTAATAAAATCAGTAATTACTAAAAATGAGAATATAGTTTAAAAAATTAATTTTTATACATATATACCTTGTATATATAAAAATATATACATGTTATAAAATTATATATTTAGATATTTATAACATGTATATATTTATATATTTATATTTACATTATATATAATATATACATGTTATATGTAAGTTACATGTATTTTATAAATATATAAATATATATATGCAATAATGTATATTGCATATGATACAGAATAATATATAATACTATATGTGTATGTGTATATATATATATATATATATATGCAAAATATATATATGCAAATAATATTTATATATATATATAAAATACAGAATAACTGGCCGTAGAATACCAGGAATGTAACTTAACTTTGATGTTTCTTGATATCCTGGTCTCAATGGTGAAATATTACAAACATCTTCCTTTTGCCAAGGTAAATTGACAGACATCTCAGACACAAATTCAACTTCATTATTTCATTCTACTTTAACTCATGTGTAGGACAGAAAGGAACATTTCCACCTGTGCAGTTGCTTCTTCTGATGTGGCTGCACAAAGTGCCTGGGAATGCTACCTATACCAATTGCATCCACTATTTCTCTTCATCACACTAAATCATCTCCAACTATTTGTGCTCCCTGTGTGCTGGAAAGGCTGCCAAGGCTGAAGGCGTCTGAAATAAATCAGGGAAAGTGATTGATTGGCATTTGCAGGAGGAGCCACTCTTGTTCATCAACACAGTAACGATGGCTGTGACACTGCCTTCCCCAGGCCATGAGAAACCAGCTACAGTATGTCAGAGACACATTGATTGGGGGTTTGATGGAAGGAAAGGGCATCTTGTAACTTCCATTCCCACAGCTACACCCCTGCTGATTCCAGTACTGGCAGCTACCTCAGCTGGATGAGAGGCTCTGCACTCTGCTGGGGCTAAGGAATCACAGCATCACCAGAACTTGAAGGGTTTTGGGTGAAAGACAAGTGGGAGTGGCTGCCCTTCCAAAAACCAGCACTCACTGGCTATAATTGCGCAGTGAAATGCAAAACAGCATAACTCATGTGTAGGGTGTAGCAGATGTTTTGAGAGCTTTCCAGTTGGGTTAAAAGGTGCCCTTTCAGGTATCCCAGTTCCAGAACTGATTTCATACATCATACAACGGCCAGAAATTATTGTCAGTGTCATTTGTTTTCAACATTCAGGCAGAAAGAGCATTGGTAAGACACATACTTGATTAAAAAGGAACAAATCCCATTTCTGAGGAGAGCAGAGTGTGAAAATCACTGATACTTGTATGAGGTGCAGTCCAGGAGGATCTCTGATGTCACAAGAGTCTCGTGAGTGGCAATTCTGTGTCCACAGCCTGTACATGACAGACCCTCTGATGGAAAGGATGACCTGGAGCAAAAAAACAAGCCAGGCAGCATGACACCTGGGAAGTTTGGTACCTTGGCTATCTACATGGGCCAGAATGGTGGAGAGAAACACTTAGCTCACTGAGAACCTGAAGGAGTTTTAAGCTGTGGAAGTGGAGAGAGACACAAAACAGTTCACAGATGCTTGCAAGAGTGTGTAACTCCAATAATCTGTAATTTCTACTCTGAGCAACACTGATGGAAAAATGCAAAGGGCAAGGAAAGCCAGGAAGAGACAAAAGGAGGAAGAGATTTAAGTGAGGAACAGGAATCAGGGGTTTGTGGCCATCATCCTGTTGGGCACAAATAAGAAGCAGAATTTTCAGGGGAGGATTTGGCCAGCTGGGCTCCAAAAGAGGCTGTGTATCTCAAACCATCCTGTCTGTCCCTGATAAGCTTCAGTAATTTTTTTAAATGCACTCCACTATTGCTGTTAGCAATAAAATGGACAAACACCACTTGTCACTGAAAGAAGGGGTCATTTACTGGGGAGCTTAGAAAAAAAAATAATTTCCCAATGAACTGGCAATCCTGCTGTTTAACAGCTCTAATAGTAAGCAGTGCTGTATCAATTGCTTCCAAGGCAGCAACTGTCACTTGCTTTGGAAATTTGCATCTTTTAAGTGCATATTTTCAGTCAGGACTTTGGACTCCAGAGCTGTCACTACCTTCACATATCTCTGCTGTTACCACAATCACAAGTCATTGCTTATCAGACTGATTGCCAGCAGTGCACTTCTGCCAAAACTGTCAATGCAAGTGCTTATAAGCTTTAATAAAATAGTTTAAAGTGCGTGTGTGTGCATGTGCAAATGGGTTAGACAGTGGGAGAGAGATAAAGAGAGACCAAATTGCACTTTTCAAGGCTCAGGTGGCAGAGCTGTTAGAACATTACACAGACAAAACCAAATGAACTCATCATCTGTCCTAATTTAACAAAACAAAACCAAAACCAACACAACTAAGCAAAAAAACCTCAACCTTAAAACTCTCAGGTAATAACTGAGTTTGGATATGTGCATCTACAATACCCTTTTGGCATGAAATAGGCAACAAGTCAGGAAACCCCTGGGCGTGTACAACAACTCATATGTGTTACAATCTAAACCAGGGATTTGCGTTATACTGTGCTTTCTGAAGAGAATCCTGTTCATGCATATCTGAGAATCAACAGCAGATCAACTGCTCAGGTTAAGAGCAGTATCTAACCTGAGTATCTAACCTAAGTATCTGCCCGAGCAAAATAGTATCTAACAAAGGCTTTACAAAATCATCTGAAGTCTCTAACAACTTCTGGTAAAATTATTTTTTATCATAATCTCATACCCCGAAAAATGGAGAGAAATGTGTGACCTTCTGATTTAACATAGGTGTGAAAAACTTTTGAAGTTCCATTAGAGATGCCATGTGTAGAAAACTGTCATAATCCTTGCATGTTAAATTGGCCTATTACAAAGTCCAGTTTATGGGTACTCAGCCAAGGAAGAGTATTGGATCTGAACAAAGCTGCAGTGAAACTAGAGCTGGTAAAATATCCTGAGATCTGTGTGCTGTTAGAACTATAGCTCATCGGACCAGGAATATTTTGCTGGAAGAAATACCACTCAAACTTTTGTGACAAGCCTTGTATCATTATTATTAATCTCTTAGAAAGCATTTTCAGTACTTTTAAGTATTGTATCATAAAAGATGATTTCCAAGTCATGTTGCAGTATTATTTAGATAATCCTTTGATCTTTAAAATATAAATTCCAAAGTTAGTGTTTTTTTCTTCCCAAAATTCATATCCATGGTGGGAGTTCTGGTGAATTCCAATAAATTAATTTTCTCTACCCATGTCTTGATTTATACTCATTTTATTTGTCTCTTCCCCACAAAAAAATTTGGGCATGCAAGTTAAAAGCAATCATTATAACTGCATTTTGGCTGAATAATACCCCATCAAGTTGATGGTACTTCATGCAACTCTGGAGAGCCAAAACACAAAACATGTCTTGTATAACTAACACTAAAAATATTTCAGTTATGAGACTGACAACTCTTGGGCACTTGATAAGACTGAAATAAAGCAAGCTAAAAGCAATGATTTGCATTCCCCACTTGTTGTGTACGTCTTGTATAAATATGTTAAGGGGAAGTCTGCTTTGAGAAGAGTCTGATCCTCCCAGATGGCAGAGCTCAGTGTCTGCACACTGATATGTTAATGTGCAGGAAAGGGGTTCAGAGTGATGATCCTGGCTCCTCACCTAGTGCCGTTTGAAACTTGCCTGTGGAAAGTAGATGTAAATAGGAAACACTTAGGCAAGTATTTTTCCATCAAATAGGAAACACTTAGGCAAGTATTTTTCCATCAAAAAAAGTATGTGCAGTTTGAACAGGCCTCCTGCACACATCCAGCACAGCCTGGTGCCAAAGCAGGCGTGTTACTTTGCTGCAGGCATGGCATAATGCCTCTGCTGGTGTTACAGAGGAAGAGATGAATGAAAACCAGGATTTAATAGGAGGGAATAAATCTAGGGTAGCTGAAGTCTGTGACTAACTGACAGCTAAAGCAGCCCATGGCTTTTATTTTTAATTTTTTTTTAATTCTGTAAAATAGAATACTAGAATTAAACGTTATTCCACTAGAACTAAAAATTATTCCAGCTTCCCTTCATTAAACAAAGAAGGAACCACTTTACCTGGAACTCTATTTGCTGGTGTGTCTGAGGGATCTTTTTGACCTCTCACTGCACACCCAGCTGGCTCCTTCTCCACTTTTTTGATGCCTGCTCTGGATGACATAACTCTGTGGAAGTTATCATTTGGTTCTAGAGATGTACAGGTAGCCATTTTACTTTAGTAGTTACTAATGTTAAAAGTGCATTATTTTCACTTTCCTTTGTGATTTGGGCCCTTAGATGTTTCTCATGCTTCAATTTACCCCAAATTTAAAAATATTTACAAAAATCACATTCCAGTGGGGGATTGTCATTGCACATTAATTTCTTTCTAAATGTGAAGCAATGGGTGCATCAACAACAGTTCCCTTCTATTGTGTTCTTTAGGTGGCTTAAGTTTCTCAAATAAGATAATGACATGATTTTCAGGGTCACTGTTATTGCAAGCGTGTGTGAGAATAATGCATGTAAGTCTTGAAGCTTCTGGAATGAAGATTGGGAAGGCTACATGGGTGTAAGAAATTATGGGGTTCAGCTGTTTTGGTTTTCTATCTGTCTCCTTGTCTTTTTGTAAAACTCTGCATCATCAGCTGCCATTGCAATCAATGAGGGTTTAACAGATTTCAGTCAAAGCTGAATGAGAAACAAATAGGTAGGCAGATCAATGAAGTGATCATGCAGATCTTTGCATTTGTGAGTAGGTCATACTACAGTAGTCTAAATGAAATTATGGATTTAATGCCAATCCAGCTGTTAATGAGAATTCTGCTAATAATGCCCCGGTAGTGACAGGGGTGACAGCTTTTACAAAACAAGGAAAAGTCCTGTAATGCTCTAGGATAACTCACTACTCTGAGTCCAGCCTTACCACCCAGGACATCCTTTTAACTTTTGCATTTGAGACAGCAAAATATGGTCCTGCTTATTTTGTTCAGCTACTCTGCTGTGTAAATTTTAAACATGCCAAGCCAGGATCTCTCATTAAAACTACATGACTGCTTTCTACAGTTCCAAGTAGCATCATCCTGAAAAAAAACTTGGTTTCACACCATTGATTTGACTGCAATATGTAGCCACAATATTCATGACAGCAATATACAACATTCAGCAGAAAATCCTCTGCAGTCATGTGGGATCCCTTTTAATTCTTTTCTCAGAAAGAGGAAGATGCAAGATGAAGATCTTGGCTGCAATAGGAATACATTTTTAAAGGACAATATTTTTTATACACATGTAGTGTAAAATGGAATAAGTATTGTTATATCCTAAAAGCTCATTGAGAATACTATAATTCCCATCAGGTGTTTTGTGTGGTTAAGGTTTCCTGACACTGGGTTTATATTTAACAGGAGAGCCCAGAATGTGTGAAGGATCATCCCGAAATCTGTTCAGTAGCTGATGAAGTGATACCCTGCTGTCCTTCTGTTATTGCTTGGAAGTGTAGTAGATTCCAGCAGGGAAGTCCTGTGGCTGATGGAAGCAGAGCTGAGGAAATCTGGTGGCTGGCAAAGCCTCCAAGCCTCTGACAAAAGCAGGAGATTTTTCACTCTTTGCTGCAGGGGATTTTCACTGATGCTCTAGAACCCACCAGCTCTTCAAATCTCTTTGTGCTCAGAAGGCAAAGTACCTGCATCAGCTGCCTAAAGCTCTATCAGCAGAAAGTTTGCACCCTGGGAGCACAGGGAGGACCTCTGAAATCCTGTGTAACCAGCACAGCCTTTAAACATGGGTTTTAGCTTGCTAGAACTGGGTTAACACCATCTTCCACAGTGTTACATCAAATATTTTTTTGAGAAGAAGCAGGGATGTGAAACATTGCAGTGGTTAAACTGGGCCAGATTAGAAGGGCTGGGATCAAGGAAAAGGAGTCAGAAGACAACAGAAACAGCCACATGATGAACATTAAACAGATGCATGATTGCTTGGCCTTAAGAGAATTTAATTTGAATTGGAATTGACTTTGGCTTATGTAATCTGCTTCAGTGTGTTTTGGATTGGCATTTTATGAAACCTCTACATGATGCTTCTCTTGCTTATGGCACCTGGCACTACCTGGCATTCAAAAGCCTTTTCTCGAAGCCACTAAAAACACAGCTAAAAAGAAAAAAGAAAGAAAAATCCCTCTATGTTACACTCCTAGGACAAATTTTCAACTCTTTCCAGCAAAGTCACAAAGCACAAAACTTACTGCTTTATGAAAGCCATATTTTCTTATAATGGCTTCAGCAGCTGGAGCCCTAAGAAAACCTGTAATTGCCAGGGATGAATAATAAAATTATGAAAACTTAACATAATTTTTTGAATGGGTCAGAGTACGAAAAGAGCAACTCCTGTATTTTCAAGAAGATTCTTTGAATCCATCTAGAAAAAGTGTCCAGAATTATGAAAAATTTTTACTTTCACTAATTCATCACCTTAAAATTCCCTCCTCATTCCCTTGAAATCATTACGGCTTTTTTTATTATCCTTTATGAAATTTTAGTCTTTAAAGTTATATATGTGCCCATAATTTTGTGAATAAGTGTGTGCTTAAGTAGCATAACAATGGAAAAGCTCTCTACTACTGCATTCTGCTAGTTTCAGAAGGACATATTTTCATATTACATGTATGTGTGTGTGAGAGATAGAGAATATCTGGACCATAGGTTAAATACAGCTGCCACAGATGATTTATTTTTAAAATTTCAGCCAGGGTATCCTGTCATGCAGTTTGGATATTCCTGAATACCTTGTTGGGTCAAATTCGCTAAATTCAATATTTAAGTACCACTCTGAATCTTCAGAGTGTCATGGACTTGAAGGCAGATAAAGTTCACTGGTGGGGAAGGCAGGTTCCTTTCTCACATTGACTCATGGCTGATAACAGAAGTATCTGGGTCTTCGGCATCCTAAACAAATGCCCAAGGAACTGCCCAACTCAAAGATAACTGCCATTACTCAAAGATAATTACTATTCTGGGGTTCATCCCTCTGTTATTTTTGCTCAAGCTGTTCAAATATTTAGAGAGTCAGACAGAAATGAGAACTATTCTCTATCTGAGTATCCACCAGGGGCACCCAGGCCTCTCCTCAGCTCTCATGCAAAGCAGAACAGCTTCATCTGATTAAGATGTATTGGAAAATAAAATTCAGACGAAATGTGAATTAAATTTTAGGAGTTCCACATCATTAATACCACAGGGGATAGGGTGTTTTGTGCGTGTCTTCCTGGAATTCTTTGAAAGGCCAATTTCATATTTTTCATCTTCAGAATTTTTTAAAATTTTCTTTCTCTTTACTACAGTGGTTAACATAACCAAAACTATTTTCATTTCATAATGTTATTTGAAAATGCTTAATAAATGGATTTTCATATTGCCTTGATTTTTCTATTACCTGTTCCTTATTTTAGCCACACTGGCTGTACAAGTCAGTACCATTATATTCTCTTCATTTTTCCTGTTTTTCCAAATGCTATACATTCTTTATCTCTCTCTAGAATAATATCTGCTTTTTCTTTTTCCCAATAAAATTTTATTTCATAGGAAAAAATCAAAGTATTTGAAGCTATTTTAAGAAAAGGTTACATTTTGAAGAAGCTTTTAGTATTGGAACCAGAACACAATTAAATCAATTAATTATGTTACATAACTTTCAAAATTAAGCTGTTGAGGTTTTTTAATTAAAGGTTTCCTTTTTTAAATTCCATTTCTTATTTTGGCAACAATTCTGCTACTATGCCTCAGAATAATACTTTCCTCTGCTCTTTCCAATGAGGTTGAAAATGCACATAAGTTGAAAGAGGTTTTTGTTGGATTTGTCGGTGTCTCTTCCAAACATTTGACAAGCTTGAAATAATTCAAGCATTTCCTCTGTTATCTGCAGTCCATGACTCCACAGTCTCCACAAGAGTAAATGTTTGGTGTCAATTATTTGGCCACAGTTTCTGTTGAATACAGGACATGGGTCATGCTGAGCTCTGCAGTCTTTTTACTGCCCCATGTCACATCTTTTGTTATCTGGCTTTAGATTTTGGAGTCTGTACTGAACAAGCTCCTTTATGAATCAAGTGAATGGATCTTATCCCACATTGTTCATTTCCATGGAAAAGGAGTGGAGGATATGAGGAGATTTTCCTTGGTGCAGGCAGTTCAGCATGACCCCGGTGCAGCGCAGAGATGCCTGCTAGGAGAAGCACCTGTCACCACTGAAATCAATGGCAATTTTGGCTTTTACTTCAGTGGATGTGGTGTTGACTTCACTGGGGTTTGATCCAAAAGTTAATTGGCATCCCTAGCCATTAAGCTGATTAATTTGTGTGGCTCACATGAACACCAATGCCAGTAAGAGACAGAATCCTGTTTGTAACTGATCCAATGAGCAAACTCTAAATATTACTCATAAATACATTTATTGGTCCTCACAGAGACACCATCCTTGCTCTGGAGGGGAAGTCAGCATCACATTTACCATGTGGAACTGGAGACAAGGCCAGAGTTTATCCCTGAGATGCATTTGCTGGCCTTATTCATGCCTCCCTGATGCCACTTCACCATGTGGTCTTAATCTGTGCAGTCTTTCAGATATTCAGTGCTCACTGGTACACAAACTGCTTAATCTCCCTGCAATTTAGCTGTTTGTTTCATCAGCCCCTCACCTCTGTGCAGATCACTCATTTCAATTTCCCAGGGTGCTTTTAGCAATCAGGTATACATTAGTTTCATCTACTTCTTACCTAAACATTAATGCATCTGTATCTCAATTTCTACAAGGCCTCTTGGGGGATTTCAACTTATTGATTTCCTTGGGGAGTTTGGGTTTTGTTTTTTTTTGGCACTGAAAATGGCAGAATCAGGAACACAAGATTTCCAGCATTACACCTGGCAAGTGACAGACTGTATATTTTTGTTTTAAACTGAGATTATTAGGGCTGGCTGATATGCTATACAGGGTCTTCTGCTGAGAAAACCTAGGAAAGAGTCTTCAGATTCCTTCTCTCTGAGTGTTCTTTGTGTTTCACCACAAGGCCACCAATTGCCTGTGCAAGCATGAAATTTATGTTGTCTGTTACCCACATCAGAACCATGGCAGGCACAATTGTTATCTGCCAGAGGAAGAATTTAATTTGCTTCTTTTTTATAGGTCTTGCACTGAATTTCCAGGTTAGTCCACAGATGGGAGCAAAGGGGAATTCCTTGTGAGGAGGAGTGTGGGAAGGATGGTGCTAGTAGAGATCATGCTTCTACTGCACCTCCTTACCACTACAGTGTGGCAGAGTTTGTGTTGGCTTAACTGACCCCTGGGAATTGGCACAGAAGCTGCAGATAACACAGAATTTGCTAACATTTATATGAGAAATAATACAATAGAAACAGTTTTAAGTGTATGTAGTCCAGAGAGAGAAATTGGTAATTTATCTGTGGGACATAAATTACTATTTTGTAAGAAATATTATAAAAGAGCAACAAAAAAAACCCAGTTTGCAAATGGAAGCTATTTGATACATGACTTTGGTGTTGATTTTCTTGTTTTTAACATCATTTCTCTAATATAAACTTAGTCCTGCCCAACTAAAAATCAGCTGCACTCTCCGTCATCTACATTTATGAGTTCTGTTACTTCTCATGGGTGCTTTCCATTCCTTATATAAGCTACTGATGTTTGTGCACCCTACTGAACCTTACAATATAACATTGCCCTTCTAAATACCTTTTTTACATAAATGCCTGACAATCCCTTGGTGAGTATTTGCTGCAAGGTCTCAGCAGTTGGGGATTTTGGAAGACTTTGAGATTCATGCATTTTTGTATCACAGCCACGATTCTAAATAATCACTGTCCTTCCACACACATTATGTTTAGGTGTATGGGCATGGCTGGAAAGGGAAGTAAAACTTGGAACATGCATTCCTACTTGTAAATAAAATCTGTGCAAATCCTGTTAATATAGAATGGAAAGGGCTAAATATGGAGGTGAACTGCTGTTATTGTGAAAGTGTCCATATATCAGATAATAATGGAAGTACGGTTCTGCTAATGTTGGTTTCCTTACAGTTTCCTTTATTACAGCTATTACTTTTTTCAGAAAATAAACTGAGGCAATTTGTAAAGAAGGGACACTTGTATGGATGTTGCATGACTGTATTTATCTTTTGTGTTGCAAGCAGCAGAAGCAAAAAAGAAACAATCAAAGTTTAAATTGGACTGGGTACTTGAAAGATACTGTTTATGAAGAAAGAACATATTTGAAGTGTGTTAGTCTTCCTGAGTAAGACAACAAGATCTAAGAAAAGCATAAACTTGATTGTTTTATGCAGTTTTTAGGCTGTTAGGGAGTTATCCCTCTTTGACATCGAACAAAACAGGCCGGCATCCTCCACAAACAGCCCTGGTGAGACAGAAGGCAAAGCCCCAATTCCCTTTAGGAATAATTTTTTCTTCTCTGATACATCTTTAAATAATAAACTTGCTTATAGATAGCATGATGTCAGCAGGAACTCCTTGGCAGCACCAGTGCCATACTCCAGCTGCCTGTTAGCAATGTAGATATACTTTTGTCTTCTCCTGATAAGCACACTGAAATCTGTCAGAATACATTCTGAAATCTCCTTTTAATTAAAGTTCTAGCACTTTATGTTGGTGAAACTGAGCCTGATTACCTCTCCTGAGAAACTGAGCTGTTGTCACAGTGAGGACTGGGTATTGTTTGTCAAAGTGAGCAGAACTGAAATTCCAACAAAATTTCTGGGCATTGTTTGAACAATAACTCCTTTTCCTTCAAATCTCAGGACAAAGTAGATTCCTGATAAACACTTTTTCCCTATCAATTTTATTCATGCATTGAAGGCTTTTTCTTAGCTTGTTTCTTGCTGAATGCCTAAAACTGCAAAACTTCCAGGGTAAATAGATTCCCACAACAATAACCCTCCATGGATCACTATGGGCTTTTGTGCTCATGTTTGAAAATCTAGTAATGAGAAAATTACTCTCTGTCTGCTATTTCCCTTCTCCCTTCACAGCCTTTTTAACTGTCATTCAAAAACCAAACCATGATTCATAAAATCCAGACAAAACTCATTCAACATCAAAGCACTAAATGTCTTCTCATTTGACATACAATCTCAGCATAGAAAAAGCTTGAAAAATGTGCTTTCTTCATTCTTATTTATCTATCCATGAAATGTTAGAGGCATGCAGAAGGAACCCACAGATAGGTGTTTTATAAAGCCTTATTAATTCTCACTTGAAAGAAGAATATTCCCTATTATTTCAACAGGAAAAATTCAAAATGAAAGCAAAAGATGACTTGTATGCTTCAAGAAAATAATTTGCAAAGTTCAGTTGCCAAGTTTGTTTGCTAAGTTCCATCTCCAGCTCCTGCAAATGTGTGTGAAGGCCTTCTCTATCCTTAGTCTGAAATCTAGCAGAGCTTAAATTTATAAGAGTTGATATTTTAAAATATCCCTGCAATTTTGTAGAAAATAATACTTTGCTTTTGCAACTGATTTATGTTCACAAGAGGAAACCATTTCAATGGATTCTCAGTCAGTCAGAATCTAGGGGGTTTCTGCAGAAAAAGGCCTCAGTTTGGAAAGTGGTGGCCTGTTATATAAAATAAAAGTAACTTTTAAAAGGTCAAAGTCTGACAGCTGGGTTTCTGGACTTGAATTTAGTTATGCAAATATGACTAAATCACAGATTTAAACAAAATTTTAATGTTATTAACTTTTCCAAACCCAGAGATTTGCTTTGAGCCTTTCTTTTAACATCTGGAATCCAAGGAATAATTATCTTAATTAAGGTGTATGAAGTGACATTTGGTGTATGTATATTTAGCAATTAAAGAAGTGACCACTTCATTAGAAGGTGCGTACCTCAATTAACTTCATTTTTAGCTTTTCTCATTGTGATACAGAACATTTTTTTCTGAGCATCTTTTAAAGTGCAGAAAAAATGGTCTGCAATTAAATTAGGATGAAAGACATACCTTGTCAAATTCTGTGGTGGAAAACAGGTACAAAAAAGAGGCTTAAGGAGAAGAAAAGAAAATAAAAGGCACCTTGGTGAAAAATATCCTTGATGTCTGCTGTCAGCTGCAGGATAAAGTCATGACTTTTCCTTCAGGAGAGCAGGGCTTCATCTCCTGTGGGTCATGCTAGAAGGCTCAATTAAAGATTGTTTTCTCTGTTTCTCATGGACAGGAACGAACAATTGGATATGGTGCAGGGTTTTCTGTTAAATCAGCTTTCACCTCTGTGTCTGGGGTATTTGCCACCATTGCCAGCAGTGTGAGAGGGAAAATGCTGAAACCCTTGCCAGCTACTGCAAAAAAATTAACCTTGTCCTGGCCAAAATGAGGATAAGGTGGTAGACTCTGGTTGCAAGGAATTAATTTTTTTATGGTATAATGCGACTCTGCAGAAAACCAAAGATGTCCTAATTTCTTGTATTGTTTTTTTGTTCTAGAGATAGTGGTGTTAGGCTAAATCTTTCAAAAATCAATGAAGAGCAAGGGTTTTCTTTTGCTTCATTTAGACTAATCAAATGCACTTCATCAGGAGTTTTAAGGGGGCAAATCAAGATGCATTTAAAAGCCTTCTATAGCATGGTCCTAATGGATTCATAGTCTGTCAGAATTCAGGGAATTTCTATAGAAAAGGGCCTCAGTTTGGAAAGCTGTGACCTTCTATAGCATAATTTTCAATATAAATATATAACTAACTTAAAAAAAAAAAAAACTGCTCTGTGGCATCTTACTCTTATAAGTAAAATTTTCAGCAGACTGCATTTTATACTTGTTCTAAACAAAGCTCTGGTAAGATATGTGACACTGACCAGGAAAGACAGCATACATACCTTCATTAAATTCCTTTCTATCTTTAAATAAACAATGGTGTTTGGTTGTGAGGCCTTTATTTTCAAGCAATCTGTGAAGCAAAACATCTGTTTACTTTCACTCATAATTGCTAATTATGTTTATTACTAATAAACCTTTCCTTTACAGATGGCTTGTGAGGAAGAACTTCAGGTCCAAACACATTTCCAAGTCTTATTTTCCACTGACCTGTCCTTAACTAACTCCTTCTCCCATCTGCAACCCAAATAAGCATGTTTGCCTTGCCATTTGCTTAGGAATATTCACTCTTAATCTCAATGATAAGAGATGATCTTAATGATCTTAATTATATCTCAATGTAACATGTGTCACCATAGGCACTAAGCATGTAATGATCTCTAATGTAACTTCCAGTCAAGTAGGGATAAAGGATGTTTCTACTTTATTATCAGGAGCTGATACACAAAAAAAGGCACAGGATTTACTTTAAAAAAAGATTTGGGGAGTTCTTTGCTGCTGAAGAGAAACCAAGACCCAAAAATGGCAGTTTTCCAGGCTTCATATATCAAGCATAAGGACTTCTGTGGGTTTTAGGTACTTCTAAAACTGTAAACAGGAAAAAGAAAAAAGGTAAAGACAGGCAATTCAGCTTCTGATTCAGCAACAAAATCCTTTATAACATCTAGTTTTAAGCTAACATTTTGTCTACTTTCTGTGTGTGACTAGAGATTGAATAACACTCCACATCATCACACTGACCATTGGCTGTCAAATACTGTGTGAGTGGGCCCTTAAGGGCATTAATTGCAGCTCATGCTACAATCTATATAACCAAATACACAGTCATAATTTTGATATGTTGGCTTTTATGCAATGGATAGCACATCATTGTATTTTATAGAATATCTATTAAAAAATTCATGTAAACCCTAATTTAGTCCCCATGGGAATACATATAAAAAATAAAGCAAAATAAATTGAGGTACCACCCTTTGAAAAAAGTTGAATCTTAAGATAAAAAACCAGTTCTGTTCTCTTGAGTAACTGAATTTTTGTGGTACATCACTGTCCAATTTCATAACAATATTTTTTTTTAATATTTCAAAGCAAAAATCATTCTGGATTACTATCTTTCTGTCATCCTTGAAAATATACATTTTAGTTCCTGAGGTCAAGACAAGGCTATCCAACTATCAGAAGACTTCAGCCAAGACAAGATGGTTAAAAAGCCTTTCCAGATATGGTTAAAATCTTCCCTGAAGTGGGAACAGTTCCCTGTGGTCTTCCATCATTCAAACTGCATGTGGAATGCAGCTCCACATGGACCTCCTTGGGAATTGTGCAGAGGGAGCTCCAGTGGTCCCATGGGCATTGGATTTTTAGAGGCAGCTCTTAGACAGTTGTAAAGAAAAGGTTCCTCATCCTTGAGAAATATTCCCTGGGGCTAAAGATTATGTAAGTGAAATAAAACAAATCAGAAATAGTCAGACTGGGGTGATATTTCGCTCTTTTCCTCTGCAGTTGATGGCAACACCATCTGCTCGAGGATTTTCAGCAAGCAGGCTGAATTCATTGAATAAACTGTTCACTCCAGATTTTTTGCTCCGCTCTATATAGCAATCTACAATTGTTGATTAATTAAAGTGCATAGTTCCCCAGTGAGAAAGGTATGCACTGCTATTCCAGATGGGGAAGCCAAGGAACAGAACATTTATCTGATCTGTGAAAATTAGCTGGAGAATTCAGTTTTAAACAGTAGATCACTGGAGGAACCTTTCCCCGTCATTACATAGCAGCTTGAAATATTCTGTCATATGGTTTCTATTTGCTTTTATTTTGAGCAGTAAGAGCTTGAGGAAGGGACTGTCCTAAAAGGCTGTTTCATATCCCTTCACAGAATCACAAAATATGCTTGGTTGGAAAGGACCCATCAAGATCACAGAATCCAGCTCCTGGCCTTGCACAGGACAATACAGGAGTCACTCCATGTGCCAGAGAGTGTTGTAGACATCTTTTATGGAAAATCCTTTCCTTAGGATTTTTCCTCCTGAGAAGCTGGGAGGCCTCAGGAACAAAATGTAAACATTTATTAGCTGCTGCTGTGGGATGCAACAGGTGCATCTGTGATTGGCCCATGTTGGATATTTGTAATTAATGGCCAATCACACAGCCCAGCTGGCTCAGACAGAGAGCCAAGACACAAACCTTTGTTATCATTCTTTGCTATTCTATTCTTAGCTAGCCTTCTGATGAAATCCTTTCTTCTATTCTTTTAGTATAGTTTTAATGTAATATATATCATAAAATAATAAATCAGCCTTCTGAAACATGGAGTCAGATCCTTGTCTCTTCCCTCATCCTAATACTCCTGTGAACACCGTCACAAGAGAGCATTGTCCAAAACCTTCTAGAGCTCTGTCAGACTTGGTGCTGTGACCACTGCCCTGGGGAAGCATCTGCAACTTCAACTGTTAATTATTGAAAAATATACATTGCCATCTGATGTCAAAATGCCTTGCCTGGTTTATACCCTAAATTTTCCTAAGTCAGGGAGTTATCTGATTGAGTTTGAAGACATTCCAGAAGTCTCTCAAAATGAAGACAGTAGTGCCATCTTGCCACAGAAGAACTAGAAAATAACTGTAGACTTCTTATTTACAGATTATTTGCATAGAATTTTTTTTTCCTGCGCTGTTTGCAGTTTGGGTATGTACAGCTCTGTAAGCTGCATTTGGCTTAACGTGGATAAATTAGCATATATAGGATTAAAACTATGAAGGTTATAATCATTGCGCCCCTAGGCTTACACTGTAGTTTGAACAAGGATGGTTATAATTCAGTATTTCAGGAAGGAAAAGGTATTATTTTATAAGAAGCTTTGGGCATTGAGAGTTAGGGAAAAGAGTGCACGTTCTTGGCAGTGAGAAGGCAAGTCCCACAGCATGGCTGTTTTGCAGAGCACCTGCAATCAGAAGATGCAGACAGACTAAAGCGTATTTCTGATTTCTGTTGTGTTTGCCAGGAATCTTGCTGTCACTCTGGACCATAGGTTGCCATTAATATGAAAGCACTCAGCAGGACCAGAAATACCAGTGTAGGAAATAGAAACTCAAATGATCTCTCTCATGCATTAGAAACAAAATTGAATTAAGGGGACATACTGTGTAGGGTTAGAGATGAATGGTTTAAAGGGTGGAATGAAACATGTGCCAAGTAGGGCTGTGCTGCCAGGGCAAGAAAAGATGAGGGTTGGGTGAGATGGGAGCAAAGCAAAATCTCCATGTAGAAATTATCATTTTGTCCTCAATTCTTCGCAGCTTTATATAAACAAACTTAGAGGTAAACCAACAAACTACTCAGGCAATGGGTGTGTTTGAATTGTGATTTTAAATTCAGGAAAAGCATTGTCAAAATAAGAAGAAAACTGCAAAACATACCTAGGCAAAGACATCAGAAAAGGAAGATGATTATTGTATAAGCGTGCCACAGGCCATTGCAAAAATGTTATTTTTCAATTGCCTCATCTACTCATGACATATGATATTAATTGATATGAATTGATCATATTCCCTTTTTGTGATTCATAGGCAGTTACAGCTCTGACAAGTTAATTCTTCATTAACTGGGGTTTTTTTCACTTTATTTTAACATTTTTTTCTATAACAGATACTAAATAATTTTCTACTTTAGTGCTAAATTTAACATGCTCTATTCATCCTACATCAAGAAAATTATCACTTCTTGCATCAGCAATTGCAACTGGCCACTGCTGCATGAAAATCAATGCTAACTGGGAAAATGCCAAGTAAACCAAATTGTATTGGCTGTGTTATTTTTGCATTGTAATAGCCTGTCCCCAAATGTACAATACCCTTGACAACTAAGTATATCAGGCAAAATTCTGATCATGCTACTTCTGGTGCAGATCCAAACTAACTTTCTTTAATGAGCTGAAGAACAAATTTTCCTTTTACCAAACATGTAGGTTACTGGCTTTATTCCATGTAAGACACTAATGCTGGTTGGTGAGGTTATCAATTGTGGGACAAAATGTGGGAAGGGCTAAGATAAAATAATTCATGGTTGTTCAGAGATGCTGGAAAGACGGTAATATTTATGAGAACATATTTTATATGAAAGCTGAGGGCTAGATGGAGACATGAGTTACCTAAAATTTAGGAGAACCTTAATGATACCAGCATGTTTTGTGCAGTGTAACATTTTCAGAGCTGGAGTCTTGCTGGCTTTGGCAGCAGTCTAATAAAGAAACTCAAGTTTCTGGCCCAAAGATCTTACAGTCCAAGTAGTTGTGGAAGAGATGAGTACATTGATGAAAGAGATGAAGGAAGATAGCAATGAATGTTTCATCTATAAGTAATAACATCAAAAATATATTCTGATAAACAGGTATTGCTCAAGGATGTCTTCATATAAGATTTCTATTCATCATGCAGGAATTGATATATGGTTTTTTTGAAGTTTTTTCGTAAGAGAATGGACACCCTTGCATAGTAGTTTTTCTCCTATACTAAGACCATTAAGCACAGAAATTCAGAACAAAGTAACATATTTAGCTTAGTTTCAAAGACAATGATGGACATATGAAAATTCTATCACTAAGAAATTGATACACACACACGCACACCACACACAGAGTCTTTCTTCAGAGGACACAGCTGCTTTTTCCACACTATCTGCTACTTCAATGGCATTTTATTTTTCCCTTTGTGCTGCCTTGTCAATCCAAGATTTGAGTGCTTTTCTTGTAAATAGTCCCATTATTTTTTGCTTATGAAGTGTTACAATTTCCATGCAGGAGAATGTTTTTTCAGCTCTGCGTCGCTGCCACACTGCTTCACCGTAAGCTGTTTGACTTATCACTGTTGACAAAAGCACCCAGCTTCTTGTACACACATAATGAAAGCCTTAAATGTTTTCTGAACATCTATCTGAAATATATTACTTCTAATATAAAGATATCCTGCAGATTTATTGTTGAGACTAATGGTGTAAAAAACCACTGAACTATCTTTCTCAGTGCTTTGGTAGTGTAGGCAGTGGGCCAGTCAGATGTGTATGTTATATCTACTCTGTGGTTTTTTAAACTTTTAGAATTATGCCTGTAACTTCAGTCTAGTCTGGACTAAAATGCTCTGACTTGTGATATATGACATGGAGTGTAGTTTCTTCTTGGATCTTTCAGGATTGCAATGACTTAATGATGGTATTACAGTAGAACCACCACATTGTGCCATTTAGGGTGTAAATATACTAAAAAAAGCAGTGTAGGGGGCAGGATTTTAGTTACTAAATGCTAGCAAACATGCACAGAAAGAAGGAACTGTCTTGGAGGATTAGACTCGTTCTTTGCTCTTGCTTTGTGATTGAAACCCTAAGGAGCAAAAGTGGTTGGGTAATTCACAGCCTCTCTGATTCACAGCTGTGCTGTGTTTGTGGGCAGTTTGCACACTTTTGGTTTCATGCCAACATTGTGCAGAGGTTCAGAACTAGTTTTTTTTCTTCTCTGTTCTTCCACAGGCATCCTTGGAGGGCTGACTTATCTCCTCTGCCAGCTCTGGGCTCAGCTGCTCCAGCCTGGCTCTCTTAGACTCTAAGAAAATCATCTCCATTCCTTGAACATTTCTTGTGGTTCATTTCTGCACCTGATCCTGTCTGAATCCTCTTCCTGGTGTGTGGTGTTTTTGGGGTGCTCTGTCATTGGGAGGAATTAATGAATCTTAGAAGGCTAATTTATTATTTTATGTTTCTATATTATATAAAAAATACTATACTAAACGATACTAAAGAATACAGAAAGGATACAGACAGAAGGCTAAAAGATACTAATGAAAAACTCATGACTTCTTCCAGAGTCCTGACACAGCCTGACTGTGATTGATCACTAAGTTAAAACAATTCCCATGAAACCAATCGAACAATCACCTATTGGATAAACAATCTCCAACCACATTCCAAAGCAGCAAAACACAGGAGAAGCAAATGAGATAATATTGTTTTCCTTTTCCTCTGAGGCTTCTCAGCATCCCAGAAGAAGAATCCTGGGCAAAGGGATTTTTCAGAAAATATGATGGTGACACTGGTGTGTAATATCTTGAGTCATTAGCGATGCCATTGTTCTTTAACACCTGTTTCAGCTAATAGGTTCCCTGGCAGCCATTCTCTGTCTTCCACACAAGTAGCGGAAGTGGACTGAAAAGAAACAAATGTTCAGGGCCTCCTTTACATTATCAGAACAGGTTTGGTTTTTTTCTCATTTCTGTCTGAAACAAACTGTTCTTTTGGTTTTTAATGAATTGTCTTAAACTCCTCTTTCTCTACAATGTTACAGTGATTGAAATTTGGAAGCAAAAAGACAGAAAAGTGCCAGATTTGATTAAAGGAAGCTGCATCATGCCTTAAAATCTTGTGGTAAAATACAGTGTAGCTATAGTTGGACCTGATGTGATTTCAAATTTCCCCACCTATGCACTATTAGCAACACAGGTAACATGGATCAGTATTTAGAGTTTTGAATATTATGGAGCCCGCTCTGACGGTTTCAGAAAAGTATCCATTGTCCAACTCACATACATATAATATCTCCTATCTCATCAGGTGAGCAGTGCTACACCAGTGATTTTAGAAAAAAGTTACTTTCTCAGCTCTTTGGTTCTACAGTCCATTTTCCCAAATAGTTTCTATGAATGTTCTTGTTATGTGCATCTCAAAAATATGTGCAAGTGTTTTCATGTGCTTAGACCATGTGTGGACTTTTTTTGTTCTTTCTTCCTTTTTCATATTTTTCAGACACTTTTTTGTCTTTCATCAGCGTTCTTCCATGCTGCCAATTATAGAAACAAGAGTGACTGACTCTGTTACCAATGTATTCAAACTAATTCAGTAATAAAACATCCAGTAGCATTGCCCTCCAAAGTAGGGAACGTTTTATTCATCCAGACCACCAAAAGAGAGCTGAACATAGCAAACTGAGCTATGGGAGATGAGCCATAAAAAGAGGATAATTACTTATTAACCATTAAGCTTCTCTACCTCAACCCAGTTTTTAAAAAAAGTTATGGTATATATTTATATGATATGAAAAACTTCAGTGGATGTGTATTTTAATATATATACATATCAATATATATAAAGATGTACAAATAGGTGGAGTTGTAAAACCATTTCTCAAAGGGTATAAATTGCTCATTTCATTAATATTGTATTAATATCAATGTAACACCAATCTTGAGTTTAGACAATGTGTTTACTTCTCATAACCCTTGAGGAAATAGTTTTGCACCCCTTTTCATGTAATGCTACAGCCTGTTCCCAAATAATTGAACTGAGTACAGATGGGTTGAAAAGTGGTTTGAGAGGGACATGAAGAAGGTGATAATGCTCCCCAGAAAACAGTCATCTGACAGAACAATTGACAGCTTCAGAGCTCCTTACTCTGTTTTTCTCTACTTTTTTGAAGGTAAAGGCATATAAAACTTCCTAGTTTTGAGAAACACAAGAGACTTCAGTTGAGAATATTTAAATGGAGACCTTGATTTCCTCCTTTTATGATTGTCAGTTCAGATGAAATTATCCCTTGTAACCATTGAATCATAGAATATCCTGAGTTGGAAGGCACCCACCGGGATCATTGAAATCCAACTCATGGCCCGTCACAGGATATCCCAAGAGTCACACCATGTACCTGAGAGCGCTGTCCAAACACTTGAAGTTAGACAGGTTGGTGCTGTGACATTGCCCTGGGGAGCCTGTTCCAGTGCCCAACCACCCTCTGGGTAAAGAATCTTTTCCTAATATCCAAATTAAACCTCCCCTGTCACAGTTTCATGTTGTTCTGCTGGGTCCTCTCATTGGTCACCAAAAAGAAGACGTGATCTTCCACTTCCCCTCATGAGGAAGCTGCAGATCACTATAAGGTCTCCACTCAATCTCCTCTTCTGCAGGCTGGACATGCCATATGACCCCAGTCTCTACTTATATGTCCCCTCCAGACCCTTCACCTTCAGTGTTCTAATGGCAAATATCTTCTGTATATTTGGTGCCCAACACTGCACACAACATTTAAGGTGAGACCTCCCCAGTGCAGAGCAGAGAGGACAATCCCCTCCCTTGCCCAACTGATGCTGTGCCTGATGCCCCTCAGGACAGGATTGGCCCTCCCAGGACACTTCTCATTCATATCCACCTTGCCATCAACCAGGACCCTCAGGTCCCTCTCCAGAGCACAGCTTTCCAGCCTCTCATTCTCCAGTCTCAATATCCAGAGTCGCCCCATTCCAGATGCAGAATCCAAGACTTGTCTTAGTTAAACTTAATATGACAGGTGATTGCCAAGTCCTCTGATTTGTCCAGGTCTCTCTGTGGGGTCTTTCTGCCTTTGAGGAAGGCAACAGCTCTTTCAAATTCAGTATCATCACACTGGATTTTCCGCCTGCTACTGGAAGTTCATATTAATCTCAGGCCATTTAAACACAAAAGTTGTAATCATTGGCCCTGACATTCCTAGAGTTCCTTTTTTTCTCATTCTTAAAGTAATGCTGAAGTATTCTTAATAAAGTCCTTAAAAGTCAGATATATAAAATATTTCAATTGCTGTCAAGAACAGGTTTAAGCACCACCATCCAGGTGCACATATTCAAGCTGCATGGGGAACATAAATCAGGCAGAAAAACAAATGAAACATGGTGTTTGATTTTATATGTTATAAACTGAAATCTATTTAGGGACATGACCTGTTGACACTAACCAATTATCAGTTGCATAATCATTTAAAAGGCTGCAGTGAAATGATAGCAAAATCTGCCTTCTAAGGTGCTGGTTATGACTGAGAAGTTTCATTGTAATAAGTCATCCTGGGAAGGGATCATGCAGAACAGTCGTGGTTTAAAGACTCTCAAAATGTCTCGGGTGTGAAACAAAATTAAGCAACAAAATACACAAAGGGCTGGAGTCTGCCTACTAATAATAAGCAAATCAGAGTTATATGTACAAGTAGACACAACAGCTAAGTTAGTTTTATTCATAAAAAGTTCCACAAAAGGCTCCCCAGAGTGGAATACTGATATGTAAGCCAATGTGGAAAAGCATGAGAGTTTATAAAACGTATAATAAAAAACAATAAAATTTTGTATTGAGAGGAAGCAGCTGAAATGCTGAAAAAGTCTTTTCTGAGGAGAAGCTTATGAATCGTGTTCATCCGTGCATTTATTTTTGCATTCAGTCACCAAAATTAGATATGTAGTAAACATAGAATACACATACAAAACTGGCTGTGAAATAAGGTACAAAGCATAGCAAATAAACAATTTGAGAAAACAAGGAGACTCAAGATGGAACAGAGAAACTGGGCAAGGGCTAAGCAACCAGCTCACTTTCTTTTTAAAGAACAAATGTTTCCCAGATTATCCCTTCCTTTATGAGGAAGCTCATTCCTCATGAGCTTCCTCATAAGCACCCGAGGTGCTCATTCCCAATGGGCTCTCATCTCCCAGCCCCAGCGGTTCTAGCCTTTATTTTCTTGGTCTGGCCTTGCTAAATACCAAGCACAGTCAGTGTACAAATATGAAGTCAGATCTATGGGTTGCCATGAAATGTTGCTTTACCTTCTTATTACTGAAGCTCTACTGCCTGTAATCTGCTGGAGCTGACTTTGTAAACTGGATCTAGGGTATGAAAGCAATAATTAGAGCACTGAATATAAAGCATTTCTAGAGTCAGGTTGCTATTTTTTCCTAGGTGTGATGGTTTGTAAGTTATTGTAGATATGGCATCAAAGATGGAAGGGGGTCAAGAAACTTTGAAGGTGCTACTCTGAGTGTTTTTCTCAAATATTTAGGCAATGAAAAATTTCTTCCTCCATACAGAAATGGCAGAAAACATGGCAGTATTCTCAGACACCTTGAGACAAAATGGAACAGAGACACAGCTAATTTCTGTTAATGAGCAGCTTGTTTGCATCCACAGTGCAGTGCAGTGCTAACATTAATAGTGTGAATGTTAAAAACTGTGGGAGAATTGAGGTTATTCACTCCTAATTTTAACACTATAATGAATACCTAACTCCTCAAATGTACTGAACAAATGAAATTACCCACTCTGTATTTATCATTACACCACTCATTAACATGGTGATAATTAAGTCTGTGTAAAGTTTCACAGTCTGAGGCACTATAATAATTGATATATTAACAGGCTTTATATGCCATTGTTCATGCTAGTGCATCTGAGTTAGGATTACCTGATTGTGGTATAAAACTGAACATGCCACTGCACAGATCAGCAGTCAAAATTAAAGTTGTTCAGTCATATAACCGGCAGTACAGCTGGGAATTATCTGTTACAAATATAAGTACTTCAAATGTGCCTAGGAGTTTATTTCTTTATTCTTTCACCACATTGTATGTTTCGCACTCTGCTGCTTGATTTCTGTTCCTATAAAAGCCTCAACTTTCTTATATTTGTCATATTTGTTAATCCTATTGGAGAGAAGAATTTTCTACAATTTTATTTTTCTTTAAAAAAGCTTTGATTTAAACAAAACCCAATATGTCAATTGCTTCTAATGTTTTCAATTTTTTCTGGTCAGAAACTGTTGGGTTGGAATTCTTATTCAGAACTTAAAAACTATGTTGAGAAAAATGTTATATATGGGCTCATGACTATCTCTGTCTAAGGTCCACTGGATTTTGACATTCCTCAGCGGATATCAGAACTATGCAGGAATGACAAGCTGCAGTGGAGAGACATCAAGAAGTTCAGAAGCTGAGCTAATTCAAATTTTACCCTGTCAGACCTCAAGTAAGTTACCCTGCCGGCAACTAGCAAAGGTTGGAGACAGATGTAATTCTGATTTGCGGAGATCAAATGCAAATTTTGGTGCCCAGACTTTTGATTCAGACTCTTGAAAGAAAGCAGTTGCAAGGTCTGGTTTTATACTTTAAGTTCCTGGTTGTAGATGAGGAATACGTTTGCATAACTTCCAGAGACACCTAACTCCTAATGAGATAGCAGGTAATTTCACTTTTGAGGGAAAATGACAATATTTCTAGAGCAAGAAAATATTCTTTCTAGACTTGCTGGAATTCTTCAGCTTTTGAGGAAAAAACCAAAATCAGATCTCCAAATTTTCAGTCTTGAACTGTACAGATTAATTGTTAAGAAATAGTATAGCTAAGCCTCACATTGGCATTCATTCAGGCAACTAATGTCATAACTCTCTTTACAGGCCAAAACATCCCAAATCCCCTCTTGACAGAGCGACATGGGGCTCCCAGTCTATGCTGCATTTGAATTTGTATTTGAACTTTGAATACTCGATCCCTGAAATATCTTCCAAAAGTTTGATATTTCTGAATCTTTGTGGTGGCTTGGCTAAGGCAGTCATTTTTGGTATTTACTTACTGATGAATTTTCAACAAATCTAACCATAAAATTTAGGTAAGGTTACAAGTGACTGCTGGGATGGGATATTCTACACTTCTTCCATATTTCCATTTTCTGCAGAAAAGCTGGCATTTCCCGGCATGGAATACAAATATCTCCATCCCCTCCATCATCTTCTCCCTGCATCCAACTGTTCCCAGAGCATCTACAGAGTTTAAATAATTTATTCTATGTGAACAGAAACACACACACAGTTGGAAAGACATGTAAAAAGAGAAAAGGTGTCTGTTTTTTATCAACATCAGAATGGGGTAAATTCCATTCTTAATTTTTTGTAGCCTCAATCCACTGAACAAAAGTGTAGAAAGGGGAAAAAATGTTTAAAATAAGTCTTGGGGATACACAGGGGTATATTCTGGAACCACAAGTGAGACAGTGATGACACTCTGTTATCTTCTCAGAAAATACATTCATTGTTTGAGATAATATAATAACAATTGTGGGTTTTACCAGGTAGGATTTCAAAAGCTCTCCCTGTTCTCCCAGAAGAAACAAGAGAGTAACTCATATTTGAAGCAGCCACTATCCCCAAATCCTGTTCTCACAAAGCTTGATAAATTTATCTTGATTCCTCACTCAGGGGAAATACCACAGAGCCACCTCTAGCACTATTTTCAATTAATAATTCCAGTGATAGAAGCCTTTTAAAAAAGAAAAGAAGAAAACAACAAAATAAGATGACAAAAAACAAAACACAACAAGAGCAAGAGGCCAACAACACACTCTCCCCAATAAAAACCCAAACAAAACCTAAACCCCAAAAGAACCAAATGGCCTGTTCAACAAATGACATATTTGTAAATAATTTTTTAATCATGGCCCAGCTGACCTAACCAAACATAATAAATATAAGTTCTGTTAGCACTGATAGACAAAGGATCTCTGGGAGAAAGTTGCATTAGTACTCAAACCATTCATATCATTAGTTTAATCATTACATCCTGGTGGTTTCCAAATAATCAAAATGAATTGGGCATTCAAGTCTTGCAGAAGTTTGGAGGGGTGGATATCAAAGGACTGAGATGCTGTTTTAAGCTTCCATGGCAACATATCTTCCGTTCCTGAGCCTGGATTCAGACTGCAGGCCAATTTCCAGGCATCACATTCACAAATAATAACTGAGACCTCCTTCTCTGTAAATGGGCTAGATTTGCCTAGAAGTTGTTAAAAGGATAGACAGGGTATTTCTAATTCCACTTTTCAGGACAGAATATGTATGAAATATAATTATTTGGGGAATCTGAACTTTTCTTTTTAAACTACCTAATGTTTCACAAAAGGAAAGGAAAAAACAGGTTTACCAAGTTCCAGTCTGTAAGTGCCACAAAATTAGACACCTGAAAATAACTTTGCCAATCAATAACTTCATCAAGGTCAACAGATTGAGTCATTAATAGAGAAATTGGTGCCAGTGACACAGTAAATGAAACCACACTAGGTGGGGAAAAAAATAGCATCTTTTACAATGATTGTTTTCAATAATATAATGCATTGCATTAATTTAAGCAAAGAAAATGAGAAAATAGGAGGGAAAAATCCCATCAGGATATGTTACAGATAGGATTTGGAGAATGCAGATTATTTTCCCTGTGTGTCTATTACAATCTCTATCTCAGATTCATTATTTTTTTTAATAAAGGTACATCATTATCCAGTTCATGTTTCTGTGCTAAAAGGAATCTTGACATTATGATAATATAGCTGAAGATTAATTTTCAATTTTATGCATACTTTGTAGATTCAGATTAATGAACACTATTCAGTAATTGAAAAGAAATAGTACATATTTAATAAATATTTGGATTTTTTTCTTCCCCAGAAACACTGTAGGTTTCCAGGAATCAATTTCAGACCCACTCTGAGTAGTATAACAATGATGGAAACAGGTGGAAGCAAAAATACCATGCATGTTCTGTAAATGTTTGTGGTGTGAATATATGAGGATTGGAATCATGCCAATGCAGCGACAATTTCACTGCATTTTATAAGTTTGATCTATACACTGCTTGCATCAATACAACATTTTTTTCTTACTAAATTAATCCTACTCCTGTGAGGTGAAAAGTGATATTCTGTGGAAGGGAATGACCTAAATGAGCCTTTATGATCCAGCCCTCAGTCATGTGTGCAGCACAAGCTCTGTTAAATTCTGAGTTAAGATTTAAACTATGAGTTTAAATCTTTTAGGGCAGAAACAGTTAAGTCAGTATCACAAAAACTTATAAAAACACAGATAGAGGCATCTCTTATCAGTGATGAGACCTGGCAAATGCACCTGGCAAAAAGAAAAGAGAGGCAATTAATCAGTATCAAGCACCACATTCGAAGGTGATGGAAAGAAAACAGTAACGGTATGAGGTGCAGCTCTTCATGAGTGTCATGGTTTGAGCCTGGCACAGAGCCAGTGCCCCCCATGAAAATGCCCCACCCTGGTGTCTGCTGTGAGATGTGACCAGGAATAAGCAAAACAGGCTCCAACTTAAACATAAAAAAACACTTTATTACCTAAACTACAGGAAAATAGGGAAAGACTATAAGGAAAAGAAAAAAAATTGAAAACCTTACAAAAAAAACTTTCCTCCTCCCCACTCCCTGACTTTCCCAATCCGATACATTCTCCCAAATCAACTGCCCAGCCTTGGCCCCACACTTTAGTATACTCAAACTGCAGTTCATGAAGAGGAAAGGAGTCCTTCTTGTTCCATAGGCTTCTCCTGGAAACACACTGAAACCTCGTGTGCTTCCTTGTCACTTCGGCACCGCCCGGAAAAAGTCCTTTTGCCGCTTGTGACATCTTCCTTCCATGCCCAGTGCTCTCACCACTGACGGCATGGACCAGAGCTGCTTTTAGGGTTGTCTTTCAAGGATGCCTTCCTTGTCTCACTCCAAAAAGGCACAGTCTCTGCTTTGGGACATCTGTCCCCCCCATATTTTTCCAACCCCCTGGGGCCGGGGGGTCCTCACGAATGAACCCTCCTGGTTTTGAGGCACTGCCTCCCCCTAAATGCAGTCTGTGTCACAGGAACAACTGAGTCCATGGCCACAAGAAAAGTCCAGCCAAAAGGCCACTCCAAATCATCTCTCCCCATCCAATCATCTCTACGTTCTTCGGGCCAGGTCCTTGTCTCATCTCATCTCTTATCTCCCTTCTTATTCAGCTTCGAGGAGGATTAGCATTTTTGCAAGGCCCCAATCATGAAAGAAAGGGTTAAAAGTTTTCAGTCTCTATCTGTCCCGGAGTGGCACTCCCACACACGCTGCCCACACGCTGCCGCTCCGGCCGGGCACTCTTCCTCCCCCCTTCTCCTCCCGGGCTGGCTGCTATCACAGCACATTCAGACGCCGGCTCTCCTCTCTCTCTCTCCCTCCTGGGGGGGGGGGGGGGGGGGGGGGGGCTGGCTGCCCGATGTCTCGATGTCTCTTGGGGCTCCGCCACCCTTCCATCCTTGAGAACTTTCTCACCCCCATCTCTGTCCAGGCCCCGGGCCTACCGCATGGCTGCCCCTCCCCCGCCCAGCAGCAGCGGCTGGGCTGGACGGGGGAGAGATCTGACCTCTTCGCCGCGACGTCCCAAGAGAGCGTGCCAAGGGCAGTGCCCTGCTTTTAACCCCTGTGTATTCTCGGAGGTGTGTCCAAACCCCACTGGCTACACTAGGTGCCAGTCTCAAACCCAAAACTTTCATTGGTTTGACCACAGCTTCCCAGAATTCCCACTCCTTCCTGATCAAACCACCACAATGAGGATCCGAAAGAAATTTGAGTTTATTTTGCCACAAATTGAACCCAAAAGAAATCCAGACAAGGTCAGTAAATTTCCTCAAAGGCCACTTAAGCACAGGGGATGTGATAAATGTTACTCTGCTCTCTAGTAGGCTGTGATTTTACTGGAAATTCTCACTGGGTTCAATAGAGGAAAATTCAAGGCTAACATAAAATACATTCCTGTCAGGGTGACAGGATACAGCTGAATAACTGGGAACCATCTGTCAGACCTAACAATAAATTACATATAATCTCCCTACCTTTTTTTTTTTTTTTTTACTTTTTTTAAACCAAAATATTTATCAGTTTTTATTTTAGGCCAAACTGAGAGCAGCTTATCCACAAAGCTGGTCACCTAAACAGTGTAATAAGCATACTATGTGATTTATAGCCTATGGTATGTAGTTTAAAAAACAATTTGTTTCTCGACTTTTTTTACAAAAGTGCATCTAAAAGCTAAAAGCAGGCCTAAGGGATATATGCCTCTGTGTCCATTAATATCACATTGCAAAAATCCTGTTCTAGAAGACACAGATAAAATTCTCCAGTGCATGTGCCATTTTGTTAATGGAATAGATTTTTTAAAACTTTTTCCTGCTACAGAAATAATTCTACTTAGAGGCAGTATTACCTTTCTGCTGGGTGCTCAACATCCCCTTTCATGCTCTACTACTCCTGGCTGATTTCATCAACATAAAGATTGTTTATTAGAGCTTGGCTCTGTCGCAGAGAATTTTTCAAGTTTGACTGGTTTTAAGCTTGGTGGCAGTTCAATCTTGTGCAGAGACACACCTAAATGCAAATTTTCCATAAGATTCAGAGAATAATAATTTTTTTCTCAAGCTATGACTGACGAAGCACAGAAAGTTTCTCACCTTATTTCACAATAGACTTATAGAGAAGTCTTCAGTATCCAAAGCATATTAGTTTTGGATCTGAACCTTTCTTACCATAGAGCAGTGTCACAATGTCCAGGCTACAGGGGAAGCACATTTAAAATGATACTGAGACTGGATAAAAATGCATAGAGACAATGGAGTGAGAAGAGAAGTTCATATTTCCTTTTCAAAGCCCTGCCCAAAAAGGGAAGGATATACATTTTCTTGTCTGGCTTCTTCTAACCTTTTGAATCTTTGTACTGGATACCCATAAAAAATATGTATTGTTTTCCACACCCTTGTGCCAACCTGCTCAAGATCATCACTGTCCCATAGAGACCCAGGGTCTGGAAGCAGATCTGGGGTTTTTCACACTGAGTGGTCCAAAGTCCATTTGGGAGACTGGGAACACTTATGCAGAGCCCTCTTTTTGCTCCCTCCTGGCTTCAGAGCGGAGGCAAATCCTCTTTAGATTCTCTCTGGGCTGCCAAAATAGTAGCCTGGAGCAGGTTCTTAGAGCCCAGGCAGTGTGAGGCAGAGGCTCTCTTTTGGGCTTTGGAGAATTTCATAACACCTCTTTGACCACTGCTGCCATGGCAACTCTGTTCCTGGACTAGAGGAAGATATTTTCTTTGGACCTTTTTGCTACTGCCACTCAGGACAGCTTATGCTGGGATGTCAGACTCTTCTCTACACAAGTTTTTTAGCTGTTGCCCCAGTTCCAGCCACTGTTGCCAATGGGACCGCCACCACAAGGAGAGCCCCTGTCAGGTAGCATGGAGGAGGCAGCACAGCAGCACTGACTCTTGTTTTTGGACAAAAAAATAGTTATTCTAGTTTTATCCCTGTTGTTTTCTAGGTGAAGATGGGGTCCTGTAATCCAGAAGCTCAGTTGCTGTGTTGTTTTTCCTATCACTTTTATCTCCACCCCAGAGTTTGTAGAAGGCTTCTCCACCATCTTGTGTTTGGCTTCTACAGAGGCCAACATCTCATTTTCTTCATTCCCAGGGAGTCCATGGGATTCAACACCTTTGTATCATTACTGTTATCTTGGTTGTTGCCTTTTTGTTTCTTAGTAAACTCTTTTTTCCACTTAGGTCTTTTCTCAGTAGTGTCTCCTTATTGGTGAAAGAGGAGTGGTTAAAACTAAAGGGAGGTAGCTCATATTGCAATCTCTTCTCTGTATAATTGTCTTAAAATAAAAAAAAAAAATCTTTCTTGTTTGGGCCTGTCTAATACTTGGGATGAAGCTCATGCTGGGATGAAGCTGGGATGAAAACTCATGCTTTCTTAGCCAGAGGCCACTTCAGAAACAGAACCTTCTGTTACTTGCCATCATACATTGGCCATTGCTTGGCTATTAAAAAGAGAGATGCCAATTGCTGCCTTCTTTCTTGCTGGCAGATCTCATCACTGAAAATTCAGAAGTACACAAAGGTACATAATTTTGGCTGGGTTCTTCATGAATTCATTGGAGACCTTGGCATTTTCTTGACCTCAAGTTTCCTTGATCCCCCTGTAAGAAGGGCCTCATATTTGCCACAGGCACAGGCATCTAATTCAGCTGGGCTGTGACACCCTGCTGCTGCAATAATTGTCTTATTTTTAAGTGTTGAATTCTGCCACAGGTGTCTGTCTTCACCAGCTGGAAATCAAACCAGAAATGTTTAATTTAAAGTGCTGACTGCTGGCAGGAGGAAAAGCCTATTGGCTTTGGAACCAGGAACTCCTAATTCAGAGTAGTCAGGGAGAGCCACAGTGAAAATAAGCCATGTTCCAAACAAGGCTGCCACCACCAGCCAGGGACTTGACAGTCTAGATGAATAAAAGCAGAAGTATTTCTGCATTAACTCTGTTAGTAGGCTGAGCCTAAGTCAAAGCCCACAAGGCTGGACTGTCGCAGACATCTTTTCACTAAAAATCCTTTCTTAGGATTTTTTCCCTTCTGAGGAGCTGAGGCCTCAGGAACAAAATGTAAATAATGGTTATCTGCTGCTGTGGAATGCAACAGGTGGATCTGTGATTGGTCTCCTGTGGATGTTTGGATTTAGTGACCAGTCACAGCAGAGCTAACTCTCGCTCTCTGTCTGAGCCACAGACCTTTGTTATCATTCTTTGCTATTCTATTCTTAGCTGACCTTCTGAGGAAACCTTTCCTTCTATTATTTTTAGTATAGTTATAATGTAACATATATATATATTTATCATAAAACAATAAATCAAGCCTTCTGAACATGGAGTCAACATTCTCATCTCTTCCTTCCTCCAAGAACCCCTGTGAACACCGTCACACTGGAACAATTAAAAATGGTGGTAAGACCTCTGTAATAACGGATTTTAAAAGAAAAACAGTATTTTTGTACAATTGTAATTGTGGCCAAAGAAAAGCAAGGTGAGAACCTGGAAGAGGAACAGCTCTGGAGACACCCAGGTCAGTGGAGAAGGCAGGGGAGGAGGTGCTTTGGGTGCCAGAGTTGAAATTCCTCTGCAGCTCGTGGTGCAGACCATGGTGGGGCAGCTGGGCCCCTGCAGCCCACGAAGGACCATGGGAATGCAGAGATCCACCTGGAGCCCAAGGAGGAGACCCACAGTGGATGGGTCTCCGGATCCATCCCCAGGTGGATGCCTGGGAGGAGGCTGTGATCCGGTGGGAGGCCTGTGGTGGAACAGGCACCTAACAGAGCTTGCAGACCCATGGGGAGAGGAACTCACGCTGGAATGGGATTCCTGGTAGGACTTGGGACCCCATGGGAGACCCACACTGGAGCAGCCTGTCCCTGAAGGGCTGTACCCTGTGGAAGAACGACCCACATTGCAGCAGTCGGCAGAGAATTGTTGCCCTGAGGATGAAATCATATGGCAGCAGTTTGCAGAGAAACGCTACTCGTGGGAATAACATTGGAGAAGTTCCTGGAGAACTCTCTCCCATGGGAAGAACCTTTTGCTGGATCAGGGGATGGACATCTCTCCCTGAACAGGGAGAGAAACCAGGAATGATGAACCGACCAAAACCCCCATCCCAGTCCCCTGCACCACTGGGGTAGGAGGTAGAGCTGGGCAGGAGGAAGGGGTGGGGGGAAAGGAGTTTTTAAGGTCTGTTTTTACTTCTCATTATTTTGCTCTGATTTTGTTAGCAATAAATTCAATTAATATCTCTAATTTGAGCCTGTTTTGGCTGTGATGGTATCTGATGAGTGATCTCTCTCTGTTCTTATCTCAGCCCATAAACTCTTTGTTATATTTTTTTCTGTCTGTCCAGCTGTGGAGGGGAATGATGGAGAGGCTTTGGTGCATGTCTGGTGTCCAGTCAGGCTCAACCCACTACAATAATTTATCTGATTTTCATGCAAATAGATGTTTTAGTATATGAGAGATCTAATAAAGTCATATTACATTCACAATCTTCATTAGTTCTTCAATCAGAACCTATGAAAATTATTAACTGTCATAGCCATGCAAACAATTTGTATTATCAAACTGATTTTTCATTGGTGATGCTTCCTAATGCTACAACAAACAAAGTTTGTTATCTGAAACATGAAAATTGAAAAATGTCAAGCTTGTTCTATTTGTGCTGACTTCAGTGAAGTTCTACAAGGACATGAATTTTCATTCTTCTTATTGCTTAAATACCACAACTGTGTTTCTTTAACAAAACCATAAAAACATAAAACCGAGGTAGAATTATTGCGATCATATGAATAATAGAAACAATGTCAAAATTAAATCTATTTAATGAAGTTTTTATCAGTCATTGTAACATCTTATTCTCCCAGCAATCATTGAAATTTTTATCTGGAGAGCTATCACCATACTAGTAGACAAATAATTCCATGCAGTATCTAGTGTTCAGGAAAATTATCTGTATTGCAACATAATTATCTCAGATGACATACTGACTGACTCCTAATTACAACAGATAGAGCTAATTACTGTGGTTCATCCTGTAAATAGCTCAGCATGTATCTTTATGAGAATTCAGTAAATGACACATTGCTCAGTGGGATGGTATATGGAAATTGATTTCCAAGATTTTTGTGCATAAAATTCTTATTTTTTAATGTGTGTATTAGTTTTTCTTCAATCAAAGAGTATTCAGGGGCGCTCAAGTGGTACAAACCTGCATGGTTGGGTTTTTTGGACAGTGTTCCCAACACCTTGAAAGGAACTGAACCCCAAAGTCAAATTTGCCAGCCCAACCCCATAAACAGCTTTCTTTCTCTGACAGGAACATGAAAAATGAGGAGTAACCAATCCATAGCAAATTAATCTGTTATGTACAAACTGATCCATGCTTTTCCTCCTGGAGTTTTCACCATGGGAAACCAGTGGTAGGCAAAAGCTTTGTAGTGCTTCTGGTACCTGCCTGCAGAAGCGTGGCATGAGCAGGAAACTGATGAGGTAGATGCAGAACAAGTGCCCAGAATGCAGTCAAAATTCAGTAGAAAGGGGTGGAAACCTAACTCTGCTTTAAAGAAATCCCACCTGCATCGTTTAGATCCTCCATCAAGCCACAGTCTGTCAGCAGAAAGATATGCAACACATCACAACAAATATACACCTTTCTATTCTGCCAAAAATGCTGATTTCCAAATGATTTTGCACCAATTTTTCCTCAAAAGATAGCAATGTAGAAAAAAGTATCCCAAACAATTTTTTAAATAGATTTAAATAGTTTAATCAGAATATTTAATGTTGGTGATATTATATACTTCTGTATAATATAATCTGTATATAATATTATATATTATACATTACAACATAAGTAGTTGATGGATTAAGAAACTCTAGTGACTTCAGAATAATTTTTTATTCTGAGTCCTCACAGGAATTTTAGATTCAGCTGTGGAACTTCACGCATTTTAACTTTAGATAAAAGCCCTAAAAGTATCCCTTGACCAGTTTAAAGTCTATAGAATTACATTTTTTTCTCTCCTAGTATGTTTTCAATGAAGTAGTCCATCAGTCTAGTCTAGATTCCACATTTTTTACTGTAATCAACAATTCTCAAACAGTCTTACCTGATGTCAAGAAAAAACAGAATAATAAATATGCATTTCTGATATATACAACTTTTCCTTTACAAGTTCTAGGTTGAATAATTAATTTCAAAGTATACTTTGGTTGATTTTTTTTTAATCTAAGACAAGTCAAACTTCATTTATTTTTTGAATTTTAAGCCAGTAAAGATGATCCAAGGATGGCTTTAATATCTTCCTCTGCACTAAAAATTGGCTGGCAAGAAAGCCAGTTAGTCTTTTCTGCAGAAGCATATCTGGAAGGTATTTGTAAATAAGTGCTTGGTCCTCAAGAAATTCAAATCATTTTGCTTATTAGTTGTACCTTAGTCCAAATACCTTGGCCAAATTTGCATCTTAGGGCTTCTTCTTTTTTTTTTTTTTTTAATTCTAGAATGGACACAGCTCTTCTTGTTCAACTCCTGTTACCTGCTGCCAAAAGAACTATTTTACATCTCCAAAGCTAACTGTGTTTCTGTGGAAAAAACCAAACCAGCCAGTAGGGTAATTTGGAAAATGCTTTACATCCCATTAGGGCAAATAACAATATAAAAATTGAAAACATTTTGAAAGAGCTTCCCAGGTGATACACACTTCAGAGAAATTATGGGGCAGGTGGTATAATTGTGCAGGCACCTGCCTCAGTAGAACCTCTTGGGTTGAGGTTTGGTTCTGTTTCACTGAAAAAGGGGGAAAAAACTACATTTGATAGAAAACCTGGCAAAGAGGCTGTGACTCTGCCTAAATCAGTGTTCTATTTTTGTAATTGTCCCACTCTACTCTGTCATTAATTAGACCATTAAAGATGTTGTCTCAGATTATGATGCACACAGCTGTAACCTCAAAGTGTTTATAAAACTAGAAATAGTGCAAGCTTTAAATCTCACTTTACATTTTATGTGTCTTCATATTCATATAGATATTTGTAAAACCACCTTTACATAGTTATTAAAGAAATACCATTTATTCAGGAAGTTCTTTACCAAGGGCTGCTTGATGTTGGAGAATATTCTGAGAAAGAGTAATGAATGAATATATGGATACACATTTTCACCCTGTCAGAAATGTCATTGAAATCCAGCTATTGCAATGTCATTTGCATTTGGATGATTGTATTTTGACACAGGCATTCAAAATCAGAGCAAGAAATGTTTCCTGGAGAACTTCTACAGTATCAAAGGACAGTAGGATATCTCAGTGTTCTTTCTTTCTGTAAATGCTAAACCTTTGTCAATTAAAACACAAGTTGCCAAAGGTGGTATCTGCTGTTGCAGTTTTAAGCAGTGCCTCCTCAATTTTTTGATCATTGACAACATTCAGACGTATCAAAATCCATTCTGTAGAATTCAATTAAAAATTCAACTAATGGGGGCTTGCCTTTGTCTTGGAGATTGTTTATCATCATTCTGGTTTAAATTTAGGCAGTGTTTTAAATTTAACACATCATTTAGAAGCTGCACATTGCCAAGGACTCAGGCTTGACATGACAGCAAAATAGAAAAGCATCAGTATCATTGAACCATTGAATTATTGAATCACAGAATGGTTTGGGTTGGAAGTGACCTTAAAGGCCATCGAGTTCCAGCAACCCTGCCCATGCCCAGGGACACCATCCACTGGAAGAGGTTGGTGTGAGCTCCATCCAGCCTGGACTACAGTATCCTGGAAGTGACCGTTATTCTGATTTCAGAATATTAATTCCCAAATAAGTTGTTAACAGCAGCAGTCTGTTGTTTCTTTGGGAGGTCACCTCACCTTTATTATTCCACTTGTTAAATAACAACTCATTAAGATGACTGTCTCTGAGTTTTCTCTTACCATACAAGGTATCTTTCATGGGTTGAGGTATTACTAAAAACCAATGCTTTTATAGTTTGATTCATTAATATAAATTTAGTGAAGTCAAAAGTCACTTTGAAAAATTATGTTTACAGAAATACTGTAATGCCACTACATTATTATTCTTATTTATTCTTGATAGATTTTTAAAAACATAGGAAAGGGTTAAAATTTAATCAAATTAAGCACCACCATTCAAGCACAAAAGCTAATAAAAATGGAAATTAATCTTGGACAGCCAGAGATTAGTAAAACTTAAGATTAGAATATTACCAGATTTCTGGTGGAAGATTTTACTAAAGAAATAGTTTTTTCCACTCAGGTTGGTGGCATGACATTGTTGATCTTTGAAATTATTTTACTTTAATATTTATGAAGATATTTTGTTTTAATTTATACTTTTTAAATATTTCAGAATGTCACACAAAAAGGAAAAAAATAAAGCAGCTATGACCTTTTTTTTAGGAAGTAATCAATTCCTGACTGTTAGAAATTGACAGGCAGATTACTAGCAAATTATTTTAATTATCAATAATTATAACTATTTTAGAGGCTTGCATCACCAGAGGGCTGCCTGTGATTTTTATAATGGGAGAAACTGTTAGTATTTTCTGTCTTCTATCTTTTCTCAATTTGGAAAAAAAGACGAGATGCAAATTATATATGATAAAGACCATCTCAATTAGTCTCTATTTTGATATGTTGTACATGTCAACCAGTTAGAATTCTTGCAGATTCTTTCAGCTCTGATGACTAGCCTGACCCTTATTTATTTCTATTACCATTACCTCCACATGAGCTCTTGTGAAGTGTTAAGACCTCTTTGTACAAAATAAGGAAGGAGAGAAGAAAAGAAAACAGCCTCATTTGGATTTATAAAGATTTTTCTCCTATTATTGTAAATCTAAAAGGTGTCCATGACAGCTTTTAGAGGCTTTTTGGAGTACCAGCCTCTGACTGTGGTGATCTAGACAGAGTTCAGCAACTGGTACTGATACCAGTAAGACAATCAAGGACAGGATGCGCTGTATGAAACACTGGGAGAATTTTGTTTTACAATAATAATCATATGGACAGCCAGATAAAGATGGCATATAAGCCATAATTTAACTTACATTATATGCAGTCTAGATTTCAAAACTGTGGTGTCCTCCTGGCGTGGCCTCCCAGGGGAAGGCGTAAAGAGGTATAAGAAAGATGAAGGTAGGTGATTTTCCAATGAATCATTTGATAACTCCTGTGTAATCACATAGGATTTACATGTGGTTTCCTCATTTTTCTTACAAGATCTTCTGGGAAGCAAATTGAATCCTGATGCCTATATTCCTTCATTCTATGTTGTTTTTTCATGGAGGCCACCACCAGGTAGGAAATGATTATCAGATCCATAAGGCCTTGTCTGGTGAGGTTGGGATTAAGTGAAGTACAGGTATCCCTGCTGCAGACACTCTCAGCTAGGGAACACATGGAGAACCAAAATTCCTTGCCCCTGGCTCAGGCTATACCAATAGACAATACTGGAGTAAGGGGCATAATTGGACAAATTACTGTCTTTCTCTCTGATTGCACAAAGTCGCCAAAGAAAGCCAACTTTCTCTAGTATATTTATCACTTGAAACTATTCCAGTCATTAATTTCAACAGTTAACTCTGCAACTTGGCCACAAAAATCTAACCTGAGTACAAAAATAAATGCAGTATATTTTCAAAATTCAATTTTCTTCCTTGTGTCAGTAGAAATTCGAATTCACATTAATATCCACAGTCACAAATTTGCATTTTACTTATGGCCATCCTCTGGTATCAAAGTGTTTGTGAAGTGACAGAATAATTCTTTCTCATGTCAGAGTGCCTCCTATCATCAGTCTTGACCTTCCTTCTGGGTGCCTGACTTTACAATAACGGGGTGTATTCATTCAGGTCTATTTCTGCTGAGCACAAGTCTTTATTTTGCTTTTGGTTTCATAAAAAAAAAGGGGGGTGGGTGGTTGGGGAATGGAGAGATGGAGATTAGTCATTAACTGCTGATCCCCAAGAACCTGCGGAAAAACTGTTTCATTCAAGATGCAATTGGGAGTAGTGATAAAGTACAAAATATAACGGCGTCCTCTGAGATGTAATATGGGACATTTATTTAGAATAACTTAGCAGGAAAGCCTGACAAATACATATTGCTTTATGATTGCTTGTGGCTTTGTTCTTCATTTGTCCTTCTTTAATACTTCTTATCCCCCTGCTGAGAATTTTTTCTAATATTTTGGTACACACTAAGAACAGGAAGGTTCATAAACATCTAAGATTAATCTCAGCCATGCTTTTTTCTGTCTTATTTGGAAAAGCAAATGCAGATAAAGCCTTCAGCTGAAGTGACAGTAGTCTGGTAAACAGTGGTTCCACAGTAAAACATGACCAACAATGAGTAATGGATCTGTAATCATCAGCCAGCCAGCCCATCAGTGGTAGCTGTAAAAGCACAGAAAATGGAGATAAAACATCAGAAAATATAGCCTCTATCTTTAAGAGATGGCTTAACATCTTAAAGAGACAGCTTTTTTTTTTTTTTTTAATTTGATAGTTAACCCAGTAATAAATCCTAAGCAAGTACAGTAAAGTCTTTTGACTTAATCCTTCTAGTCGTAATTTAGTAATTACAGCACATTACTCTTCAAATACATTTGCTTTTGTACTTTTCTTTCAGTTCTAGTCCAAAGATGCTTCCATTTTACGTTTCCATTAGCCTCAATAAAAAATAACAGCTCATGTACATTTTCTTCTTTAGTCACCAATCTACAGAGTGCTGGCCCTGGAACAGAACACAGATTCTGCTACAAATTGTCAGGTAAGATTTCCAAACCAGGTGTCATTGACTCACAGTGACCACACTTGACCAGAAAAAACTGATGCCTACAGATGCTACCTGGAACAGAGGCTAGACAGAGTAAGAGAAATAAAGTAGGTATTTATTAAAAAGGCCTTCAAAGGATACACCTTGGGCAGTACAGGAGCCTGGCTGAGGCTACACCAAGATGGACTATGGTTCATGAATTTTTCACATTTTTATATGTTTGTTCCACCTGCACATTGGGGTTAATTGTCCAATTACACCTTCAGAGGATGAAGTCCCATCCTCCCAGTTTGCTCCCCTCAGTTTGCTTTTGTTTATATTTTTTGGGCCTGAAGCTGTGATAGTATCCTTGTTTCACAGGCTGGAAAAGGATTGTTTTGTCAAACTAAACTGTGAAGAGAACTTGCTAACACTTTATATGAAGTTCAGAGTTGTGTACTAATGCAGTACAGAATCTGAAAAATATGAGAGCTGAAGCTTAAGGCATCAAAATAACTTGTGTTTAAGGTGTCAAGGGAATAGAAATGGGCAAAATATCAAACTACTGAAAATGGCACCCTTGTGCCTTACTGAAATGTAATCATATCTATTGAACTGCTTGTCCAATAACTCTGGATCTTTGTAAAATATATATTTTTCATCAGTCCATCAAGAAAGGACGTTGCTAAGCCTTTAGAGAAATAGCAGGCTATGGCAAGAGACCTTTTGGTAAGGTCTAATGTTCCTGTGAATCTTTAATGACATTTTCCCCTAGTATTTTTGCTATACATTGGAGGAACTCCATTGTGTTGCTGAACTTTCCCTTCCTTTGGCTTTCTTTGGTGACAGAAATCCTCCAAAATGCCTCATGAGGACAACCGTAAATAGTGAGGACATGTTTGAGCTGCATTGCATGTTCCTTTGACACTTTGGCGAGAAAAGGGCATTTTAAAAAGAAAATTATAAATAATCTCATTTTTCAGGGAAGGCTTACTAGTGGGATGGAACTGTAATTTTCATAGTTTTTCACATGTAATTTTTGCAGAAGTCCAAATTATTTAATATGGGAGATGTATGGTGAGGAACATGGTTTCAGTTTAAGTTATAACTTTTTGTAAGAGAAAGGCTTCCTTCTGGTTTTACTTCAAAATGGACTTTGCAAAATTTCTAAATAATAGAAAAGCAATGCAGAAATAGCCTCTTTTCTAAGCTTCCTGGAAAATTTGCTCTTTCAGAGACAAAGAAGATTTAATAGGATTTGAAGAAAAAAAAAATCAACTGTCAGCTTTAATCATAAGTAAGGTTAGTAGGAAGAGCTCTTGAGCAACAAAGTTCTGTAATACTGCACCTCAGCATTTGAAGTAAAATAATTCATTTTTCTCTGTAGCTGTTTAAAACCACACTTTCCCTAGACATACCACTGATAATATGATTTATTTTAGACAATGCTGGTGTGTACTAAGAATATTTTGATTCAGGTTCTCATACATTTAAGTGCCTGCAGGGCAGACAAAAGCATCTTTGTTATTTCCAGCAGAAATACATCACAGAAGGTAATTTAGGCTCCTCATTTCTGTTTCAGGATGTGCTTAGGCCAGCTTTGAACAAGTTCTAACCATTAAACTACAATGTTTTCAGCACAGTTGGAAACAATAATAAATATGATATTTCTGATTAATGACCACATGATCTGAAGTGTATTACTGCACATTTTTTGGTTTTACATGGCTCTTTCAATACAATGGTTAAATGTTTAATAAAAGCATCATATTTCCTGAACAGTGGCAAAAGGATATTAAACAGATTTGTTTTACAATGACGTATCTCTCCCAAAATCTAAAATATAATTCCATTCTGGAATGGAATATAATTTAGAAATATATACTACAATTTAGTATAATTTACTCTCTGAAAACAGAGGAACTCATTTGAAAATGGTGGAATCATGTTGTTAGAGAGAAAACAACTCTTCATGGAAGAAACACATTTTTTCAGGATACACAAGTGCATCCTGACTGCATCCTAGGTCTTAGAAGAAGGGAATAATTAATTTAGTCCACTGTTGCCCAAAACAGGTTATTCAAAAAATCTCAATTTACTGAAATATCCTACTGCTAACAGAAAGTTTTATATCCTAGTGGGGCATGCCAGTTGGTTGACCTCTACTACATTTTAGGGGTATTTCTTGTCTAATAGATGTATTAATATGAAATTATTGATATTAGAGACCCAGTAAATAAAAATATATACATTTCTAAAGCAATAAAATTCTCAGCAAGATTCATGAATCAAATAAGAAACTACCAACTGAAGACACAAACTATTTTCAATTCAAATTGAAGCACAATCTGTTGTACTGAGAAACTAACCTCATTTCTCATCCAGTTCTGCCCTTTGCTTAGTGCCCTCTTTCAGTAAAAGAATTTCATTTCTGTGGATCAATTTCTTACAATCATTATTTATTTTTCTTTCTTTATCAGACCTGCAGGTGACTGCTAGCTATGAAAGTTCAGCTGAGATGAAAATTTCAATGCACAAAATTGGAGCTATCTAAAGCTGTTATTTTTTTGGAGGTCTCAGACCAGGTCTCATGTATCCTCTCCTCTAAAAATAGTTCTTTGTTTTTCAGACTGAAGTGTAATGTTAGGATCCTATAATGCCAAGACCAAGGGGGAGAAGCCAGGGTTTGATAGCCTTCTCTAGAAACTCAGCATTTTAATATTACTGCAAGTTTTTAAAAGGGAGTTCATATGCTATTTTGAAATACAGAATTGTAGCCTGAAGTAATCCTGATCCTGCAGAGTTACATTACATGCTTAGCTTTCCATGTTTTGGGACATTTAGTTCAATTCAGTAACACTATTCACTGGGCCAAAGTTGAATCTACAGGTAAGCCTTTGTGAATTTGTGTCTCAAAATAAAGAGTTTCTTTGTGACCTTATTAATATCTTATCCTTTCCCAGTTTTGTTCTATTCAATAATTCTTAAATAGTCTGTTTCAGACTTGACTGGGTAGATTAGAGTGCTATAGAATGTGGTTCAATAGGGTTGACAGATTTCTCAATTAGTCAAACTCAAACAAGTATATTTTGTCATTGAAACTGTTTTTACAAGACTGCAAATTTATTACTGATGTTGTATCTCCAGTGCAAGTCCACCAGCCACTGAACAGGAACAAAACACAAGTAAAATCAGTCACCAAGGATTCAGCGCTCCTGTATTCCTGCTGTTGTTCTGTTTCTCATGCTCTGTAGAGTGATGAAATGCTATATAGTAAAAGAACATGGCAGTGTAGCTGCTGGGAAATGTCTTGGAATGGTTTTATAGACAAAATCTGCCCCAGACAAATGCCTCAGACAGGGGTCTCCCACTGAGATGCATCATATACAGACAGAGAATTCAATTTTCTTCTGCTCATGCAAAACTCCTGTAACAAATTACAAATCTCTGCCCTCAAGTTAAATCAGCTGGTCACAAATCTTAAAAGCATATTGTTTTTTAATTAAACAAACACTCTGCATCAGATTCCACTCACAGAATTTACTTTATTACCCTGACAAAGGCTGGATGATGAGGACAAACCCAATGGTAACTGAAAAAATTTAAATGTCTCTGTCTTTTAAGTTGTAAACATAGTTGTATAGCATGCAATTTGTCCGATAAATGCTGAAATGGTCTTCTGACTTGTATCGTTATAACCATGGATAGCCAACTATTCCTCTGGAGTTAAGAAGCCCAGAAGATTTACTGGGGCACAGACCTGTTCAACGAGTTTATTTGCCAAGCACCTACTCTCAAAAACTCTTTTTCTGAATGAAAATGAGATCATTTTTTCCTGGAGCAGCAGTCAGATACTTTTTGTCTCTGGGGGAGAGGCAAGGACAGACTTCTCCTGAGTGGGACATGACCCCAGCTATGGCAAAACCCACCTAACAAAGTGCAGACCCCAAAACCTGAGCCAGATGGGCTGGGATAGACACAGGCAGCAAGTGCCATTGACAGCCCCACACACTTCAAAAGGAGCTGTGGCCAAGGTCTAGACAAGAAAAAAAGGTTATTAGGTCAGAGACAAAAACTGACCAAGATAAAAGTTTGCTAGGCTGGAGACAAGGCTAAAGCAGATATTTAAAAGCTCTATCCAGGTGAGAAACTACCTAGAGCCTGCAGCTAGCAGGAAGAACAAGCACTAACACTCCAGTAACAGAGCTGAGGAAAGGAACAAATGCCAAACCTGGGCTAAACTGGAGCCCTGGGGCAGTAAGCGTGGGTGGAAGTGCCAGGTGAAGCCAGTCAGAGCCATAAAGAACAAGCAGTCTCCTGGTGGTGTCCTTCTTCCCTGGATTCAGCTGCACAATAATCACCCCAATGGGCTCAAACCAATTTAACACATTAAAAGAATGAATCTCATTAATTTCATTCTCACTGTTCCTATGTCACCTAAAAAAAAGTGATCCTACCACAAAATATGGTGGACATAAAACAGCTTCTGGTGATAAGCTTGCTCCAACTAGGTTATATTCATTTGATATGTTTGCTTCTTGCGAATATTAAGAGGGTGAAAGATTTTTCCCCCAGGAAAATTTCCAGTAGGAAAATTTCATTGTAGTACCCAAAAAGCTGTAAAAAAATATTTTAAAGAAAAAATGAAACAGAGCAAGAAAGCATTCTGCTTAATCTGCTAACTAGATATATATATAAAGTCCCCAAATTTTACTGCTATTTTTGCAGAAAGGTCTGAGTTGGTCCACATCAATTAGAGATGTAACTAAGAATGTTTCTTAATTATCCTACCAACATTTAACTGATGAATACTCTCACTCAATTTAATCCATGGGCATTCCTATGGGATGTACAAAAATGACAGAAAATGCTTACTTAGTTCTTTACTTATGTCAGGACTTCTTACATTATTGATGGAAAAACCAGGTCACTTCTTCCAATAAAATTAATAGAAAACTTACATGAGTGAAGGAAAATACTAATCTTCCAGATCTGTTGGCAGAAAGCAGATCTACAAAGATATTCCTTTTCCCAGTTGTTATTTGAGCTCAAAATCTGAAATAATGGTGACGGTCTTTTTGTGCATCCCTCAGAAATATATGTAAGGACACTCCCTGCTATCTGTGAGTTATATAATTTTCAAAATGTTCCATTGGTGCCAATAGTTTGGCAACACTTCTAGCTATTATACCAAGAATAATATTTGTAACCACTACAAAGTAGTTATTGATACAACTTACTGGGGAAAGAGCAGAAACTCAGTTATGATTAGAGGTGATTGTTAAGTGAAAAGGGGAAAAGAATAGATTTAAAAACAGTTTAGGTAGAGTTTTTCTACTGAGGTGGGTCCCTAAAATCTCACTGAAACAAAGTAGAAGTTTAGTCTATAATTAGCTAATGCTCAAATTGTTGCTTTTCTAAGTTGCAGTATAGAAAATATCTTAGTTAGCTTCCAAAAATCTGATAGAAGTATGGAAATAACAAGGAAATAGCCAAGAAGAACTATGGGAGTACAGCAAATAAAAATTCAGCTTTGTGCTACTGTAAGATCAAAAGAATGGTTTGCAATGTCTTTATTGATTTTTCTATCTTTCTCAATAGTGTTGTCAAACTTTGGGAGGCATCACAATAGTACTACAGAAATGACCAGCCCAGATTTCATGTTTTAAGTTTTACACTGTATTATGCTCAAATCCTTCTATTATTTGCTTGCCAAATTTTCTGGCAAAATTTCTTTACTTTTTTGCAGCTATTGGGAATTTCTCATAGACTTTTTGATAAGTCTTTTAATAAAAAAATAATTTTGCCAAGTAAATTCAAATTTTCTTGGTAGAATGTCTGATGACTAGCAAAAACCCAAAAAACAAGCAAAATTAAAACACCACACAAACACATACACCATTTTTATTTTTTCTGATTTTTTAGTTGTTATTTTGCTTCAATGAGGCAAAATTTGAGAATCTCTTGCAGCTAGCCTAGCCTTTTTTTCTCCTTTCTGCCTAACCTGTTCACATGCTAGCCCAACAAGTTGTCACTTCAGTTTAACAACCACTATACCTGAACAAAGTGAATTGTAACTAAGCTGGGTTTCTCTCCTTCCTCCAGATGCTCTTCATTTCCACAGCATCTTTTCCACTTAAATCTTCTGCCTCATAAATTAGTGCCATATTGGTAGGCTAGAGATTCAGAAATAGAAGAAAAATAGCATCCAAGACAATATCTGCTACTTTTTTTTCTGTTTCATACTCCAGGATAGAGTCATCCTAATGTATTTAATGTGGTCTTAACTATTGTATTTGTGGGGTGCCCTGTGGCAGGGAGGAATGATGCATCTGACTCCATGTTCTCAGAAGGCTAATTTATTATTTTATGATACTATATTATATAAAAGAATACTATACTAAACTATACTAAAGAATACAGAAAGGATACTTACAGAAGGCTAAAAAGATAATAATGAAAACTGGTGACTCCTTACAGAGTCTTGACGCAACTTGACAGTGACTGGTCATTAAGTCAAAAACAATTCCCATGAAACCAATGAAACAACCATCTGTGGGTAAACAAGGTCCAAACCACATTCCAAAGCAGCAAAACACAGGAGAAGCAAATCAGATAATTATTGTTTTCATTTTTCTCTGAGGCTTCTCATCTTCCCAGGGGAAAATCCTGGGCAAAGGGATTTTTCAGAAAATATGATGCTGACACTTAAGAGGAAAAAAACTTTAAAGAAACTAAAATAAATAATTTGTTAGGGGAAGGAGTAGATGAAAAAGCAGAGTGTTTTGCTTAAAAGTCAACTCATGTAACTTTAGTAAGAGACTTTATTAATAAGTGACAGCATAAAGAAGGGAAGACTGAGGCTTTATCAAGAGGAACTATTAAAGTCTCCCCTGCCATTGTGAATGGAGGGTGGAGGGGGAAAATGTGTTGAAGAAAGTGTCAAAGTGCCACAAACTCCTCCCCAAAACTGAGAGAGCACCAACACAAATTCTCTACACCTGGTGCAATAAGACATTATGGTCTTATCTGGTCTTCTTCTGGATTTGGACATGAAAGAAAGCCCTCAGACTGCAGAGTAAACCCATTGGCATTATTACCCTTCCTTGTAATATCTGCAGATCTTTCCACTGTCAGCAAAGCTTTGGCAGAAACCAGAGCAGTAATAGCTCTGCTCCCCTCCTGGCAGCTGTAGGTGTAAGGAATGGGCACTCTGGGAATCAAGGTTGCTTGGAGATGTTCTCACTGTCAGGAAGATTACAGAGATATGCTCAGTAAGCACTGGAAACACACACCAAGATTAACCTCCAGACCCCACACAGTGCCTTTATTCCTGTGTTGTCTGATAGAGGCCAAGAAGGGGATGCAGAGGATTGCCCTCCTTTTCATCTTCCATGGAAAACATGGGCTTGATGCCCAGCTGAAAGCAAAGAGCCAGCACACTCTGAATGCACCACTCTCTAAAAATGCTGTGCTATAAAGCCTTGTGAGAAAGGGTGCAGAACCAATGATCAGCTGAAACAAGTCTTGTATGGAGCAAAAATCTCTAAATCTGCATCTTGAAATGCCTAAAACAGTTTTGGGGAATGGCATGGGGAAGAGTGGCTGCTGCTGACAGGGGAGACATCCTGGATTCCTGGTGCCCTTTCAGTCCCAGCTACAAAGAACTCTTGCAGCCCAGTGCCCCAGTGGTGTGAGGAATGGGGAAACAGAGAGGACAGACTTTACCATCACAGTGGTAATAATGTTCCTTCTCCAGGTCTTTGGGCAGGAATGGAGACAAAGGAGGCACAGCAGAGATATATGACAATATTGTTCCTCCAACTATATCCAGCTATTCAGCTAATTCCCTTTAGCTGATCTGACAGAAGATTATAACCACAGGGGGTTTTGGTAATTATCTGCAACACCCTTTGGAGGCACATAAACATCAGGGATTAATTAAGCTGCCTCATAGAAAAGTGAAACCTGCAAAAATATCAGTCCAAGTGGAACATTATTAGTGTCTGAAGCCATATTGGGCTATTGAATTTTGAACTGGGCCTTGAAAACCCTAGTTAGGGATTCTTGGGATTCAAATAAAGGCTTAGACTGGAGAATTGAAAAGAAGGCAGTAAGCTAATCAAATTTATGAGCTATTTAAAGCCTGAGAAATGAAACATTAAATATATTTCAGGAAAAGAATAATAATAAGAGCTTGGCAAATTGAAAAAATTAGACTGGCATCAATTATGTAGTTGAATAAAGATATATACAGACACTTACTTAAATAGAGACAAATAATGAGTTCTGAAGAAATGGTAGAAAATAGAGGATAACTATCTCAATGCAAATATCTTGGATAACAGATTATACTTCAAAACAAGCAACAGGAAAGCAAATGGAGATTTAAATTACATTATTAGGAGCATTATGTATAAAATCAGCAATTAGTATACTTCCCTTTAATGTACTGTTAAGGGCCCAGCCTCAGCTGTTCTGTCTCAATTTCAAAAAGAGAAAAAAGAAAGTTGAGAGTTCACAATCTTTAGTGATTAAAAGTTTGGAAAGGGAAACCGATAAAGAGCATGCTTAGAGTCAAGAAAATGTAACTCAGGCAAGAATAAATTCTCAGGAAATAACAATAAGGATGTCATAAAAAGACAGGCTTCAATTATTCTGACTTCTGAGAGAGGACAAGAAAAAAATAAAATGTGTTTAACTTGAATTGCAACATGCATATTCTGTTTAAACATTAGGGAAGGCAATTCTCAAATGCCAAAAAGCTAGCATAGTGCTAGATATTATCGTAAAAAGGTCATATATCTACCCAGAGACTTAGAAAAGAATATAAATATCAAACAAATGCTATGTGAGCATTCACACATGAGATTGTTGCTACAGGTACCTTGTTACAAGATTCTAAATGAAAGAGGTGTGTCTTGTTCTTAAAAGAAAGAGTAATTCATCATTTAATGAAGTAACTTTTTAAGCAAAATCTAAGAATTGAAACACATCCTCTCAATAACATGATTCATTCAGAAACAATTTCAGAATTAGTCTGGGTGAATGTTATATAGCTTTTGATTTGATCAACAATTCATGATTGTGTTCTAGTTATCTTGGAGAGTTGGTAAGGCAAATCTTCTGAAGGTTATGAACTTTATGTAAAAAATCTAAGTAAGAAATTTCCTAACATGAGACAAGTTTGAATTCAAGTGCAATTTACATATTTTTCAATTGTTCTGGAAGAAAAAAGAATTATGATGAACTCTATTTCTTTTAAGGGTGATCACATGGTCATTTAAAACTACACATATAATTTCTGAAGGATGTATTGTGTATAACTTCTGAAGGATGCATATGTATTCTTTATTTTGACATAAATTACAGCAATCTTTACTCCCAGAGCACCCTTTTTAAAGAATATTTAGCAGGTAAGCAGATCACAGATCCCTGCCCATATTTAACAAGTAAGCCTGCATGATTTCTTGAGAAATTGAATTTAAAAAACAATATTAATTGCTTTTGACTGTAACAAATAGAAATGCTCATTTTTCCTGACATTTAGATAACTCTCCCTTCATAGCACCTACCTCTCCTCCCTCCAAAACATACTACTTTGGGTGTTTTAAACATCAAATTCTATTTAGGGTTTGAAATCCAGAATACCATTCCTGAGTGCTTTTTTACAGGAAAAACATGTTTGAGGCAGTAGAGGGATGAGAGGGTCTATGAGGGAAGTGAACCAGACAAAGTTCAGGAACCCAGGAAAGTTATGATCTGACATCACTTTGTAGGGTATTGTTCTTTATAGTAAGGAACTGTTCTCCAAGTTGAAATGGAGTAGTAATTTAAATGTACACACTACTCAGCTGTGCCTTTTAATTTTAACCAAAAGCCCCAACAAATTGTCAGAATTCCAGACAATCTCATCCTGAAATGGAATTTAGAAGTCCTAAAACCAACCAGTTTTAATATCCAAAAAAGTATGCAAGTGAAAAAAATTATCTATGAAATCCCTCTCAGTAAAAATCACTGCAAGCAGAGATTCCTAATCAAATCACCCACAATTGCCTAGAAATTGTTTTTACTGTAAGACCAAAAAAGAGGAATCTCATGAATAATCTCAACTACAATTTATGATTCAGCAGATGCACTGTTTAGCTCATGCACCACGACTGCACACAAAACTGTAACTTCCAAAAGCTTGCAGCCCAGTTCATGCCTGGATTCTGCAATGAGGAATGAAGAATTCTGTGTGGTAAAGTTTTACAATTTCAATACCTACCAAGTCGTCCATATATTTTACTAGCCTTAGAAATTTATCAGGCATGAAAGCAGAACAGAAAATAAGGACGTGTGTCACACATGTCAGCTATTTAATAATGTACTTCATCCTACTAAGTGCATATTCTAAAGATAGTGGCATCCCAGAAATACATGAATCATTCTCTCGGCACTTTTTCCTAATCTTTAATCTTTGCTCAGTGGAAGTGAAAACACTGCCAATTTTTTTTGTGCGGATTCATAAAGAATGAGGATTAGCAAAGTGTCAGTTAAGAAGGTTATACTGTACTCTGGAGATGATGTGAAATCAGAAAGGATCATCTGCATAGTTGCAAAATGGGTTAGGCCCCAATCACCCAGATGTCTTTTAAAAGACCAATTACAAACCTAGAAATTATTTTCTATTGTATCAAAATTATGGCTTCCACATAATAATATGTATCTTCGCTGTTTGGATTATTTTTTCCTTCAAATGCGAAAATGTTTAATTGAAATTCTGATTTAAGCATTCATATCAATATTAATAATCATAAAAAATATAGGTAAATATTCAAAAGCAATAGAACTTCCTAAATATTGAAGTTCAGTTTACCTATTATTATTTAAACAACTTTAGGGGAGGCAAGTACCTATTTATTATTGAAAAGCATGTTGACCCCATATATTCTGCAGCTGAGATCAAGGGAATTTTTGCAATTAGTCAGAAATTGTTACTCTTATGAATATTTTTACAAAGTTTTAGCAGATGTTTTGCACCTACAACATGGTGAACAGCCAGTTGCATGAGTTTCAGGCACAAGTGTTATGAAATATATACGTGCCAACAAAAGTACACAATGTGAGGACCGAACAAGGTTAAATCCTCAGAACAAGTTTGGCACTAGAAGAAAAGACTTGCAGAACTGTTAACTATATTCTGTAACTTGTTGGTAGAATCAAAGGTTTAATCCATCTTCTGCAAATTCGAATTGGTTTAGTCATAAAAGAGGCACATTTCTCTTTAACTTCTCATTAAGACATGCCATGTCTTAATTTACTACAGGAAAGAGAGAACTTCTGATGAATACATCTTGTTGTACCTGCCAGACTAATTCAGGCAGCATTTCATACCATGGAACTCCCAGACTCAGCCAAGATTTGTTGAAATGTAACAGAGAATCTGTAAAGATGAAAAGTTGCCAAGAGCAAGATTTCTTCTTTGTCCAGAAGGTGACAAATTTGTTTCTGTCATCACCATGCAATGACATTGTCTCAGGTCAGAGGGGAAGGAGACTTTGCTTTTGCATGAGCTCAAGCCTGGTAATAGATGTACATGTTATAGCTCTAGTAAGCACAGTGGCCAAAATAGTACACTGAAAATATTGTGTGTGTTTGTATTTGCAGAAGCAGGAGCTAAGGAAGAATAGCTTTTTTTCATGAATCTCAGTCATTCAAGCAAACACCTTTTTCATTCAAAATTCTTCACCCAAACAGTATAGGGAAAAAAAACACACAAAAACCCTCTTAAGATATCTGGGAACAAACACTCAAAGGGTAAAAATACAAATTAAGACATTAAACAACAGAATGCAGGAATAACACAATTCTGGGAGGGCATTTTGGTCATTTTTTCTTGCTTCATGACCATCTAAGAAAGGTGGCTGACAGCATGAGGCAGAAGAATGAAAAATCGAGGAAGACATCTGAAGTGGTTTAATATATGATAATGAACAGAAAGAAATATTCCAGATATAATGAAAGCACAGACTAAGAAGTGGTTTAATACATGTTACTGAGGGGAAAGGAATATTCATGGTGAAGATATAATGCAAACACAGAATAACAGGCCAATATGAAAAGAAACTCATACGTGAACTCATTGAGACATATATATATATATATATATATATATATATATATATATAGTTTTGCACATGGAGCAAAGATAATATTATTGTCAAATATTCCTGGTGGACTTTACCCATTTTTTTTTCAGATCATTTAGCAAGTTGTCAAAGAAGAGGCCAGTGAGGCAACCCACCCAACTCAAAGAACACATGGCTTTTCTCAGGCAAATAGGATACAGCTAAGTTCTCTTTATTAATCACTATAGTTGTGGGAAAAAAAAAAAGAAAAAAAAAGGGTTGCATTAATTTTCTCTGTTTCTATATCACCAAAATTTGATATGCTTTAAGAGTGAATGGTGTAATTCTGAAATATCCTCACATCTTTAAAGAATACATGCTTCAAAAGACCACATTTCCCAGAATGCAACAACAACAACAACAAAAAGTTTGCAAAATACTAGGAACTTCTCTAAAAGCAATTTGTTTGTGGATCTACCATAGATGAGTTTTAAGTAAGGAACATTTTGAAAATTTGAAAAATAGTAGATGCTGACTGACATCTTCCAAATTTTGACCTCTCTGATTTACTGAATGTGCACAAGAGTTCCACAGGGTGATCTTATTTGGAAAGGTTAAAATAATTTGTAAGGTTGTTTACCAATATTGTAATTTATGCTTTATATATAACAGTCTGTATATGAACTATGAATATTGTTTCACCTATATGACCTGTCCATCTTTTTTTTTATGATGCAGTGAAATCACTCAGGCAAAAAAGGTTGAATTAACATTGCAGCTGCAGAAGCATGACAGGACATATATTATTCTGATGAAAAAAATTGAAAGTTCACTGACAGGGCTTCACAGCTAAATTCGTTTTCCTTGCTTGCCTCTGTTTAGTTCTATCATCACTAAATGACAGGCTGGGAACATGAAAAACAAACAGCTGAAGAACCTTTTTTTCCATTTTTATGAATGATGATGGGTGCTTGTTTATGCTAAAATTAGGTGTTACCTTCATAAAATGCATCACCTGAGTGGAATAAAGATGCTGTCAGTGACTATAATGTTTTAATTCTGCCAAATGAGTGAAAAAGGAAGAAGACTTCTGATGGTGCTAGAATTCCATAACCTCCAAATACGAAATAAAACAGTGGCAGACAGATGCACTACTGAGGGGAATATTTTTTAAAGTAAAAATCAGTAAATTATGAAGCATTGATTAACATCATACACCAAACGTACAAAGTCAATCTCTTTCATCTTGTGATCCACATTCTTTCCTCAGTGAAGAGCTAACGTTTTAAAAACTCTGTCTTTAATTCAAGGTTTCAGAGACCACGCAAACTGGCAATTTCAGCAACAGCTATTTTGGTTTGTGGTAAAAATCACTACCGTGTCTGCTTGAGACACAGCTGTAACCAGCACTGTTAAAGCTAAGAAATCTGAAAAAAAAAAAAGAAGAAGGTAATTTCTGGCAGGTAGGCACACTGTCCTGGTGGCTGCTGAGTCAGGGGCTGCTCTGCTGTCCCCAGGCCACCTCCTCACCCATCCCTGTGCTCCAGGTGAAGGCTCCATCTCGGGATGGCCAGAACCTGAAATGCAGCCACTGCCTTTTCTGCTCCTGCCAAAACACCCTGGGTGGGCATAAATCCTGTCAATATTAACCTTTAGGATGGCTTTTGCCAAAACTGAGTCTGTTTGTGTAGAGCAGAGGGATTACAGTGCATGAAAGCCTGCCAGCAGACCAGGGATGAGGGCTGGGAGAGGATTGGAAGCTTGAGGGACAAAATCCCTTCACCTGGTTCAGCTGCAGCTGCCCATTTTACCACATCATCTCCTGAGTCTGTGAATATTTCAGAACCATAATCTTGCTTTTATAAAAGCCCACATGGATGGGGTGACTGAAGAACTGTGAGCTTGAAAACAATATTTAAATAGAAACAAGTACCCAAACACTTAAGTTACCATTGAGTGTACAGGTATACACTAATCATTCTCTGATGATTTCTCCATTTTTTCTTCCCCTCCCCTGTTTATCTTCCTGAGGGTTTTTTGTTTGTTTGATTTTTTTGTGTTTTGTTTGCTTGGTTGGTTGGTTGGTTGGTTTTTCAGTCCAAGGACAACTTTCACCCTTCCTGGGATGGGGAACCATTTAAAAACATTTTTGTATCTCAGCTGCACATTCTTAAAAAGCAGACAAAAGAAATTTGCCTTGCAGTGTAACCCATCAAACCTAGGACTGGGCAGAGAGACAGGAGATGCAGATTTGAACTACCTAAGGCTAATAGGGATGTAAAACTGGAGCTACCTTTCCTTTGACAGAGCTCTAAAAATGCACTCATGTATTTTTCAAGAGAAAATTGGGAAAGGCAACCAAATCCACAGGGTCACCTGTGCAACCACAGCTGTTGCAATCTGCCAATTCAAATCTCATTCACAGTCAGAGCTGTGCCAGAGGTAGAATTCCAGATCTGTTTCTTACAGAATATTGGAGAAATTCCTGCTTCTGGTGTATCATCCTCATGACCACTCTTCACAATTGTCTGATCTTACAGCATGTCTGCAGTGCAGGGAATTGTATGCTGTCATCTTTTGAATTCTGCTGCAGAAAGTCCATATGGCTGTGTTAAAACAGCCCCTTCACAAATTGTCTGACAACAGTTCAAGCAAAAAAGTGGGCAAAATCTACAAAACTTGGTATTTTAAAATGAAAATGGAAGCATGGCCTTGATTAAGGAGTTCTTTTCTCACATAAAATTCCACTGGGAATTTTCAAATTCCATATAAAGATCATAATTCTGCAACCAGCTTCATAACCCTCTGCTTCTGCCTTACAAATATTTCTTATTGCCTTTAAACTTGAAATAAAATTCCACAAATGACCCTACATAAGGCTGGTGCTGAGATATAAATGATTTTTTGTTCTGTTTTCCAAGACCCTCTTCTTCTTTTTCTTATTTTCATAAATTTTTACATCAAGCTCCCTTTAAATGTGTAGGAAGATTAAGAATAAATGTATGATTCTTTTGTTCAGGTTGTTATGAATGAATCCAAATGTGCTATCAGCCAAATCTGATGAGAAACACAGATGTTCTAAACTTTCAATGAATATCTCAGGTGACTGCTGAACTGCAAACAAACTCATTTGATGAACCACAACCCCAGTGGAATAAAATCTTCCCTGATAAATACATTATTCAAAGTCAAACTCTAACTTTCTAATTTCATCTCAGGACAGTATAAAACGCTTCTGACAATGAGCTGAAAATTAATAAAATATCTGTTGCAGTTTCATTTCTGTTTGCTGAATTTGGAGGTTGCTAGGTGATGAAAAATAAATTGATTGAATCAAAAGAAAATGCTTATGAGAAACCATAAAACAGATTGCAGGGTACAATACTTTGAACATGAATTAGCATATTGTTATGAAAAAGAAGGCATTTTATAGAATTATGGGGCTGGAGATTTGATAAGAAATTACTATCAGAAGACATAAGCATGACAATAATTCTGGAGGCACTTAGTGGTAAGCAATGAAAAGCAATAAATAACTGAGAGTAAGAGAAAGGAAAATGCTGGAGAAGATGCAAGAAATCAAAACCAGTCTGGCTGCTTCTTAGATCTAGAAAAGCTATAACTGAAACCTGCTTTGACATAAAGTAAAATGCTATTATATGTATCCATGCAGGCATAGTCACAGGCAAGAGAATATGCCCACAGTTCCTTTGTTTAAAAAGCTTCATCAGCTTCCCTACCTAATTAGAGGATCCTTGGAACACTTCTTGAGAATAAGATACCAAAATAAAATATCATTTTTAATTGAAGCAGAGAACTCTGTACAATTTGTTTCATGTTATGCATATAAAAATCTAAATAATTCAGTGCAACAATCAAGCTGCACTTTTAACTGCACAAGTTAGCAGCACATTACATTAACTTTTCTAGAACAATACTGCCTTGGATGTGCTGATTTTGTCTTCAAGGTTTCATTTCCTCAAAGCAAAGAGTGATCATAGAAAGAGATTGAAGAAAATCAAGGTACAGGGGAGACCACTGCAGAGAATGGAACAACATAGATGCAGCAATAAGTGCAAAGTGAAATGCAAAACCATTTACAGCAATTTACCTTTAACTCTGGGCACCCTTATGGGGAACTCTATGGGGGCCTGAGGAAAGAAAGAAAATACAGGACTGAAAGCACTGGACAAATGTGAATTTTACTTTAGCACAATCTGCCAGTAAATGCAGTGTGTATATGGGAAGCTTGTAAGTAGATGTCAGCTGTTAAATACCAAGCATTGTTGAGACGGGCAATATTGAAACCCAGACACTGTGATGTGCAGGATGAGTAAACTGAGTTCTTATTCCCCATTTACTGCAGTGCTATAGCAGTGACAAAGACCATGTGTCACCTCTAAAGGAGACAATCAGCACTGCCCAAGGCTTCTCAGCATAGACCCTTGAAGGACAATCTGGCTCAACCTCTGCCTTTGCCTTGTTAAGGTCTACTTGGAGTCTTGTCTTTCTTTGGGGATTCTTTATGCCACAGTTTAACTTCATAACAGCACTAGGATCCTCCCAGCAACGTCCTTTTGTCTTTGCTAGTTCCTTTGGCAGGTTTTTGGACATCACACTGGCTGTAAGATCAGACTGAAACAGCTCCTATATTTCAGATGTACTTTTCTTTCTGCATAGTTTTTTCAGGTTATTTTTGTGCATTTTCAAAGTAGCTTATGCCAATAGGCTTAAAAGACTCGCCATGTAGTCATGGACAAAGTTTTTGTGAACCCTGGGGAAATTTCACACCAGCACTGAAGAGCAATTCCATTACACTGGCATTAGCAACAATGAGAATTCAGCAGTTCGGCTCTTTTTGAGAGTCTAGGTCATGGTGCAAAGCAAACAGGAAGCTGTGTGAATGCAGTTTGCATGTTAACAAACCCAGACAAGCAGTCCCAGGGCTGAGACATCATTTTCTGTCTCTGCAGGACTTACTAGCCTGGGGCAAGCCCAGTGCTAAGCTGCTTCTACCCAATCTTCAGAGCTTTTTCTGAATGCTGCAGAAGAGTCTGCAGCATTGAGAAAAACACCAGGTGAATTCTCTGTTGAATAAATTCTATATTATTAGAGATGCCTAGCTTGGCTCAGAGTTCCCAGTGCTGAACTTGCTCTGCACATCTGGCAGTGAAGGGGATTTTCTTGGGAACTTTTTATAGTCTGAACATGACTTAGGATCGCTGGCTGAATCATCTTTGCAACAATGATGGAAACCTTCGTGGCTAGGTCCTGGTTGTAGAGAAAAGGGGGGCAAGTTTTTATCACTTTTCTGTTCCATGCCATCCACATCATCACTGGGGGCATGGTTTTGTAGGGAATAGCTGAATGTCAGAAACTGGAAATTCCCCACCTTGCCTGTCTCACTCTGGAGATAAGAGGTTGGGATCAGTACTCTGCCATCACTAGCCCCTTCCCCATTTTCTGTTCCTTTAGTGAATTAATTCAATATTGCCTTTTTCTGGAGACCAGCACTAATTTTAGGAAGTGTCTTTGATCTTTAAGATAAATATCCTTTTGTGGGTAAAACACTCCAGCTCTTTTGTATATTCTTTGTTAATATTAGTGCTGTGGTTATTTTGATTTTAATAACTTGTTATTCCAATTTATAATCTGTCTTTATTGTTCCTCAATTATTTGAAGGAGTGGAGGGAAAGGGAGTAGATTATTTATTTCTCTGTAGTTGTTAAAACCAGCACAGGAGAGAAATAAGAAGGATTGCCCAGTCCTCACAGTCTACAGAGAAGAGTGTGCTAGTTCAGTGAAGATAATAATTTCGAATAAAGCACAACCACAAGGAAAAACCCATCTAAACCAATTTTTCTAGACACAGTCTTGCCACTTTTAAAAATTTTATACAAAATCAATAATGGATTGAGTTTGTCTATAATGGCACTCATAACCAGCTGATTCACATCATCAAAAGAGCCCAATTCTCTTCCTGATAAATGAAACCCAATTCTAAACCAAAAAACTCATGACATCATCTCTGGGCCAGTGTTTCCTGAGGTAATCCTCCCACTGTCTCCAATTAGAACTCTCTCACAGACACAGTCTCAGATAAAAAGGATAAAATTAAAGATTCTCACCAGAACAGCGAGGCCCTTGGCATTAACTTACAGTCTCTCTGTAAGGTGGGAACAATATTAGATTATAAACACATTCTGTAAAACAGAAGACCAAGGTTTGGACCATCTGAGTTGCTACAAATGTTTTAATATTTACTTCAGAGAATAATTAGTTCAGCATTATGTTGATCTTCTGAAAATCTTTTCTTTTTAATGTAATTTCAGCCAGAAGTAAAGAGTTGAATTTATGTTTAGAAATGCATAGAATCACAGAGTGTTTGAGTATCGAATACATATTTGAAGATTATCTAGACCAAACTTCTAGACCAGAGTGGAGTCAGCTATAAAGAGGTGTTTAGAACTGCATTTAGTTATGTTTAAATATCTATGAATAGATGGAGATTCTACCGCCATCCTGGGTAATCTTTTCTAGCTGAACTCTCACACTATTTTTTTCCCCTTAGTCTTGAATAGAATTTCAACTATGTGTTTTTATTTGTGCCTGGTGCCTTTTGTGCTTTCACTGGATAGCACTGGGAAGATTCTGGCTCCATCCTTCACTCACCCATCATAACATTTATACCCACCATCAAGATTACACCCATTGTTGCAGACATCTTTTATGGAAAATCCTTTCTTTAGGATTTTTTCCTCTTGAGAAGCTGACAGGCCTCAGGAATAAAATGTAAACATTGATTATCTGCTGCTGTAGAATGCAACAGGTGCATCTGCAATTGGCCCATGTTGGATGTTTGTAATTATTGGCCAATCACAGCCCAGCTGGCTCGGACAGAGAGCTGAGCCACAAACCTTTGTTGTCATTCCTTCCTATTCTATTCTTAACTAGCCTTCTGATGAAATCCTTTCTTCTATTCTTTTAGTATAGTTTTAATGTAATATATATCATAAAATAATAAATTTTATTTTGCCTTCTGGAACATGGAGTCAGATCTCCATCTCTTCCCTCATCCAAGAGCCCTGTGAACGCCATCACACACCATGAGCCTTCTCTTTTTTAGTCTGAATAGTCCCAGCTCTCATCCTCTCCTCCTGTGAGAGAAGCTCCAGTGCTTCGTTGTCTTTGTCCAGTATCTCCATTTCTCTTTCATTGGGGTGTTGCCACATTTCTCCTCACAGAGAAAAGAAAGGCACAATTCTTCCCAAGAATATTTCTGGGTTTCACATTCTCTGAACCTCAGAGAACGGAAAACACAATTATTATCATTTGCAGTGCCTGTGTTTGTGCCAAAGTAGAATGCAACATGGAGATTGTTTACCCAAAGTGATGGGGTTTTGTTTCCTTGGCCTGTCAGGGCTGAGTGTGTGTGTGTGTGTCAGGACTGTGGGGTGACAGTCACAAGATCTGCACAGTTGAGTGCAGATTCAGTTTAGATGTAATGTAATATAGTATAGAGTAATATAGTATAATGAAGTAATTAATTATCCTTCTGATGAGATGGAGTCAGATGTGTCATTTCTCTCCCCTCGTCGGGGTTGCCAGCCAATATTACACTGGGGAGCCCAGGACTGGGCTCAGCACCCCAGACATGGATCAGCAGAGCTGAGTGGAAGAGAAGCATCATCCTCCTCGACCTGCTGGAAATTCTCTGCCAGCTCAAAGCCTCATTACTTACTTCTGTTCAACTTGTTTGCATTCAAAAACACATAATCACGGGGGATTATATGCGGTGCTTTTTATTAAGAGCTCTGGGAATCGGGGTATATTCAACCCAAATCTGACTCCGACCATACATCTGAAATGATCATGTTTTATACTCTATCGTTACATAACTTTCTTGTTAATTATTAAACTTATATTCTTCTATAGTATACATAAATTTAGCCCCTCTCTGAATTTCCAACATAGTTTCTCACTATTCTTCATATGGTTATATAATAATTACATTTAATTACTAAACAATCATCACATCTAACAATTATATAATTTATCATACTGCTTACGCAGGTGCAGTTGATCTGGGAAAGCACAAAGCCTAATATTTTAGATTCTATCTTTAACTTTTTCCAGGGTTCCACTATCAAACTCATTGTCCGCTAGCATCCCAAAGCTTTTCTCTTTCTTGCCAGTTCAGCCAATTTTAACCCAACTTCCACTCACCCAGTTTGTAATTCATAATCAAAACCTTTGCTGCATCAAGATAAGCAGTATGTAATGCTGTCCCCCTCATCCACTGAGCCAATCTTCTCCTTGTAGATGAGGTTGGTCAAAAATGACGGACCTAAAAAGTTGTATATCATGAAAAAATAACAGAATAGCAAATATAATTGACATTACTATCCTGCACTGCCATCAGCCTTTTTGCTTTATGTTTTGAACTCATCATTATCCTGCTCTATCCAGTATTACTCAGTAAAAAAGCTTCAAATTCTGGGAAAAACCCCAAAACTAAACTAAAATGTGAATAGTAAAGTCAAAACTCGGCTGAAATGAATCCCTATGTTTATTTAACAAAAAGCTTCAGATTACCATCTCATTCAAGAAAGCTGCTTTCCTAGCACTTTTCTTTCCTAGATTTTACTTGAATTATGATCAAAAAAGTGAATAACAGTCCATATCAGATACCATGTAAGTAAGGAGAGTATATGGTCACTTGGGAGTAGAAATTGCAGCCACAGATCCATTTCTTCTTAATAATTCCTTAGAATTGGGTAAAATTAAATTCCAGACATCGCTGTGAATCAGTGATATTACTGTTTCTTCGCAGGTTATACCTGTAATACTTTGTGTAATTTTATTTTTAATTCAGTGGACATTCTGTTCCATAAAATTCCCTGCTTTGAATAAGAAATTTGTGTGACATTTTTAGAAGGGCCTTGGCTGGCCTTTGGCATTCAGGAAAGCCAGCAGCACTTTAATAGCACCATGTCCTTTCTGGTGGTACTGTTCTAAAGGATGATAGCAATGTTTACTTCCCCCTGGTTTATAGTCTTGTCAAATAATTTCATGTCTTGCGAATGGGATAATAAAATCAATTGATAGCACTAAAACATTTTATTTTCTCTCACACAGATGCTTATTTAATGGCAGTTTAAAAAAGAAAAAATAAAAGTCTTCAACCACCTACGATACATAGAGCTGAGACCCCAGAGGCACTCTGAAAACACCTTGGTCAAGGATCAGCAGCAGAAAGTTGACTGAGTCAGAGACCTAATCCAGACTAACAAATGTGCATTCAGCTGTAGAGGTTGGTATTCTTTTTATTTGTAAAATTGTACTTCAAATGTTAGAGCCTTGAGTGTGGTAAATATTTTTGAGATGAGTGAGGTCTCTGCCTTATGCAGTGAATAAACTCATTTTAATAAAGCCACATCCCATCCAAAATATTAAATTATGGTTTTTAACTTACAAAGACATGGTATTGGAGTAGCATATTAATGTACTCCAATAGCATCATGATATGCTATTTGGCTAATAAATGCAGTTAAATGAAAAAAATATATATTTTTAGCTTTGAAAATATAAAGATAGCACATTATCACAATAATGACACACCTGAAGGTGGGATGCCATCCAAAGGGACAAACTCAAGAAGTGGGACAATGGGAATCTCATGAGGTTTGGTAAGACCACGTGCAAGATGCTACACCTGGGTCAGGACCTTTTTACAGGAGCATGGAGTGACAGGAAACAGGGGAATGGGTTCAATCTGAAAGACTAGGGTTAAATTGGATATCAGGAAAAAATTCTTTACTGTGAGGTTGGTGAGACACTGGGACAGCTTTGTGCAGAGGCTCGGGGGATGCCCCATCCCTGGAAGTGCTCAAGGCCAGGTTGGATGGAGCTCTGAGCAGCCTGGTCTGGGTTGGAACAAAATGACCTTTAAGGTCCCTTCCCATCCTTGCCATGCTATGATTTCTATGATAAGCACCAAAATCAGCAGAACACAAACACTACGGGACTCAAAAGTACATAAACCAGTTCTGCAGCTAGAGGAATTTATTGCTAAATATTTTTTCATTAGTAGTATTGACTTTGTCAATATTGAAGCTTAGAAAGCTCTGATATTTGGCATAGGAAGAATAAAAATCAGGCATTTCAGTAATCAAAAAAAAATTCAGAGGTTTAATATTTTTAATTCATAAAGGCTGAAATGGAATAATATTAGATTCAAAAAATTGCAGTAATGTTTAAAATTCTACTTTGGGGGAATATTTTTCGACAAGTTTTTACAGTTCTTCAGTAGGAACTCCTACTCTTTTTTTTTTTTTTTTTTTCTCTCAAGTACATGTTCTTTATGGAATTATAGTGCTTAATTAACAGTCTGTTAACTTACAATTCCAGGCTTACGTAACACTGGATATATTTTTTGTGTAATGGAACAGTAACATGCAATTGAATTTAACAAATAATGAAAATTTGAAAAGAGAATAAGCTTTTCTTGAATGTAAATAAGTTATCAAACACATAAAAGATAATTTTCTGAAAATACACACATATCACACCCAAATAGCTTATTCTAAGCATCATATACAAAGATGACTGGAAAATTAAAATTTTCTAATTGTGAAATTATAGTTTTTATAAGTAAGGCATAAGTCACTGGTTTTTTAACTTGTTTGCATCACAATTAAATTCAGACATTCAAACCAGTGTATAACTACCAAACTTCTTCAAGTGTTGCCCATTGTTACTTTAGGAAACCTGTGAAAATTTTGCTGTTCAGCACAATGGCAGAAACGTCATAATTCCAGTAAAAGTTTAAAATTAAAACTCTGAAAGCAAATCTTGGGATGCCAATTTATAGTTGGAAGTCTTGTACACAAAGGAAATAACTTGTATTCTTCCAGACTTATATGGCAATCCTATAGCAAATCCAGAAAAATATTTAAATTTATCATATAAAACACAAAAAATTTAATTCACTGTCTTTCATCACAAGAGATCATCTTTCTTTTCTTTTAGGTATGTACCCATAAGTAAATATTGCATATGTTATTTAAGTTAATAGTTTTGATATCAGATAGTCTAACTCTACTCTTCAAGGTAATAATATGATTAAATAAAAATATTATTTTTCTAACTTAAAGCACCAGACTATGTTTGTAATAATTTTGCACTCAGGAATGAGATTCACAAGTTGTAAATATTTTGACAGTTACTAGAATTTAATAGAAACAACCAAATTTTTTCTCTAATTATCCAAAATTCTTTCACAGTCCTCTTGCCTGACACATCTGTTACCTCCTTGCTAAACCAATATTAACATGATTTCAGTGATCATAAACATAAGCACAGCAGACAGAAAATACTCAGCAAAGGGTTTACATGCAAATAACAGGCTGAACATATTCTACAAAATTTTTGCTCAAATAACTAAATAATAAATACACCCACAGAAGCCAAAGAGGGAGGGGTAAAAGAGTGCTAAATCTAATAATGCAAAATATTCGTAATTTGATGCCTTTACTGAACTTTAAGATATTGGCATTGAAATCAAAATGCAGAAAAGAGAACAATCTTTAAAAAAGCCTTTAGGCCTGTTGCCACTGCAGCAGCATTGATCCTGTCAGTAGTGAGGGCACATGGGACATAAATCACTGCATTTAATGCTCCCACTTATCAGAGCCTTATCGCAAGTCACATGTGTCAACGACCAGCTATGCATCCACTTTCCCAGCTCAGCTCTGGGAGGATTGGAAGGAGAAAAACTGTCAAATGAAGCTTTCATAATTCTGTTTTTTTGGTAATGCAGGACTAAAAGAGCCCAGGCAGGGACCTGAGTTTAAACAAGAAATGCTTCTGCTGGTGCAGATTTCATGTGTGCAGCTTCTTAGGCAGGGATAACTCACTCATGCAGAGCAGACATTGTTACTTCAAAGGATTGAAGTTTTTGGTTAAGTTAATAAGCAAATTTCTTAGTTCTCAATTTGGTTAATGTTTCCTGTAATGAATAATGAAGTGGAAATAAGAAATTATAGGTGAGAATTTACCACCACGGCTTTTACTTGAAATCAGAGAGAACTATAACCACAAAATTTAGACAGTGGTCCTCAACCACAGACATTTTACCACACAAAGTGGTGAAATTCAGATTTTCAGCCAAGTCAAAACCCAGGAAACCACTGTGTGAGGCCTGGTTTCCAGTGGGTAAATGACACTGGAAGTAACATGTACACATCATTAAATGCAGATCTGAAACTTATCAGAGAACCACTTAACAGGATCTATACGATAATGTAAATATATACAACCTTGAAGGCTCAAATTTACTGTTTATATGACTTTGATGAAATGATTCAGTGGAGTAACAGGTATGGATTAAAACACTGATTGAACCTTAAATATACAGAATTTGCCATTTTAAAAATCAAAGGAATAACAACCTCCAACCTATTTCTCATAATCATTAGAAGAACTGTAGGCAGCTGAGGGTCTTAACTTATACTGCAGCACTTGGTTCTTGATTTGATAGCATTGATATTTACACAACAGAAAACTGACACTACCTTTACAAACATTTCATAATTTCTTCTAAATAGGTAATAGAGTTCACCTTGAACTTTTCAGTCACTATTGAAGCAAGTTCAACACTTGAAATTCCACTTGAATGAATTTCTTCCTTTATAACATCTGGTAAATATAGGTTCCAGCACCACAGAAAATTGTAAGTGTATACCTGTGTACTCACATGTAAAGGCTCTCTTCAGCATTAATAATACATAACTTGACAATATATTATTTACTTCAGGAGACACAATGTGATTGATGCAATCAGACAATATAATGCAGCACATAACAGAGAAGATGAAAATTCAGGAGAAAGAAAAAAAAATCCACAAAACTCCAAACAAACCATTATTATTCCCAGAATAGGAAGAAAAAGAATAAGAGTTTAATAAAAGAAATCCAGGCACCAATTACTCAGAAAAAATTAATTCTATCTTTAATTTGCTATAATTACTGGCTTTAGTTTTTCAAGTTTGCCTAGCTTACCATACACACCCCCATAATTCCATAACTTCCCAACGAGAAAACAAGTTTTCTAATTAGTGAGTACCTGTGGCTTTTCTACTTTGTTATTCAGTGGTTCATAATCTCTGTCTGGTGTCTGACTTATGACCCAATGAGGTTTATTATGGTCCAAATGAAGTCAAAAAAATCCCTCACCTCACACAATATTTTATTTCTTTGCTTTAAGAGTCAGGAATTTTTTCCCTGATATGTGTACTTGTTTCTACAGCTTCAAACTTCTAATTTTACTGACTGTCCTTTTCTTATTTCCTCTTTGAGCATATGATACCTTTTAACAATTCTTTGTTGCCTTAATTTCACCACCTGTGCTATTCAGTGGATTGAGCTGTACAGAGAAGAGAGAGGCAGACTTTTCCCAGGCCACACAAAAGAAGAATGCCAGACAAGTGGGAAAAGAACACAAGTCTTGAACCAGAAACTGGTACTGCAGAGAAAAGCCTTCACTTCTGTATGAAGGTATTTGACATCTCCTAGTGCTGAGTATGATGTAAAAACGTATTCTATCTAAAGAATTTATCCTGGGCTGTGGAGTTGTGATGCACCAAACATTCTCAACATGTATTCACATTCCCATGGAATCCTCCCCTCTCTCTCAATTTCTCTCTCAAAGGTTTTCTTAGCTTTGAAATACTGCAATTCTTGAAACCTGGACATCTTACAATAGTTAATATAGGCATTCTCCAGCTTATATCTGTAAATAATAGTCCCTAGTAATATTAAACTGATGTTTTAAAAGGTAGCTTATCCTTTTGTCTAATTTGATTTGACTAGCATAGAACAGACTTTCTGCATTTCTCATTGAACTGTGCTCATTAATAAATCAATTTGCACGCATTCAAGATCCAGTACTTCTGAGGTGTCAGTAGCCTTAAATCAGGTAATGATTCCTTTAACAGAGAATGCTTTTTTCTCAGACACACATAAAGAAGTATTCTAAATTCCAGACTGAGGGAAAACAATTTGCATTATTCTAGTCATCACTCTAATCATTATCTTCAATAATACCACCTATATAAAATATTTCACACCACTGAGACTTTCAAACTTTTTTTATTTAACACTGATAAAGAAAATCAGAAACTGCCATTCTTCACAATTTTGTCAGCCTGTATTTATTCAGGACTTTTTTTATTTAATGTTCTCTAGGATAGTTCTGTTTGCCTGCCACTGAGATCAGGGTTGACCTATGAACACAGGCTGACCTGCACTCCCAGCTGTTTTTCTTCAGAAAAGACACAATATACACAGATAATACATGCAGCAGTTCAACTCATGTATTTTCCACCATCTGTTTCTTCTTTATGAAACCATAAGGACTTCTGCAAGGACAGTTCATATTTTTATCCAATGCAATTGCAACTTCCAAAGAGTTTTTTTTTAAAGTGTGCAGTTTCATGAAATTCCATATCTTATTACAGTAGATATCCCATATAAAACTTTGTAAACTGGCTTTCTACTTTGGTCAAAAACTGCTTTTGTGATTTTGACTACATAAATGTAGGCCACTCTCTATTTTGTTTTTAAAAACAGGACTTTTTTGACTATTTGTAATACAGAACTCCTGATGACTTCTTGCTTCTATAACATGCTTGAATCACTTCCCTTAATACTTGCTTCTTCATGCCAAACCACGTTCACTAAATATTTTCCCTGTACCTCTGTCTTTTGTCCTTCCAAAACAGTTATCTCACTATATGATTCCTCAAATCTATGACAAAAATGCAAAATTCCTAGCTAGGGAGAAGGCCTCCTACCTCTCCTTAGCAGTTGGTTATCAAATCACCAATCTGTTTCTTTTTCTTTGTAGTGTTTCTGGCAGGCATCGCAAACTATGTCATCTCAGGAAAACTTGGTTTTCTCAAACAGTGTGTTAATGCTTTCACTGCAGATTACCAACCTTCTTCTTCACAATTAACACATTATACTTATGCTGTTGCAACCTCTTTTTTCACCTGGAATTGTTTTAAGGATGAGGGCTTCACCAGTATGTAGGTTAGTGGTTGAATCCCTATAGAGGGAGAAGGAAAGATGAAGTGGGAAGCAGAACAGAAAACACAACCTGTCCAAGACAGCTTAGTCATTGCACTTGATTACTCATTATCTTCTTCTGCTACCTGCTGCAAAGCCATCTGTTAGTGGAAGAAACTCCACTCTGTTTCTCCAAATTTGCTCAAAATCCCCTGTTTACCATTCTGTTCAAGCAGTTTGCTCGGACTGCTTGTACACATAAAGTTAATCATGTTCTCCCAAGTTCACAGGAACAAGGTCAAATGTCTGCCAGGAAAGATTAAGAAGCTACTGGTGTTCTCATTCTGGAATGAACAGAAATATTATCAAACTCACACGAGTAGAACAGCACTAAAAAATCACCTTCTTCCTCCATTATTTCCCCACTCACTGAGGTATTTTTCACTGAACATCTTTTGTGAAAGAGAAGAGCTGCAACTTTTAGTCACTTCAGCAAATAATTCAGGACATGAATTTCTTAGCTACTCACCTGGGCCCTGTAGAGGCAGATGGTATTCAAGCTTTATAGTATTGCACATTTTAAATTTGCAATACATTGAACCAAACTTCTCTTAATATTGAAATAATGAGTTAACTCCTAATCCAATCTTTTCATTTCCTTGAATAATAATACTTGGTATTTACAACTCTGCTAGTGAAAATCCAAATAATACAGAGTAATTTTCCCCATAACACTTGGCACAATAAAGCATTATTACAGCAGCTATAACCTTGTATAACTTTCCTGACTTTCAAAATTCATATTTCATTTAAAAAAACTTTATCCTTCACAGTTATTCTAATATCTTTTTTGTTTTTATACTTGAAACTAACATCATTAATATTCAGACTTTAATATCTTCTAGTAGAAAGTACCAACTTGATTTATAGTTAAATACATAATTTTCTGTATCTGATCACCTGAAAATAATGGGCTTACAAGAAGAAATACAGTCAATCTACTTGATTGGGGTTTTTTAATTACATAAGAGGAAGGGTATTTTTCTTATTCAGAATTTTCTCTCTATAAATACTGTTAATAAATAGAGAAAAAGTAGTCAAATTTAATCTCCATTTGCGGACATGTATTTTTCCTTGAAATTACTAGGAATAAGAAAGCAAGATTAGATTAAATGTTGCACTGTAAAACAGCTTTTTTGACTTTACATAACATATGTGCTAAAATGGAAATTTTAAAAAAAAGTTTAATTTGGTAATTTTGTTGTGTTAAAAGCGAGAATATTTTTGCTTGACAGCTTGATTCTATCTGACATTTTATTGAACTAAATAAGCATCCTGTAAATACATTGAACTTATGAACCATTCCTAATGAAAACACTGTGTTGGATTTATCCTCCTCTTCATCACCTCTGAAAAGGATATTTCCCAATTTTGTCTTTTTGAAATACATTTTATGCAACAAAATGCTTATTTAATATCTTCTAATGAGAAAATTGTTATAATACCCAATTTTTTTATTATAAAGTCCACCACATGCAGTTGTTCACACCAGTTTTCAAAATAATTTATCCTCTGCTGTTCAGCTCTCCAAATCAGTTCATTTTAAGCAAGAAACTGCAGCATTTCTTTTAAGAAAACAATATGAATTCATTTCTATTTGTCCTACAGCCTATTTTTTATAGTATCCATGACATGACTTGTAAATTGTTGAAGCAACAATTTGAAAAAATGAATTTCTAGCTAATAATGAGGCATGAATTAATGACAGCAAAGATTACAGAAGATCATCTGAATGTCCTGGAAGGGGAACATTTTAATGTAGCAACAGAGATGAAAGAATGGAATGGCAAGCAGCTCCTCATTATTCTTATTAACCAACCAGAGCATTAAGAGGCATCAAGGCACCATGCTGTAAAATCAGGGGAATTCTAAAACCTGGGCTACAAAAAGGATTTACTCAAGAGACAGTTCAGCTGAACATTTAACCACTTCCAAGTGACAGATACAACACTCTAATCATCTGTTTCTACATATGTGCAGGGGTTTGGGTATTCACAAGTGTTTTTGATTCTCATCTCTGTTGACTAGTTTATAGGCCATGTTTGATTTTCTAAACTTCTGTTGCATTGTGCTTCTTAAACACCCTAAAGAAATGCAGCCCAGGGAAGCTCCTCAATATTTTAGAGTAGCAATATGACTGAAGCCTTTTGCTGAGCATATTTACATCCAGAGCCTACTTGGAGTGCACAAAGCCCAATAGCCATTTCAGGTCTGCAATTTAATTTGGCTTCATTATGATGAGAGGGGGGAAAGTCTATTCCAATTGTCTTTGTTCACTAACAGCAGAGGTAAATTTGTTTCTCTCTGATAAATCTGACATTTCATTAAATGAAACTGGTAGATTGATACACTTCTAAAAGCACACAGACATTTCATTATATCTTCATGATAGGAAGAGAATTAGCTGAATTGAAAAAAAAAAAACTTGCAAAGTGTTCATGTTTCTAAATTATACTAGTGATTTGGGTTTAAATTAAAATCAGACATAGGGTTCCAAGTGTCAGCTTTCATTTTAGATAACTTCAGGTATGATGAAGCTATTTTAAAATAGAAATACTGAGATGGAGATCAACAGAGCTGTAGTGTCTTAGAAAACATTGACCAAAAGCAGAACATCAGTGGCACAGTTCAGGATTTGAATTTACCATTAGATTCCAATCAGCCACAGAGACAGATTCACTGGCACAGCAAACCAGAGCTCATGATTTGATCATTAGATCACTACTTCTCTCTTCACTAGATTAGAGGGATCACCTTCATTAGAATATGACTTTAGTTTTAACCATAAAATAAAATGGTTAAATCAGAAACTATTATAATCAAGTTGGTGGCTATTATCCATTCCCAACTGGCTGAAGTTTTTTTTTCCTTCCTCTGTGCTTTACTTTATACTTGCTTTGGTTCCAACCCTCTGACCAAAGAGGGTAGAAGAACACAGGTTTTATACAACATGAAGATCTTTGCTTAAAAAACTTGCTTTAGACTCCCCTTGCCAATGCTCAGTTTTTCTGCTTTCTCACATCAATGTACCTGAAAACATTTTTTCCAACTGTCAGAAAAAAAAAATCTTTCTTGAAAATGAGGTTCCATTATTTCGTCTAACAAGCTAGAAGGAAGGAAAATCTTTGTGACTTTTTGCTTGCTCTATCTGGTCTGCTCTCTTCAAATGTCTTTGCTTTCACAGTTCTGCACTGACTGATTTGTCTGTGGTTTTGCTGACAACTTTTATCTCCCCTGCCCCAGACTCATTCATTGGCTTTTCCTTTTCCATCTTTGGGACATTGCAGGCCTAGTTGTTCTTAAAACTTTTTACCAAAACCTCCAAAATTTTCATATCTACCAACTCAGTCTTTCCTCTTGTCAGCCTCACATCTGTTCCTCACATCTAGTCACCAGCCCAGCATGAAACAACAGTTGTTAAACTCTGACATCTGTCTCTGTTTCTCCATCATGTTCACTTCTCTTTTGCAAGCATGAAAGTCTTACACTAGAATTTTCTTTTTGTATTTCATTTTTTTTAGCTACAGTCTTTAGATCCATAATGGGAACATTGTGGATAACAGGACCAAATAGAAATATTATAGAGGTGTTATCAGTTGTAAATATTGGCTCATATCAAAATTAGTGTGGCTGGATGAATGACAGACAAATTGGCAGAAGAAATGTGGGGGAAACAAGCTTGGAAAAAGTTAAAAAGGAATGAAGAGAAAAATAGAGAGTGGCAAAGGCGTGAAAGATTGTATTAATTGTATTGTATCTTATATTAAATTTGAAATAGGAATCAGGTTGAGTGGTTTTTTTTTGCCTATTCTATGACCCATATGATGCACCCAAACTCTCCTACTGAAATAATTCCAAATAATTTGAAATTCTTTTGATACTGAAAAGATTCCTTTTTTGCCCCTCCTGTTGCATTACCGCCAGCACAAGATTTTCAATTCGAATCTTCCCATGTGTTTTATTATGGTGGCCTTCTGTGGGGTATGAAAGGTACCACCTCCAAAACTTTCCCCAAGAAGACTGTTGTTCCTCCTCTTCCTTAACCCCAGCTTCTGGCAGGGATCCACTAGCAATTTTTTAACTCTTTCTTTTTTTTTTTTTTTTTTTTTTTTTTTTTTGTAAAGGGTATTGAAATATCAAGAAATAATTTCTTTACAGGTAAAATAGATATACATAAGATAGAAATGTCCAATGAATGGACAAAGAAAAAAGCCTGAAGTGGTGGTTTTAGCTGGGGCAGTAGCACCAGGGCAGTCCCAGGAGGGGGTGGAGCTGATGTGACATTTTGACCAGGGGTTGCTATTTCTGTGGGTTTTTTTGGTTTTTTTTAGTATACTGTTATTTTTCACCAATATCTACTCATATTCTCTTCTCCTTAATGGTGGGAAGGGGTTGGTGTAAATAAAAGGGGAGAACTCATTTTGGAGTGTTGCCCTCCAATTGTCTTTAACCAAGAGAGTTTGCTTCAGATCAGGGATGTATAGAGGGTGTTATATCTGGCAGGAAGGGTGTAGTTTATCACACATGTGTGCCTGGATACAGCTCTGATTCATGGAAAATAGTCTGATAGGACAGGTATCATTCACTGTCTCGAAGCAAATACATAGGAGCTTTCCTTGTTTCTTTAGAACTATCCCAGTTTTTTAAATTTTCTATATAAGTAGCTGCATAATGAGTTTTGACCCTCAATGTTGTGTGTGTCTATTTCATTCAAAGCTGCTCATCTCTTCTTTTAAAGCTATGTGAAGTTGCATTCATTCCTCTAAAGCAGCACCATGTGTAGGTATTATGTAACTTTAATCCTTCTATCTATATATACCTAGGGTATATCTATGCCTTATTCCTATGTGCCACCATTCAGTCATCTTGAGCTTCTTTACACTAGATTCCTTTAGCCAAACCAAAGTTATTTTGATGTATTTTTATATGAATGTTTTTTATTGTTTACTCCCTGCAAGATATATTCCTTTTAGCTTCCTGAATTTTGAAAGCCTGATCCAAGAGCAGCCTACAAACCTATGATCATTTACTTTTAGCTGTCTTCTTTATAATTATTTTTAGAGTTTTATTTGATTTAATTTTATGGATCCTAGCTCAGTCCATTAAATTAAAACATTAATAACTGTCTCTGAGTGTTTAACCACATGAACTCTTTTTTTAAATGAAGCTGTTCATTAAACCAAGTGATTTGCATATAGCATGGCATGCTACTGTGAAAGAGGGAAAGGCTCATTCATACATGATAGTGCTCATCCTACTTATGCCTGAGACTTGTGTCAGCACTTCATTTGCAAATTCTATTTTTGCTGGTTCAGAGCTGAGCTTTATAATCTTTCTGTGGGATGAAACTCAACAAAGAATAGCTCCACTCCAGAGTCCATTTGAGCTTCAAATTTCAAATAAATCAGGTTCACCATTTCCATAAACTTTTTACACCAGTGTGACGGATCAGGCCGCATTCCTGTCAGCTCACATGAGTTAAGCAGGGTTGTGTCTTTGAAGATAATTCCTTCTGGAAAATCCATGAGGATTCTACATTTTTCTTTACTGAGAGGGGTGGAACAGGGTCCCCAGGGAAATTGTGGATGCCCCATCCTTGGAAGTGTTCAAGGCCAGATTGGTTGGAGTTCTGAGTGGCCTGGTCTAGTTGAAGATGTCCCTACCTGTGACCACATTTTTCTTCAGAGAGAAAAGCAAGGCACAACTTCCCAAGGATATTTTCTGGGAATCACAGCGAGAAACTTCAGAAAAAGAAAAAACAATTCTTATCTCATTTGCTACGCCTGTGTTTGTGCACAAGTGGAATGCAATGTGGAAGACTGTTTACCTGAAGGAAATCGATAATTGGATTCTGGTGTGAATATTTTGATTCACTGACCAATTGAATCCAGGTGTGTGTTGGGACTGTCACTGACAGTCACGAGATTTGACTGAGTGCTTGTGCAGTTTCAGTTTAGATGTAGTGTAATATAGTATAGAATAATATAGTATAATAAAGTAATTAATTAGCCTTCTGATATCATGGAGTCGAATGCATCGTTCTTCCCTTCGTTGGGGTTGCCCAGCTTTACTATACCTGCCCATGGCAGTGGGATTGAAACTAGATGATCTTTAAAGTCCCTTTCAACCCAAGCCATTCCATGTTTCCAGAATTCCAAGACCACACATGCACTGCACTCAGTGCTCAGGAAGGAGGTCCATCTGGAGTTATACTCAACATTTAGGTGAGAAAAGACCTTTGAGATCTCTGACACAGGAAGAACTTGCTAGCAAATTATTCCATGAACATTGGCATGCTGCCCCCAGGTTTATCTCTAATGAGCCTGATTTTACCCCTTTCCCATCCTTTACAGCTCTGTCAATGAGCTCTGCCTATGCAAAGATCCTTTTTCCATCTTTGGGAAGGGTGACCCCCATCAGCAGGCTGTGGTGTCATGCAAACTGAGCCATGATCAAAACCCCAAAATTTCTGCCTACCTGTGAAATCCATAGTGAAAAATACCCTGAGAGCCTTAGCAGGACAGGAAATTTCTCCTCACAGACTCCAGCCAGGCCCCAGGAAGGCAGCAGAGCTCCCTGAGGAGTGGGTCTGCTCTGCGTACTGGACAATATGGTCATCATTTCATTGACGAAGGTTCAACAATTCCTACACTGAAATCACCATCACTTAGTAACAGAGATCTTTCTGCAAGTCTTGATAATCAGTTTTGATTTTTGCTACCTATAATGTTATCCTAATCATATAATGTCATTTCACTATTTTTACCCACTTTCAAATTAATAAAGAACACATAGAGGAGAAAAAAAATATTAAATTATCCATCACTGGTGCTTTCAGATCTCATTGATTACTTGAGCCCTCCATGTGTTATTCAACTTTTATTGAATATTTTATTTATTTTATTATTTTATTTATTTTTATTTTATTTATTTTTATCTCATTTATTTAGCAATTCTTGATTTGGTCTTAACTTTTATTAATTTAGTTTAGCTGAGAGCTTTAGGCAGGCATCATGTAAAACCATTTTTGAATATCTTAATTCCTGAGAACAGCCAGGTCACCTTTATTCCATTTTCCAACTGTGAGTTCAGAGAAGCCTAATAAAATTTCATAGACATGACTTCATTCTTGCAAAAGCACTGCTGACAATAACTATTGCATCATATTTGTCCATATTTCTTATATCCATGGTTTTCATTACATTTTCTTCCAGTCTATCCAGTAGATAAATCAGATTTTCAGGTCTATTGCTTTTCAATAGTCTCTCTTACCCCCAAAACATCAAAAAAAAGTCACACTGCATCTACAATTGTCTGATCTTTAGGTCCTGAGGCTGATTTGAAAGCAACAGAAACCACAAAAAAGCTTATAGCTCAAGGAAACTTTTATTAGCTTTGTGCATATAGTATCCAGGATGGTCAGTAGTTATTACTCTCAAACTTTTGCCATTTATGACTAAATTTAAAATAATTTTTCAGATTTAATTCCACCAAAAAAATGTCAATGTCAAACTAGTATTGAACAGTTTCCAAGAGTAATAGTTTAATTTCTTGACCAATTTTTAACCATACCAATTCTGTAATGGCCATTGTATTTGAAAAATACATTTTATTCATAGGGCTTGGTGAGTTTTTTTCCCTTTAGCAAGTTTTTTCTTACCTTGTTAAAGAATTGCCAGGTCAAAGTTTTAACTTCCTGGTATGCCTTTTACTTTTTCTTTCAGTTGGACATATCTCTTATCATAAGATCTTATATTTCCAATATCTTTCTCTTCTATTCTGTTAAAGACACAAGTTTTTTTTCTCTACTTCCTTTCCCTTCTTCTGTTTGTGTAGGGAATACTTCTATCCTGAAAATTCACTCCCACCTTTAAATGAATGTGCTGCTGCAGCCCTTCTAGCCTTTTGAACAGATATTTCAGCCAACTGCTTCATTTCCTTTTTTGAAGTGAAACATTGTCCTGGTGGATACTTTCATTTCCTATTTTAAATGTGGCTTCCATCCGGTCACTTCCAGAAAGAAGCAATGTCCTTCTAAATTCTGCTTATGTGTTTTCATTTGGGCCTTTTTCTCTGAGAAGCCATCTTTTAAAATACAGCAAATTTATGTGGCAATAGTCAAAATCTCTTGTTATCAGCATAGACTCTGGATTTTTTTTGAGAATTCTGCCCACTCTTCTCCTAATAGAGTGAGAGGTAACTGCAAACATTCTGGTATTATGCTGTTACACTCCTCTGACCTATCCCTGGATCTTCAAACTCATTTAAGCACTACAGTGCTTGTTATTCTTCAAGTTTTGCATTTACTCCATGCTTTCTTCATTTCTTCATTTTTGGAACCACTCCTTATGGTTAATTTCAGTCTTCTTAATTTCTTTACTCCACAGTATTTAAGTTATCTCATAGATTATAATTTATTTTTCATAAAATCCTTTATTTTGGTGCCCAAAGTAGCATCAGCCTTATCTAAATCACATTTTTCAGTTGGTTTCATTATTTCTGGATTCTGATATTTCTACAGAAATATATGTACGCTTGATCTTTTATTTTCATTTTGCTGTTGGCTGTTGTTAGTGTTTCCTACATTCAATTTATTGCTTTTGGCCCAATCAAATGTTGCTAAGCATATATATATAATTTTTTTTAAATTCATGTACCTGTAGAGAATGAAGCACTTGCTGACTTTCAAGCAGTTTTTATTCCAAAGATTTGATCCAAAGGCTTCCTAATTTGACATGCCAGAACCCTTAGCCCATTTTAGCTTTAGTGAAGCCAATCAATCCTCCATAGGTTTTCTGTATTTCTCTCAAGGTCTTTTCCTACAGCATATTTTTCTAAGTTGTGGACCAATACTTTTCCACTCTTGGAAAACTTCCAGAGAAATGGTGCAGTACTTCATTGAAATCCTGATCTTAGTTTGCACTTCACAGTTTAAATTTTGCTTTAACAAATGCAAGCTCCAGTTTCACATGGAGAACCTCCTTCTCTGATGAGCTATTTACAAGAACATTATTTTTTTCCCCCCTCTGAAATATTCACCAAAATTAGCACATTACTGCAAAATTATTTCTCTCTGGGAAGGTCCTAATTTGCTGAAATTTTTACCAGCAAAATTTCTAACAAACTACAGGTATGAATAAAAAGAAACAAATAAAATTCACAGAAAACTAACAAGTTTAATAATCTTTACATGAAAAAAAAAGGGAGATTATAGTATTGAGCCACTATAATCATGAGGTTATCTGAGTTTGTCTGCTCAGAAATGGTCTTAAATATCAGTCTGACTAATGGGGGTGTAGGACTACTGACGCAAGAAAAAATAAGTATTTGATTTAGAATTGGAAATTATATTACAAATATCAGAAATTCTTCAAATTTTACATTATGGCATATGCTGCTATTTTATAGACTGATATCCCCTCTTATTGTACCTCCTTCAGCAGAGTTCAATTTTAAATTCTAAAGCTATTATAGATTTTCAATAATTACTATTTTTTAAAAATAAAGTGAGGTTAAATTATTTAAAGAAAGCATCATAAACCTCTGTAGGGTTTGATTTTCAGTCTGTGTAGACTTTTACATAGTGTACTTTAACAAATCCTTCACAGAGGTTTCCAAGAAACTTGCGGACAGGCTGCAAAATTTTAGGACTCCATAAATAAAAATAAAAGCCTGCTGAGTCCTTGAACACCACCTGCTCTTAATGTCTGACTATTTAACATAACCTGATTAACCCTGGTGCTGTTTTGACAATGCCAAGGCAGAAACCCTCAAAACCACAGATCTCAGAAATTCTTAATAGAGGCCTCCAAAATACAAGAATGGGATGGCACCAGAGTCCCCATATAAAGACAAATGACAAGTCTGTCACTAGCAGCTGCACCACCTGGTTGTATTTGGGTTAGAGAGTGGTGGCAATTGAAAAAAAAAAAAAAAGAAACCATAAACCAAAACCCAAAAATCTCCATAAAAACATGTTGGTGGGGATTATGACTAATGTCAATGGCAGAGATATATTTGGGATGCAGCTGGGAGGGGAGGAAGAGGAGGAAGGAGATGGACAGGAAGAGGAGATAGAAGGGGAAGAGAGGAAGGCATAAAGGAACAAGACAGTCTGAATAATGATTTGCAATGGTAGGGCTCATTTCTGAATTCTGCAACATATTTCTAAAACTCCTCTGAGGAGAAGAAGATTTGGTATAAGGCATTTGGATGTACTGGTTGTACTGTATTTGGATGTACTGTCAGTTTTATATTATACATTGCTTTGCAGTGGGAATGTGCAACAAAGAAAGCAGATTTTTGTCAGATTTCTGGCCTTGGTGTTCACTGCACAATGATAAAGCATGGAACTCTCTGTAGTACATGAAAGGATGTATGTGAGTCAGAGGGGGGCCATGGAAAAAGAGGGGAACCTACATTTTTTGAACTGCACAATCAGAATTTGTGCTGGCACAAGATTTTGGAATAAAATTTTCAAAATTCGTAAAATGTTTTATTAATAAATCTCTTCAGATTGAAAGATTAGTCACCGTACTAAAAATTAACATCATCATTGTTCCTGTCTCTGTTTTCACACTATAATAACTCTATAAAAGCTTTCTAGCTTTACATGGGCATCCAAAAACGAGTGTTTTCAAAAATGTAATTATCTATTTAAAAGGAAGTATTGGTGAAACAATACTGAAAGCTTTAGAAAATCCTGTCCTATACTCTAATTTTTAGGAAAAAAAAAAAAGGCAGAAAACCTAAGTAAATTTAGTGTCCAGGCAGTAATTTAACGGCAAAGGGAAGAAGAGAATTTTGCTCCCCAATGACTCAACACCATCTTCCTCAGTAAGAATGGATCAACACTGAAAATTAAGTGTATTGTAAATACATAGACATAAAAATTCCATTTTTAATGTATCATAAATCTCATAACCAGAGGGCTCTTAGTCCATCTCACTTATGGCATGAAAACCATTCCCTCAGATCAACTTTAACATCTTTAAAATCTACTCATAATTCAAACTCCACAGTCTAACGTGTTTGATACTTTGCATTTGGATGGTCTAAACCTGCACATGATCAGCTACCACAGCTTCTGCTAATGAGTGGTAACTTGCTAAAGTGTGGGAACTCACTCCCAGCATATGCTGAAATGCTAAGAAAATATTCAAAACCACCCTGAGTCTTTTCTAGGTAAATCTTCCAGACTGCCACCCATCTGCTGCTACCAAAAATATGAACTCGGTGATAAATTTGATTAAATGGATCCTGCTGCCACCGTTTCATTTGAAGTTTTGGTGAAAACAACAGATAACAGCTTCATACTTCTGTAACACTCCAGATGGTGATAATTCTTTTCTAAGCATACTAGGACTGCAGGTAGAAGTATGTTGACAAAACACATCACTGAAATTTTAATGCCTCTTGACATCCAGAGTTAAAAGAAGTATTTTTATCTGCTTTCAATATTTATTACTGTCATACACTCTTTGTTGGGGTGGAAGACACTTGTGGCATTATCTTCTATCTAGTGAGGAGACTATCAGAGCTTTTTTACCTTATAATTGACCTATCAACACCAAAGGATGTTCAGTAAATCTGAGTATTTTCTTCAAATATGAGCTACATGACCTGAAATCTCCTCTGCCATTAACAACTGGATGACAGATCACAAATTCTATTCCAGGCTGCAGCTTCTGAATAGACTTTTGGACTTACATACAATGCCTGAGGTATATGACCTGTACTGGGTGATTGCCTGTAACCTGATGAGGTTTTCAAGATTTGATGGATCTATGAGCATTGCAATATGAAGCATTTAAGAATCCATCCAATTCTATTGGAAACTCAGTTTTGAGTTTTGTGAAAGTACCATAACATCCCTGCCATAGCACTACAACAGCAGTTGAGTGGTACATAGTACAGAGGGGTTTGATTAGGCTCTACCTCACACTTCTGTTAAAACACATCCACATTCTCAATTTGTCTGGGTTCATTTGAAGTGATCAGCAACACGATTACGTTTGAGCTACCCTAAGAAGTTTTAAATTTAAAAAAGCTGTGTGCAGTGGAAGAAGGTCAATTATAGTCAAATTTTTCTAAAAATTGAGCCATTTACCCAGCTTTTAAATTGTCTTAACTTTCCTACTTACCTCCCCATTTTATTCTTTAAAATAAAATTTACACTTAATTATCCTGATTCTTTCATATTATATTAAGACTAGAAAACATACTGTTTTCAAATCTTGGTGACTTTGAAACTCTTTGCAAACAATCTGCTCCACTCTTTTAACTTCCAATCTGTTGCTGAAGTCTCCTCATGCCCAGTAATTGAACAGTCGTGCAGCTCAGAGGCTCTACTCACTGGCTCTAATGTGGCAAATTCCTCTAAATATGAGCACTGCTGACCTCCCCCTGCTCACACAAAATATCCCTGGGCATCTGTTCTGCAGATGACAGTCATTCTGCGGAAAAGCTGGAAAAGTACCGTCCACAGCTCTGCCAGAGCTGGCAGAACCAACAGCAGCAGCTCCAACCTCTGTTCACAACATCCATTTGTCCAGCACTTCCAAACATCTCCAGCCTGGCTTGCCAGACTCCCCCAAAGGCAACAGCTCTTTGCCAGAAGTGGCAGGGCAGTAGATTATCTCTCAAATTGGTTCTTTGAACCCCAAAGCCACAGCTTGCTGCTCGTACCAGTGGAGCTGGCGGGTCTGAGTGCAGCACGTGTTTCAGCACTCCAAAAAGCATTTTACAGGCAGCTCTTTCTGAGAGGCTGTGTTGGCAAGATTTATGTTTTTGGAGAGCTCACAGGCTGCTCTCCTGGCACAGCACATCCACAGGTATGGGAGCTCCAGGCCTCTGGAGGACAGGGAGATCCTTGCAGTCAGCAACCTCTGCTGGCCACTGCTCAGCCCAAACAAATCCCAGTGGCACTGTGCTCACAAGAAAGAGGCATTAATCATGCAAAAGTTTTGACTCTGGCAAATTTTCACTGACACTGATGAGTTCTTGAAGTAGGGTTTTTCACTAAAAAATATGGGTTTCACTTCAGCACATTGGTTGAATTTTTCCCAGACTCTAGCTGAATTTTCAAGCTAAAAGTTGAGAAACCTCTCCTAAAAAAACCCTGGGGTTTAGGGGCATGTCCGGGTTTAGAGCAAATTTGGGGAAGAATCCTCCAAAGGAGCTCTGGTGGGAAAAAGCAGATCCAATCAGCCACTCCCCCCAACCGGTCCAGGAGGCAAAAATACCTCCTTGGAGAAAGGTGGAAAAAACCTGTTTATTAAACAATAAAACCAAAACAATATTAAACAATGAGACCCCTTGCCACTCTAAAAGACATGACAAACTGAGAAAACTCCGGGTTGTAGCTCAGCTCACTCAGTCTCTGATCGGTCCCTCAGTGCTGGAATTGTCGCAGGCCCAGCCCGGCCTGGTGGGCCACAGGTGCAGCTGCCGGTGCTCCCCTGGGTGTTCAGTCCAGAGCAGTTCCAAGAGGTCCAAAGAAAAGGGAAAAAAAACAGTCCGGGGAACTTTGCTTCAGCTAGCTAAAACTAACTAAAAAGCAAAAGAAGAGCTCTGTCGCGCTGTCTGTCCGCAGACAACACAGTCCAGGAGCAGGAATGCGGAGGATCAGGGCAGTGTCTGAAAACAAACTGCGCGCTTCTTCTCTCTCCCCCTTCATTCTCTGGAACACGTCTTAAAGGTGCAAAACCTATTATTCAACATAAACAGAATGAGACGATTGGGGATAAAAGCATCATATAGTCAACCCAGGACAGGGCATTTGTCAGAAGAGGGAGCGTTAGAAACTACATCTCCACCCTGTGATTAGCAGATAGAGGTCAGCTATCACTTGATGGACACCTCCCTTTGCTTTTTCTTAAAAAGACACCATTTCAACAGATTAAAGATGGAAAATTTTCCACTTCCAAATTTACTGGGAAGATCCATCAAGCAAGGAAAGCTGGTTTTGAAGATGATCACTCTTTTTCTGAAATGTTTGGACACATGGCCTTGATGTGTTCAGCAAATTTGGAGCATTCTAGCATTCTTTGAGATCTGGAACAAGTTTTCTAGCACCTATGAGAGGAATGATGTGTGATCATGGACTTTGCAGACTGCAAGGCACATTTGCTTTGACTGAAGGAATAAAATGAGCTTTAAAATATAATTTTGTGTGCAGCAGGATATGGTATGATTTACAGGAAAATTTGAGGAAAGTAGTGAAAGAAAGCTATCAGTTCTGCTACACTTTTTCTCAAAACACTTTTCAAAGCACTAAGATACTGAGGAGTGTGGAGTCTCAGGTAAGCTTTTGCAGACATCCTGATATAAAATTCAGCTGAATTAGGTATTTAATGGGTCAAGACTTAAGAAGGGTAGTGAGGATAGGCATCTTTCGTCTATTTGAATCTATATCACATTTTACTTCATATATATTGCACATATACAACATAAATTGACTACTCTTTACTGAATTCTAATTATTCAGAAGGTTTGGTGGTTGAAGGAGAAATTGAAAAGCAATGTTTTCTTGACAAACTAGTGGAGGTGGCTGTTGTTTTAAAACACAGTGAAGAGATACAAACCCTCTAAACTATAGAGAAGGGAGAGACCAGTTTTCAACTGTTAGAAAAGAGCGTTCCCTTAATAAATTCTTCCCTAAATTTATTAGAGGAAACATTAAATTTTAGCTCCATTTCAGAGCTTTTGCATCTTCCTAATTCTACACATGTGACTTATCCACGTGACTTAATTGGGTCTACTCATGTACTTGGAATTACGTGTACGTAAGGGTGGGAATGATTAACTTCGTGATGAATGTATGGAGGAATCAGGTCCCATTCATCTTATGCCAGAGGCATTTTGCAAATTTTTTGATACTGAATATATATATTGATGCTGAATTTTTAATTTTTTAAAAAATGTTATATTGAATTTGAAAAAGGAATTAAGAGATTATTAGCTCGTTACTATCACTGTTTAGACAGTTGCAGAGCACTTTTCAGGGCTATTATCAACATGGACTGTGGGAGGCTAATTTTCTTATTAATTCTGCTAAAAAGAGGGGGGTTTCTTTTAGAACTCTCTCTGTGGAAGTAGCCATTTACCTCTTGACACTTACCTCATAATAAGATTTTTTAAAATAAAATGTAATACAGTATTCCCAATGACTGTCACAAACTGTATCAAAATATTTTTTAAAGTATCTAAAATAATCTACTCAGATATTTTTCTCTTTTTTCTCTTATCTCTTAAATGTTTACTTCAAACCCATATACCAAATATACCTTGACACATTTAATATTCCCTAGATTGTTTCCATCAGAATTATTGACAGTTTCTCCACTTTAACAAAGGTGACCTGCTGATACTGAGCACACATCTGCAACTCATTCATGCCAAGGAAACAGTCCTAGGAATGTCAAATTATTCTATGCACAGATAAAAAGAAACTGGCAGTTTAAAATCTATTAATACTCCTTCAATTCTAAAACTGGAGCAACAATTTGCTGTGCCTTGTAACAAAAGGAAAAGAACCATTTATTCTCTAAAATGAAGTACATGAGGGGAAAGGTGGTGGATAAGTGTGCATCATTGCACAAATGTGAAATTTTCTAATATTAGCAGGGCCAGTATTATACTAAACCATTTACAATATACAATAGTCTATGCCACATGCTGACACCCTTCGCAAGCAAAGGTTTTGACTCCAGCAAAAACTGGTTTAAGATATAAAATATAAAATATTTTGTTATCAAGAGAGAAAGTGCAAAAGCATCTTCCAACATTTAGCACTTGTATGCCCTTATTATTAAAAAAGTGTCATTGTGTATTTGGTAAGTGAATTTTATTTAAATTAGTCTCAATAAAGCATCTCATCCACCTGAGAAAACTGTACATCCATATTCTTGAAATACAGTTAAAAACATTTAAATTTCTCTTTTGAACTTGACTTTGCATAAATGAGAATGAAACTCATATATGACTGTATGTATCCTCTGCATCTACACATAAATCTGTGTATGCCATTATTAACTTGCATTTATCATAATTATATTTGCAAAATAACACAATTTTAACATTTTATATGGAATGCTCTTCAGTTCATTTAACCATGGAATAGTAAATCCATTGAAAATCATTTAACCTTGGTAAAATATAAGTAAAGGACCTAAGCAGAGCTGAAGATAATTTTTCATAGAATCTTCTGAAGGTATATACATTTTTACATTAAAAATACATAGAACAGAGAATACATAAAAGCTAACACAGAAATTATTTTTACAACACTATTTCAACACATATCTAATTACTATTAATATGAAGAGACATGGGCTGAAAATAATGTCAGCTAATTGATATCCATCTCTTCCACTGCTGTCTCACAATGAGCCCCATCACAGCTCATTATTTCCATCCTAATTGCCAGATAGTGGAGAGTTAAGACTCCATCCTTTTGTCACTTTATTGCTGGTTACTGGGACACTGCCTAGGAATAGGAACATCAAATTCGAGATGCTATCCTAACTTAGGCACAGCTGAGGTTGGAATTGCACCCAGAAGTAGGTCATGGGAGACAGGGACCTTTTGCACATTTTATACATGAAATTATATCAGAGCACAGAGAGCCTGCTATTCCATTTAAAACTCCCAGAGCCAGGTTCCCTGCTGTAATGAATAACGACTGAAGTTAAAGAGGGGAAATGCACACACACACACTTTAGGTTATCTAAGAGTTTGGCAGTTAAGTTGCTTGTTTTGAAGGTGAGATGTTCTGGTCAAGGTTTATTTCATGACTCATATAGCAAGTACTTAAGTCTTCAATAATAAGTGTGATTAATATTTGAAGACCTTTCTGACAAAATATAATGTCACTTACAAAGTATACAGTTTATGATTTGATTTTTGACAGTGACATTTGATTAAGACCTTTAAATTGCCTTGTCAGGAACAGAATGTCTATAAAATGATATCAACAACATCCCTTAAGAGTTCCTTTAAAATCTTACAAGAGTGACATTACTTTAAAACTTTGCTTGCAGAACAGCAAGGCATGGAGACTGCATCTTTCCTGAGAATATGCTCCCAAATGAATAAAAGAACTCATCCTTAAGGTCTAAACTGAAATAATTTCCCCTCTAGCAATACAGTGAGTAAAAGAACTTCACATGGAAGGAGCCATTCCACTTATCATTCTGAAACCCTTCTCCCAAGGTTGGAACTTTTGTCATTGATAAATGCTGAGGGGAAAGTTTTAACTTTAATGATACACCAGAAAGGGAATCACAGCAGAAGTTCTCTCTTCCAGCTTGCCCTCTTAAAAGATTTCTAGTACTGCTATGGAAATAATTTAAAAGTGTAAAATAGTGCAGATCATTAAATGCTCTGAGTGGGCTGTAATGCAAGATCTACTGAATGACATGCTAATCTGTCATGTTGATAAAGATCAGCATGGATCAATATCAGTGTCTCTTCAGACCATTTTTATACATGTTTTAGTCACAATAAAAGCTACTCTTTGAAAAGGTATTTGTAAAATTTAATTTTCTAAAATATTTGTAAAATAAATTCTGTAAAATTTACTGGTAGCCAGTCCACCTAATAAGCACCTACTTTGGTAATTTTTGCTGTTTCTCCTTGTTCACCAACTGCTGCTTTTTATTACATGTCATTAGCATCACTTTCATTTCCACCACAGGCTACCATTACTATTTACTGGATAACCCAAGCCAGGAGTTGCTAACCTTCTCATTAAAAAATCACAGGATAACTAGACAGGCATCAAATCAGAATAGCAATTATCTACATTTATGCACCAGTAATCTCAAAAAATTGTGAGATCTTTTCCTTGAATGGTTGTCACTTCGAAGCAGTTGTTGAAAACTTAAGGATGCTTCTGTGATGTTATATGCAGCAGTGCATAATATTTCTGCTCTTTCTTATCTTTAGGGGTATTAAAAAGCAGTGAGAAATAAAGTGGTTTCACAACTTTCTAATCATTAAACAGTTACATCAATATCAAGGAGACAACAAAGTATTTTCCTAATGCTTAACCTTATTTCAAAAATATTATGTCAGAATAATAGTGGTCTTATCAGGAAAATGTAATAGGGATTTTTTTGGTTGCTGTTTTGTTTGGTTTTATGTTTGGGTGTGGTTTTTTTCTGTTTTTTTTTTTCTTGCGGAGGGCGGGGATTGGGCCTTTTTTGGGGGGTGAGAATTTAATGAATACATAGAAAGAAACCTTTGGAAGCCCCCTTATTTTAATGAGACTGAATCAAAACAATAGTTAACAAAACCCAGGCTTGGGTGAGTTGTGAAATTTTATTTTTAGTAGCAATTTTGCTCTTCTTTTTACTACTAAATATTTATATTTTTTCTTAATACTATGCTTTTGCAAGGGTCCTTCCTTTCTTCCAAGGAAGGACACTTGCAAACTGATCACCCAGTTTGTGATCAGCCTCCCTAGATGCTACTACATCCCACAGTATGCATCTTTCACCAGCTGGTTGTACATTACCCTTTATGTTTTACCTGTTTAAGGGGCTGGGATAAGCCAAATTCTGAATACAGATCCTGTAAATGGAAAACCAGCTTGGAAGCTGGATACCAAAATTTCTGCACCTTATTTTGCACTGTAAATAAAAGTAGTTGTTTTCCCGAAGAGTCAGGCCTAAAAATTTGCTTTTAACAGATGAAGACCTGTCTTGAGAAATGACATCTGTACCTCCTGTTGACGCGTTTTGGTGAACTGATGCTGATCTCAATCTCTAGAAGAAAGCTGAAGGAACAAACACACAACCAGGGATGATTTCAGTGTTTTATCCTAGGATAGATGCTCATTGAATATTCTTTCAAAAAATCTACTGCAGTCACCATGGAGCTCCCTGAGACACGAGAAGGGCATTCATCAGGAAACTGTGAAAGAAAGTATGTAAAATTATAACAAAGCACTTTCTTTGCAGCAATAATTTGTGAATTTTAGAATAAAGCATGGAGGAAAGTTGTAGACTACCTGCATTGCAAAAATAAGAAGGAAGGGAATTTCTGAGAGCAGAGAATTGGAAATTAAGCTGCCACAGTCCTTCTGATTTTGTCAGAGCAAGACCAATTCCTTGACTGCTACAAAGAGTTGGCCAACAAATTACATGCAGACTTCTGGAGGAAAGAAAACAAAAAAAAAAAAACAAACCCTAAAAATTAGTGAATCTAAGGTGAACTTTGAGTTGAGGAAGAAAGCAATGCTCATATAAGGTTTCAGAGAAGAACTGAAGTTCTACTTAGTTTTTTTCCCCTCCTAATATCAGTATATGTTCCCCTGTTTTGAGAGTCCGAGTAGCAGTTCCCATGAAAGGTTCACAAAGGCCTTTTACCTTTCTTGTAAATCAGAATACCTCTATGACCTGGCTAAAGGATATATTCCCAAACATTTACCTTGATGGTAAAAGGAATTTTACCTTTTACCTAGCAAGTTGATCTTCCCAGTGTGTGAATATAAGCAGATGGAAATAATCAGGAGTAATGAAGGTTGGAAACAGTGAAGAAGAGTGTAGAGATGGAATTCCTAACTAAGCTTGATGGAGGCAGCAGGTTTTCTCTGTTGCTGAAAGGTTTGTGTGGTTTTCAGACAAAATTTCTAAATTGCTTGTCTGTTCCAAGAGCACCTTCTCTTTGGAGTAATCTGTCCTAAATCATCACTGTATCTCCCTCTGGGGATATCCTTCCCAATTTGTACTCATTAGAGGGTTCAGTGAGCCATCTCTGCCTCCAGATTTTGCCATAATTTGGGAATTTTGTACAAAGCACATTTTAAGAAGGGCTTCTATGCACATGGATGTCTGAAAGGATACAGGAGAAAAATGTCTTTTGACAGTTCCCTTTACAAGCCCCCTGGCCTTGATTCTGCCATTCCCAGTGATGGCCTTGCTGATTTCACTACCAAATTCCTCTTCAGGCCAGCACACCACTGGAACAGACTTGGCTGTACAGGAAAATAAACTGATATTATTTAAAAATTTCAATTAATCTTCCTGATCTTTGTAACATTGGTGAAATCTAGAACCTGGTGAAATGTGTGGCTGCTTTCGAACATTTCACTGCAACCAACCATGGCAAAGTTTACCTTCTTGTGCTTTAGCTCACCTGTCATTCCCACTCTGTCCACATCCTGATGCACTGGAAACCTTGTTCTCCTTCACCACCCTGAACAGTTTCAACTCATTCCAGTCCTGTCACAACTCTTTTTTTTTTTTTTTCACCCACACATTGCAGATTTCTAGAGCAATCTCTTTATGAGGAAGCTGCTGAGCACTTTTGGCAGGCTTTTCCCCAGATCCTCTGAAAATCTCAGCCTCCTGGAGCAGTTCCATACTTTGAATGCTCATGTCTGGCCCTGGCCCAAAGAGAGCACATTTGTCAGCTCAGCGAGGACATTAATATTCACATTGTGTCCCATCCTTTACCACTAGCATTTAAGCCTTGAGAATACTGGAAAGATGCCTTGGAGGATGTGAAAGGATATTATTTCCTTCTTTAAATAGAAAGGAAAAAATTATATTCTATTGAAGCTACCAGCATATTCAATTAATTTTTTACAAGCAGAAATCTCTAGGTTATACTAAGAGCCACAACAGCAAATATTGCATATGCAGTTGAGAATATTTAATAGCAATTTTAAGTTACATAACTCCTAAATTATTTGAAATAGACATTTGTGCTGTTCTAAGCATAGGCAGGCACACACATAGACTCATAAATAATTGTCTTTCCTTTCAGAATGACCTGTCCCATTTCTTTTGATGCCTGTCTCTGAATTTATTAAGTTTGATGTGTAGATGAATAGAAATTCATCTCCAGGTTTTGTCTTAGTAGCTTAGATTTATTTTTTGGTTTAAGGTGGAGAAGTCAAAACAGTTTCTCCAGAATTCATATTCATTCCACAATCAAATTCATACTTGAATTATCTCAAGAAGTTCTCAGTGTCACAGTTAATTCCTTTTCTTGAATTCTCTTTTCTGCTTGCTTAAAATTAATTTTTCTTACATGAAAATGCTGAAAAAAATGTTGTATGATGCATGATATATTTATGGGACAAGAAAACACACCTACAAAGTGTGAAATGCAGCATTAACACCTTTAACGTTATCTCCGCCAGTATATTTAAAAAAAAAAAAATTCTTACATATGTATAATCTCTTATTTTATGAGATGCTTTAGAAATATTTTAATGTTTTCATTCTTCCTGCTTTAAACATTAGTAACCTGAAAAAACTGAAGTAAAATAATGGAAAACATTTCCATTCATTATGTCAGAAATTGATAAATTTGGAATAACAACAGAATGTATTTACAACGTGCTTCAGCAAAAGGCTGAGATATTGCATAATACATTACTGTAGTTATAAACAAAATTTTGGTCATATCCAGCCACACAATTTGACTATTATTCTAGGAAATGGGGAAAATTATTCTGAAAGCTCAAAGCAGATTTCCATTTTGGTTTTAGATAATTATAAAGGGTACAAGGTTGATTTTTTTTTTGTTATTTATATTTAATGTTATAAATGAATATTGAGCTAGGGAATGATCCAGGAAATGTGAATCTGGTGGAACATTTTCCAGTCCTCCAGGACAAATATGGCTGTTGCTAAAGTAGTTACTCCTTGTTTAGATGGCAAAGTGTTTTGCAGAATAAGGAAACTCAATTATGGCTTCCAATAGCAATAAGAACATTCTGTTAACATTGCTAGAAACTAGACTGGATCACAAGAATCATTTCAGTACCTGGTAATTGCTGCCTTTCTTTCCTAATAAAAATCAGCAATCTTTTAGAGTGTCACAAGGAAGAAAAAAATTAATTGTATGCACAAATGGATTGTTCTAAAATGCTACAGTCTTCCAGGGGTTTCTTATTTATAGATTTTTTTTCTCTAAAAAGGGATAGTCATCACTTAATATCTTGCCAGTGTACATGAATATGTAGATTTATTCTCAGAAGACCTCTAAAATATGGAACAAATTAATTCAGTGTTACAAGGTGACAAACTGTGGCTGAGGAAGTCACATGGGAAGCCTGTGGAAGAATCAAAAACTGAATTTACAGGAGTATCAAATTCTATTAAAAAACATGCTTCAATATGTTCCACATTATTTAGAATAGGGAAAAAAACACTCTGCTGAATATTCAACATAAAATCATAAATCACATTTTAACCACAAAGGATACTTTATGGCATGCTTCTTACAGAAAACAGAAAGATTTCAAGTTGGTATTTTTTTTTCCACATTCAGGGAAAAAACAAAAATAGAAATAACAACAACAAAACTGACCCAAAACCCATTTAGACTTCCTGTAAAAATCAAAGCAGCAAGAACAGTCACAGTAGTTTTCAATCCTCAGCCTGCAAGTAATAGGTTTTCACCTCCTCTCCTTGTTTTATTAGAGTTGATTCCATTTTCTTGTCAAAATGGATATCCACTTTTGAGAAAGCAGGCTTTGTTTGCTCTAGGCTCCGTGCAAGGAAAGTAACATCCCTCAAGAAGCTTTATCATACAGTCAAAGCTGATGACCTACTACCATAATCTTGAGATGAAAATGAAATATCACCTTGTGAAGTCTTGTGGGACTCCACTTTTCCTGTAATGCAATAACTCTCTGAATGAGATGGATCCCCTGAATATGAGCATATCTCCCCCGAGTTCCAAGGACCTGTGTCAGTGTACAGAAAATACAAATTCAGCCCCTTTGACTTTTTTTATATAAATTAAAAAATTTATGAATTTTCTAATGAACACCCTTCTTGGCAATTGCAAACCCTCTGCATATGGGTTTCTTTGTCACAAATGTATCTTTAACTAAAAAACTGTCTCTGAATGTTGGTGCTATGCTTGTCTTTACAAAACAAAAACTATTTAAAGTCAGGAACATTTGGAAGTTCTTCAGTAAGTAATCTCCATTGCTGCAAAATTAAATCTGGAGATATTCTATTCCATATTCCATCAGTGAAAGCACTCAGAAATGTACCCCAAGAAATGCAGAGCCTAATGCACTGAGTTTTGATATAAATCAGAAAACAACACTGTTCTTAGACATCAGGAAAGCAGGTAGAGCCTAGGCTAGCACACAAAATGAGGATAAGTCTTTGACCAGACATTAACCTCCAAAACATGGCAATTTTCAAAGTATTTCTCACTCTAGACACAGGCTGCTGTTAGAATAAGATCTTAGTTTCTCTTAAAGACTTTCTACTTGTGGCTTTAGTGGAATCTGCAAATTCATCAAATGTAGGATAAAGGACAACATCCACCCTATGAACCACAACCCCCTCACTCCTCTCCAAAAGTAAACCTTTTGCATATTGGAAAACAAAGCATTCTGCTCAGTTAGGGTGTCAGGCTTGATTTGAGCAAAGCAAAATTAAGCTATAGAAAGTTTTTTAAACAGCTTACTTGGATTTCAGGAACCAACAAACAACCAAATTGTTCTGATTCCATTACAAAAACAATTCTCTTGCTCCTAAACAGGACAATTTAGATACAAATAATGCAACAAATGGCAAATGTTGATGATGTAGCAAGGGTAAATTTTTTGTCTTTAACTTCCTTCCTGCCAAATACCGGGTGGCACTAATCAGTGGGTGTTTTGCCTGGTAACCACATAATGTCCTGGTTATTCCACTTGTTTGTGCTTGGCTGGAAAAGTGGGACACTGAAGCCTCTGACCCAGGACTAGCAAGCACACACATGCATAACAAGGGAGGCAATTACAGATGTGCTGTCATTGCACTTCCAGTGAACTCCTAGAACATTTGTAAACAATTCTGTGAGAGGCAACCAAGGGCCTTTGGAAACTAAAAATTACAGACCAGTTTAACAATCCACTTAGCAGCAGAGTGAGTAGTTTAATTGCATTTGAATCCTCCAATTCAAGTGGAAATTAACATACAGATAGCATATTTCAGCAACACAGATGCAAGTGATTTGCATGTTCTGTTCTGTTTATACCATAGTTAAATATGACACAAGTTTAACAAAATAAATGATCTGCCTGGCTGAGAAATTCAATTTTGATTAATCCAAAATTCCTTAAAAATATACATATCTAAAAAAAAATTAAATCCAAACATATGGAAAAAGAAAAAAAAAATAAAAGAAAACAAAGAACTGAAATTACCAATATTTTACCTCAGAAAGATCAGAAACTAAACTTGTAATCATTGGTTTCCCACCTGCCAGGAAGAAGTATGGGGCATATCTGGTGGCTGTATGAGCTGCTGACAGAACCTGACATGGTCCCAAAGTTTCACTGCTTTCTCCCACAAAACAAAGGTAAGCTAAGCAGTTTTACCAGTCATGAAGTCTGTTCTGAGAGCAGAACAAATATTTTACATTATAGTATTTTAAAAGTACATCCATGGAGGTGATATTTTGCTGTTCTTAATGCTCAAAAACATATAAACCTCTCATCCTTGGAAAAATCCCATTATGATATTATCCCAACCTGTTAGTAATACAACCAAAAAAGTATTCAGAATGCTGCTTCTCCTTCCAGTGAGAAAGCTGATGATAGTACAAAAATTGAAAAACAGAAATCAGAAAAACAACTCTAGTGAGGAAGTGACCTCTTTTAAATGATGAACACATTTTCAACAAATCACTGCCACTTCCCAGGCAAAGCCTTCATTGGCTAAAAAATCAGTACAAGAACACTGAATTTGCTCAAAACACAGGTAGAAAATTTTGTCATGGGAACTATAAAAGGTGCAACCCTAAGCAAGGGATTTTATCTCAGTCCTCAAAATTTTGATGAAGTTTCTTCAAAAAAGAGGGAGGCACTAATAAGGCATATTTGCTCATTTAAAGGGTGTCTTTTGTCTAGATATGAATATAAATATGACATATTAATATGTTTTCAAGGAAAACATATTAATCCAAACAGAACGTTTACTCAGAATAAACATTGCTTGTCCCAGAGATATGCATTATTTTGAAATTCTTGATTTCATATTAATGTGTTATGGTCTCAAGAAAACAAAAATAGAAATAATTGACAAATAATCTAAACTGTGTTTTATTCTTCTGATGACTATTTTTAAGGATCCTGTGCACTTAAATTTTAAAAAATATATTTACACCCTGAACCTCAGTGACATAAATTCAAATTGTACACGCTATCCAAAATCAATGCATGTAACAAATTTTTCCTGCAGATTGGTGCCTGATTAATATCAAGCAGCTTGTCTGCATATGAAAACACTGACCTTTGAGAAAGGAAGAGAGAATCAAATATTTAAAAAATAGAAGTTTTTTATCCTACGTGGTGGTTCTTGCAACAGAAGTTGCTTATAAAAATCTAATTTAATATTTGAAAGGTAAGATTTCTCAGGAAGAAGTTCCAGGAAAATAATTGGTTTTTTCCACTGGTCTTTATATTCTTTGCTAAGGGAAAAATGCATTTCTCTCTTTCCTTCATACATCAAGAACCTTGGGTAAGTTATTTTCCACTCTGAAACAAAACAAAGCAGAAAAGAATTGATTCCTTCACGTTTTTTGACAAGTATCAGCTTCCAAGGTCTGTGGGCATTTACTAAGAAACCATTATTTTTATTCAGTCACCATCATCATAAAGATATTAAGGAGAAAAAACTTGATGAGTTTTTCAGAGTAACATCAAGAATTATCCAATACAAAACCATAGTAAGAACTGAAAAAAAATTAGGATCTCCTATAAAAAAATAATATTTTTTAAATTTATTTGGTCTGAGATTATTTGAAGTTATTGAGATATACCTCAATTTATCTAGTAAAATATTTTGTAAGGAAACATCAAACAACATAGGCTACTTTAACGTGTTTGGTATTGAAACAAAGTATGTTGGGTTGGGTTTTTTACTTTTGGACAGAACACTTAAATGAAAATTTGAGTGAGTTGGCTATTAAACTATATAAAACTAGGTGAAAAGGACAGCAAAGCCGATTAACTTCTTGAAATCTGAGTGAATGGAAAGAAGCACAGTTGAAAACAAAAACATTTATTTTACTTGCTCTGTGAAATCACTATTACTAATAGGTGTCATCTTGGATGGCACAGTAAAGAAGCTGACTTTTAAAAAGTTCTTTTTTTATCCTCATGTTCTTAAACATCATAAATCTGATTCATTTTGAATCAGATCTTTAGTAACACACTTTGCCTGCACCCCCTTTTCCTTATCAGCCAGAGGTGCCCACAAACAGCTCAGTTCTCACTCCTTTGCTGCTGACTTTGCAACAGTTTATGGATCTCCTCTCAGAACCTTCTTCACAAAATCTTTGTAGTTCTGCATTTCATATTTTGGGTGAGATGAATCAAATAACTTCACCAGCTACTCCATAACACAAACAGGCACAAGCTCATAGAAGGAAATCTCTCATAGTAAAATCCTTACTGATAGAAGCAGCAAAAGGTGAATTCCTGTACTTGATATTCAATGGTTTTAGTGCATAAGGAGCCAATTTGTTTGCTGTGCAATAAACCTGCTTCTCTTGCAACAGTATCTTTAATTAGGAAAAAAAAAAAAAAAAAAAACAAACCAAAACTGCTTCAAAATTCAAACAAGAAAATTCAGAAAAGAAGGGTGATCAACCTTATTTTCATTACTTTAGTGAAAAACAAAGAGCATGTCAGCTATCACTGAGCTGATTACACTCACAAGTCACACTCTCAGGCACAGACACAGAGATGACGAATTGTTTCACCTCAGATGAACGGCTGAATCCTCCCAGAAGATAAAGAACCTAACTTTGGACAACAGCCCAAACTCTTGTAGAATAAATAAAAAAATCTGCTTAGTCAAAGTTTAAAAGAAAGGATCCTCTCTTGTGTGAAAAGGTGAAGCTAACAAGGATAATGTTTGAGCTGGGACAACCTTCTCAGGATTAGTCTCTATGGAGGTTTTCATTATTTCAGCAGAAGAGAATAAATGCAAGCAGTCACTACAAAAGAGCATTGCACAAAATCTTCCTCAATGAGATGTGCTCCTGTTGTTTCTGTTCCATAGAGTGTTTTTAATCCTCAAAGTTAACTATTTGATATATTTCATAATAACAATTTATTTTAAATGGCCACACAAGTATATACAATACTCTGTTATTTGCAGAACTGTCTGCTTTCCCAAATTGCTGCTATTGCACTCAGGATTGATTTACAGACATAGGAACACTGCCAAAACAGACTTTGTACCACTCTGCTACTCTGTTTCAACTGTAGCATTCATAAACAGAAACAAATTATGTAGATAGAAAATTACATTTCTTTTAGACAAGAAAAGGCTTGCAAACTCAAAATTTATTTGTGTTTGAAAAGGTATCTGTGAAGGAATGAAATTTTTTGCTCAGCAAAAAAAACTACACAAGAAAATTAGGAATATGACACAAACAATAGAAGCCAACAAATAATTTTAAGTGCAAAACTCTCTATCATTTACTTCACAACATGCAAGCTGAACAGTTGTACGTGTTACTAATAGAGCAATTGATGTAAATATGTGAAAAGGGCTCAGTGTCAGGATAGGTGTGAAATGCATTTCAAGATAAGAAAATAAACCTTAGAGAGATTGCTTTTTTCTGTTATTTGTTACCAGACTTCCCACAAAGAAAATTTCTATTCCTGCTTTGAAAAGGAAAATATCCTGAATGCAGGCAATGCAATTTGATTTCTTTTTTCGAGACTTAAATTCAATTTGGTTTTGCATCCCCTTCTTCAAGGGTGGGTTGGCAAGTCAGAATTGAAACCTCTCTCCTGTTTTATCCCAGTGTTCAGCCCCTGCAAGCATGTCAGAAAGTGTGAATTTCCCAAAGCATAGAGTTAGGGAATAACTTAGAACGCTTCCTACCTGCAGTGGTGGAGGATCAGGGAGTGCAGACTGAGCTCAGGGTAAAAGTGAAGGGTTCAACTGTTGCAGACATCTTTTCATAAAAATCCTTTCTTTAGGATTTTCCCTTCTGGGAAACTGAGGCCTCAGAAAAAGAATGTAAACATTGATTATCTGCTGCTGTGGAATGCAACAGGTGCATCTGTGATTGGCCCATGTTGAATGTGTATAATTAATGGCTAATCAAGGACCGAGTTCTCTCTGGGACAGAGTTGGAGAGAGCTTCTTTGTTATTCATTCTTTTCTATTCTTAGCCTAGATGGCCTTCTGAGAGCTTCTCCTTCTATTTCTTTTAGTATAGTTGTAATGTAGTATATATATCATAAAATAATAAATCAAGCCTTCGGAACATGAGGTCAACATTCTCACCTCTCTCTTCACCTGCAACCCTTGTGACCACGGTCACATTCAACCAAGTGGGTCTGGCTGTTATTAGCAGGATCTGCTGAAGCCCCACTGATTTCCTGGGTTTTGAACTGCCTGCACTAAAGGTGAGTGTGACACTTCAGCAAAAAGGACTAGCTTGCAGCCTGTATCTCATGAAGTGTTGGATGCTGCTTTTGAGCTGTTACAAACTATGCAAGTTAAACAGCCTCTTTCCACCTGTATGATAACACAGCAATAACACCCTCCTTATCTGCTGCAGTATGGTTTGTTTAATATGCAGGTAGGCAGAGACAGCTTTTGAAGCCCATAATGTCAACAGATCCATCCAAGGAAATGGATGAATGAACGTAAAATAGAATTTTTCTTCTTACTAAAATACCAATTAACTGTTATCACTTGTTTTGTTTTGAAAGCCTTACAGGTAGGGAAACAAACAAATCAACCAAAAGACTTAAATATCTTCTAGAGGGCTGAGAGTTTATCAGTGAACTTTCTTGAAGCTGTTTAGTCACTGTCACATGGAGCTGTCAGGGCTGGTGGTGACAAACTCAATTTCAAGCACTTTCCAGCCAGCACTGATGGCAACAGACCTCACATTCAGCATGGCTCCCATTACTGAGTTTCAAACAACAGGAGAGCAGAGGGGTTTTCAGTGAATAAAGCTCTTTCACCTCCAAAAAAACCAGTTTGGGATCTGGAGATCCAGACAAGAGTGACTCTGTAGAATGCAAGTGAAGCAATCAAGACACTCCCTGGAAGTAGACAAATAAATGCATTTGCCTCTTTTGTGGCTACTTTTTTCCATGTTGCATGTCTGGCATGTTATGAACAAAAAATCGGTTAATAATTTTTTGTGAGAAAGAGTTACAGAGAAGCAGCCAGGTCTCAGGCTCTGCCAGGATTCTTAGTGCTTTGTTATTGTAATACCGGGTCGTTAAGGCTTATCTCTTCTTTTGTATTAGTGAAAAGCCCGGCTGGGTGCGGTGGACCCTTCCCCCGAGGCTGTGCTCTCTTACAACACAGGGAAGACACCTGAGAGGGTGGGGGGGGGTTATGCAAAGTGACTCCAAAGTCCAGAATGCTTTGTGGGACCCCGACTCGAAATGCAACGAGAAAACCCCAAAAACAACGAGCCAAATAAGAATTGAGAGACTAAGGTGATGTCTGGATGTGAGGAGCCAAGTGCTGAGCCTGCAGAGATGCGGAGCCCCTCTCGCCCTGACCATGGGAGTCGTCCCCAGCGCCGAGACTGAGGGGGACCGCACTGACAACGCAACATCTGACGGGGACCTCACGCCCTAAGGCTCCCACGAGGACTGGATCCCCCGGCTCTGCCCCTAGTGGACGGAGCTGCGCTTATCCTCCTCCTCTGAGTCGCCCTGGGAGACGCGATGGGGACTGCAGCCCTGCCGAGCCGCCCAATCCTGAGCTGATCACTTTTAATAAAGGCATTAAAAAGGAGAAGAAGTCTCCTGGCCCTGTTTATTTCATGACACACCTTTTTCATAACATCAGATGGCGTTAAAAAACCCAAAACAAGCCCTAGCAGTTAATTGAATGTAGCTTCAGAATGAAAAGAAAGATAAACAAGCAGGGAAAATATTTTTGTGTAGTAGATGCTTTGGAATTACAAGTTTATAGGAGTTGAAAGTTTACTTTGAGGGATTTTTAAATTTTGATTTTTATACATAATTATAAGATTTTAATAATTAGAGGTGTTGCTTTACAACGTGCTACAAAGAGCTTTCTCCTGTACCCAATTTTCAGAACAAGGCAAATATAGCAGTGTATATAGCACTGAACTGACCCTCCAGAGTATTTTCCCATCTCTCTGCCATAGAAGAGATGAAAATTTGCCAGAATTTCAGCTGAGATAAAATGAAGCAACCCCAGCACCAGTAAAAGTGATCCTTTGGACAAAAGGTTTATCCAAATATTTTCTAAGTGCATACGCAGAGCTCAGTCCTCAAATTCTTGTTTAGTAATGGATGGCTTAGAAGAAATATTTTGGCCTTCTCTTTCTGCTTTATTACTGACACAAATTAAATTATTGAGAAAGGCTGGATACTAGAAAAACAATTCTCCCTCATTTCAGATAGAGGATATAAAAGGAGGAACAGATTTGAGCATCTTGAAATTAAAGAATTATGAGAAAATAGGGAAACCTCTGCAGTCTACACAACTGCAATGATAAACTGTGGTGTTTAGAAATAACACTGCCTGTGTTTTTGCCTCCAGTAGACTTTTGCAACAGCAAGTGTGATTCTTTATATATTCAGAGCCATATATTAATTAAAAATTTTATATAATACTTATAAAAAGCTTGAAATTTTTATTTCAGTTTTTTATCACAATGCATCAAAGAGTAAAAACTAAATAACATTAGTTACACAGAAGCATTAACTTCATGGCATATTTGCTAAGCGTGCTATTACAACAGGAAAGCAGCTGAGCTTTTCCTTCCCCAGCTACATTTTGTACCAAATCTCTCTCCATTATCTGACTACAGCCTCAGAATGTCCCTGAACTTACCTGGTTTGAAACACCTGTACCTGAATGCTGGGACAGCCTTAAGACACTTTCATTATCAAAAGTCACTACAGCTTTTTTTTATTTTCACCTAGTCTAAACAGATAACCAGTTTAAATCCTTTCACATTTTCTATGCCATGATATTTTAAAGAATCAAAATGGACCCTCAACAGCTTTAGGAAAGTCTATAAACTAATACTAACTGTAGGGGGTTTTAAATCATCTTTATGAATAAGGACACCATCTAATAAATATAGGGTTAAATGGAGTTCAGATTCAATAAGTAAATAACAGTCAGGTATTATAAGGTCTTAACTAATGAGCAAACCTACTTTAAGAAATGCAACTTTCAAAGCTCATGAGTTTATGAGATTTTAATTAAAGTGTTCTGGTCCTAATTTATTGTATACCCTTAGGTGCCCAGGTAATGAATAAAACAGATTGGAGGATATGGGATGGAGTTTTTAATTTTTCACTATTATTTTAAGGCTATTTTCATTGTTGCACTAGATCTTCTTCATATAAGAAGAGTTTTTAAGAAAAATAGAACTAGATTTATCTCATTGCTCAAAGCATGGGTTCAATTTTTCTTTTTCTAATGTTCCAATAATAAAATTCCAAATTAGAAACAATGTTAGAGCACTTTCCTTTGTTTAAGTTTGATTTTTTTAAAAAACATTTTTAAAAATAAGAAACTTTAATTAAAAATTAAGATTTATTCTTTAGGTCTGTCAAAAACCCCTTTTTGGATGTTGAGCAAATTAAGTAGAACTCAAAATGTTCAAGCAGGCTACAGTTTACAAAATGTTGTCTGATCATAAGTAGTGCAATGGGAATTGCTGGGTGTTGATAAAGTGTGAAAATCTGATCTCCATCAGCACCTAAGGCCTCAGCTGACAAGGAAAGAGAAGGCTTTTCTGCCTCTTGCTATCTGCTCTTGTTAAAAAAGCCTTCAGGAATAAGATTTTTCATGAAACCTACCTTAATCAAAGAACGATTTAAATAGAAGGGTGTAACTCTAATTAAAAAAAAATAGGTATTACTTTCCATTTAAGCTGTGTTCCCACTCTCATATTTATTATTTCAACTTTTTTTCCTGTTAAAGATTTCATTTATCTTGTAGATTTGTCCTTGGGGGTATCACATGTGGCAAGAATTTCACATGAACATTGGGAGAATGGCCAGAGCATACATATAACTACCTTTCAGCAAAACAGCATTTTGCAGCCTAAAGTTCCCTTTTGAGGTAATATATCCAAATAACCAAGGTTTCCTACCTCTTTTTCTGATCTCATCATCATATACATATTCTGATCTCATCATATACCTTTCTGTATATTCTCTGCAGTCATTTCACCTTCAGATGGTTTCTCTTTGGATTCTGCTTGACTTTTTCCTTTTCCTTCAGCCAATTACTCCTTAAATAAAAGTCATGATGGAAGTTCCTCAGCATTTACTGTAAAAAGGACACCACACTGTTCTGGAATTCTAGATTCACATGCCTGCCTAGATCTTTGGTCCATGAGATTTTATCTTCAGACCAAGATCCTGCAGAAGACAAGAAAGAAGTAAAACAGCATGTATTTGTCTTTTCATTTGGTTTTTGATTAAACCTGGTGAAATTCTTGGAAAAAAGTCTGTCATGCCTTTCTTTTTGGTGCTCTCTTTCTCAGAAATGTAGATAAAATTAATTTCATAAAGAGTTGATCAATGGCATTTTCTCCCATGGCAAAATCCCAGGAGCTGTCACACTCAGATGAGTGACAGTGTTTCACAGTGAAACACCAGTGTCAAAGGAAAGAATAAATATAGAAAAAGACAGAAAACAATTTATCTTAACCACTTCCCACAGGTTTACCCATGGTAGTCTCCTATGTCTCTCTTGGGAACGGTGGATTAAACCCCAATAAAGGTTTGTATCCAATGCACAGCTGTGAAAGAGACAAGGCACCTCAGACACCATGGATGTCCTTTCAAAGTCCCTCAGTCAATGCACTGATGGGGAGACCTTTATGGTCTTATTCTCTGTATCTCTCTGAAGAAATTCTTCCCCACTAAAATCAGTAAGAAATTATCAAAATTCACTTTCACAAAATGTAATAATCTTTGCCAAGAGATATGTGGCACATGAAGGTTTTTCAGTTTCTCCTGTGTTTAGAGAGGAAGGGAAGGGCAAAAGATTTCTCATCTACTGTTGCTGAGTGGCCCTCAGCAATACAAGCAGAGGAAAGAACACATCAGTAGCAACAGGAAATTACACTTTGAAAGTCTTTCTTTTCTGAAGCAAAAAAACTGAGCCTCAAGTGGTGATCCTTAATACCCTTTGTCGAGGCAGCAATTCTATGTTACTGTCACAGCCTTTTTCACAAGTTAGCAATCTGGCATTAAATTCCTATGACAATATCCCAGGAGCAGTCAAATTTCTCTCACTTGTTCAGATCACCAGCTCCACTTGATACACATGTTCATTAGCTGCAAAAAATTCAGTCTTTGATCACAAAGAAAAAATCAATCCATTCTTGGTCATAGAGAAATAATGGACTGAGTTTGTAGAGAGACTGAATCAATAGATATGTGGGTATCATTTCACTGGCTGATTCAGGATGTATTATTCAGCTGCTGCTCATTATATCAAAAATTTGAAAATTTTCAATATTTATCATCTCATGAAAATCTATTAAAGAGGAAAAAAAAAGTATTGTGAATCTTACAGAACTTACTATAATTAGTATCTTTTTCCTGGTGACTGATATGTAGCTTGTATAACAGCTATAACCCTTTTTTACTGTATCAATAAAGTTTCAAATAAAAGAAGTTCAGAGAATACTGACACTAGAAAGAGGTTTAGGAAAATACCTAACTTTTAACTCTAATCATGCCCCATCAGCTTTCCAATTTATACATCCATTACCAGGGTGTGGCCCAGAAATAGTTCCCTGAATTTGTGGTGCTGGTGGCTTCCTGTGACACATGATGAGTTCTTTAATCCTATCTCTAAATTAAACTTGTTTGAATGGTGTGATTAATCAATCAACACCATTATCCTTAAGACAAATACTTCAGGCAAACTCTTTTCATTAAGACCTAATTCAGAATAATTGTTTTCACATCTTCTTGTTATTAGTCAGTCTTTATCTCCATTCATATCTGACAAGAGGACAGAAGGACAAGAGGTAAGACAATACCACAGCAATTGATGTTTCCTCCCAGAATGCAACAGATTGATTATTGTATCTTTTTTTATTCTTATATAACTACACTAATTTTCTCCTTCATTTGCTGCGCTGTAATGAGAGACCATTGAGCTTACCAAAATAACTTTAAATCTTCCTCTTATAAGTTTCCAATGTAAATCTTACTTAGAGGATCTGGGTCTATGGGAAGTTACCTGAAGGAAACGTGAAAAATGAACATTTTAGAAGGTGAAATCAGCTGTGCTGTAACTGGCACAGCCCTGTGATTTCAGCTGTGACACCGACTCTATGCTCCAGTAAATCAGCTGTACATCTCTTTTCCTCAACTCATCCTGAAAAGTTCCTTCCCAACAAGAGCTGCACTGATTTACAGCCCTTTGGAAAGGAGCTGAGCTGGCAGCAGATTCTAGCAGCTGGGACAGATTCTTATAACAACTAGCTAACAAATCAATATGCTATCTGAAAATGTTAATTAGCAAGGATTTTTTTTTGTTTGGTTGTTTTTTAATTGTCCAAAAAGGAATGGAAAGAAGACAGGAAAGATTTGTTGCAGTAATTCCTACTTTCATAATTTACACTTTTTTATCTACAAAAACTCCTCACTATTTTGTTTTCCATAATTAACAGTCATAAACAGGAATCATTTGCTAGAGCTTCTGGTTTGATTTTGTTTTGATTCAGTGAAAAATAACATGATTTGTATTCTAAAAGTGAAGCTAAATATAAATATATGTCTTTCTTCTCAATGTCTCATTGGAGCTAAACCTCTTCATATGAAGAGTGAACACAAAACAACAGCAAACAAGAAAAAGTGTTCCCCCTACATCTGTGTTTTATTTTCAGAGGCAAATTTGTTTTTAAATTCATTGGAGAGAGAAGTTCTCTCTTGGGAAGGGCTCGAGTTCATTTGTAATTGGAGGAATGAAAAAAAGTCAATATTTTTACCCACTTTATTTGCAAATGTAACTCCAAAAAAAGGTAAACAATGTCAGTGTTGCAAAGAAGTGAAACAACACATGCAGAAAGGTCTTAACAGACAGGATAAAAATCCTGGTGGAGAGGCACTGTTATCTCAGCTGAGGTAGCACCATATGTTCTCTTTCAGACCTCTCAATCTTGAATGATAATGTTCAAACCTCCTCTTCAATTTAGCTCTTATCCCTCTGTTGAATTCATAAAGGAAAAGCAAAATCAGTGCTAATATCCTAAAAGAAAAAAAAGGTGTAAACTAAACTAAAAAAAAAAACAACAAAAAAAACCAACCAAACAAACAAACAAAAACAAAACAAAAACAAAAACAAACCTAAATAAATTAATTAGCTGGTGAATTGGTAGCCTCAAGTATTTTTCACCATGGCAATTCATACATAAAGGTGAATTTTCCAAAAGCAAAGCTTTTTGAGTAAACCTGAGTGGCTTCACCTTTGGAACACTTCAGCTGCTTTTCAAATTAGAGCTTTTAATTTTCAGAAATTCAAGTTTTCAGAAAAAATCAAAGTCATCCTGAACAAAAGCTTAATTTGGATAAATGTATCCTTGAAAAATGACTTTCCGTATGAAATCAAGGTGTCTCTGCTGTATTTACAATGTTGATGCTGTCTTTAAGTAATCTTAAAGAATAATTTTAAGGAACAGCTTAAATATAAGAACTTTCTCTAAAACAGGCATGAAATGGTATTTTCAATGAAGCAAACATAAATTTTATCATTATTGTAAAGATAAGGATTTTACACAAAATTTTACCTTGCAACATTTACATGACTTTCTTGGACTAAGTGCCATTTTTCCTCTCCCACATTTCCTAGTATTCCTGTTATGTAAGGTTCCTGGGGACACCTTCATGTTTCATGACAAAAAAACCATCAAAATCAATTAATTCATGCGGATAATTTTCATGTGAAGAGCTGAATTCAGAGGGAGTGATGGAACAAGTGCTTGGAGAAATGTCATCTATCAGGTGTTGGAATTAGAGTTCTCTTGTTGCACAATTTTATCTTCTGTTGAAGAAGAGGGAAGAACAGTTTGTCTCAGACTTTTTATGGAATGTTACACAATTTCAAGGCTGCCCTGTTTGAAACCCTGACAAAAGGTTAAACTTTCCCACTTAACTTTCAAAGATAAAAGAGATGCCTACATTGAAACCTGAGCCACTGAGCAATCCTGGAAAAAGAGATTCTGTCCCTGAATAATGTGGCCTGTTTCAGATAAATTTCCAGGGTTTAAGCTTTGGTTTTATCAAGGGCCATAGGATGATTAATACTGGAGGGGAACCTCATCAGGTCACCTCCTTCCTGCTCAGGGCACAGTAATTTAGAGGAGCTCAGGTTGTACATTTGTCTCTACATTCATGTATTACATGGCACATCATACCAAATCTGCACCTCTAACCTTGGATCCTGACATAACCTCCTCAATACACAGGTGGGCACATTTATATTTGAAAAAAGAATCAAAATTAAAATACTTCACAGTTTTCCTCAGTTAAAAATATATATATATATATCGCTGGTATTAGCATATTATAATTAATATATTGGAATTCATTTGGATTAATTACTTTACTACTTCAGTTTCAAGATAGGGTTTTTTTTTTCTGTTGGGATACACATTTTTTTCAAAGGATGAAAACTAGGATTTATTTGGTATATTGTAAAACCCAGAGGGCTTTTCTTGACTTTCACTATTGTTGCATGAGCCAAAATCCCATTATACCTGGCAAGGTAAGGCAGTTTCATTGCCAAGGAGCTGGAATATTTAACTGGGTTTTAAAATATGAGCAAATAAATATGGATGGTGACATGAACAGAAAATAATTAGTGTGACTAGCACATGAGTGACAGACACTGTTTTGACACAGGAAACACTTGTTTACAAAATCATTTGTCGAGGAGGGGAGAATCCCAAAGATTTACAAAATCTGCCTCACTTTATCCCAGTCTTTCCTGTGAAAAACACAGTTTTGCAGCATTCATACTCTTAAACAAGTGTCAATATGTGGGATATTATATTTTTTTTCCATTGAGAACCGTGAAAGAGACTCATTTGTAATACCTGACAGTGAAAAAGTGGCTCTGGAATGTATGACATCATTTGCCTGAAACACATTCTTGCCTCAGAGAGAGGCTGATACTCTAAATGACAGTATGCCAAATAAATCTCATTCCATTCTGCCTTGTAATCATTGCATTTCTCAGTGCTGTCTATTAAGGCTTGCTAAAAAAAAATCAATTATTTTCAGCAGAAGTCATGCTGTGTTCTGATTAGAAAGGAAACTGTAGAGGAATTAATGTTTTTCAGGTAATAAACCAAAAATCCTGCTTATGCTCTTGCATTAACCAAATCTTTCTAAGATATAATTCAAATAATTAGTCAGTTGTTACTGGTTGCATTCAGAGCAATCACCGTTGTATCAGTTACATTAAAATCAAATGCCTTTAATAAGTGATAGTGTTTCAGAGCTTAAGGACTGACAGCCATTTCTTTTAGCAATGGCAAATAATTTGATAGTGATAAATGGAAGCACATTAAAAACTCTGGGTGAAATTGCCACTCTTTACAGGGTGAACACCACTAAAATTCTGGATTATTGAAGTGTTGTGCTCAAGTCACTCAATTCCCATGATTTGTATTCTCCACATAACTGCCAACACACATCAATTTTATACCATTTTAGCATATCTACCTCACTAAAATGTGGGGCCATCTCTGTAGTGAAAAGCAGCAAGAACAAAAGTGTATGGCTGCTGAGGTACTGCAAGATGTATAATGAATATTGATGAAAATCAGGATTATTTTCAGTGACTTCAGCAACTTTGTGACAAGGTTCTTAAACCTTACACTAAGATATAATTTTCATATTTTTTTACATTCTTGCTAGTTTCTACAAAAGCAACAGTTCTAACCAAGAGGCAAACACTTTAAATAATATCTTGAAAAAATGTTTGTAACTGCTTTGTGAAACTGCAAAGACTTTTTCAGTTTCACACAGCAGTTACAAACACTTTTACAAGACACCCAGAGAGGGAAGTATTATTTAACCACACAGACCAAATGGAACAGATTAACTGAGAAAGAATCCTATAAATTTAGAAATTCATTTGTACTCAAGAGCGAATATTGAACCTGAATCCTTCACATTGCAGCAGATGCCTGCTGGACCATGGAAAAAATAATATTTGGTAATTGCAAAAATTTGATAATTAATTGCAGAATTCCCTGTTTCAGTGTGGATACGACTTTGACAGAAAGCCATCTTCCCCACCACCCCAAAAATGGAGAAAATCCACAAGTTTGGGGTTTTGATGATCAATACTATTTGAAAATTTCTAAGGGATAGCAGCTTGAGTTCCTACCATGGAATTCATAGAAACCAGCTGAAAAACTCATTCACACTGCATTTCTTACAGCTGTCCTGAAGCTATTTGCTTCCTAAGCTTCATTTCCCATTTACAGGAGCAGCAGGTCTACATCTGCTTTTCTGAGCCAGCAGATGAGAATACAAAACATATTTTGCTTCAGCAGCCTTTCTTTAGTTTGAGTTTGGGTTTTTTTTTTTTTTTTTGTTGGTTGGCTGAGGCCTTGTGATCCATTTTGCATTATTCCGGAACAGCATAAATTAAGAATTACTCTGGCATGCAGAATTAGTTGTCTAGAGGTTGATCCTTTTGGTAATACGTACATGTCATAAGTTTGCATAATGCAAATGACCCCTTGCACTATTTCATTTCCCTCTTCCCTTTATGGAATCAGCCAAAGAAAGAGCTTTCATGTAATAAATTCTGGGTTAAGGGGTTATGGCTCCACCTCAGGTGCTTGTTGCTCCCCTCAAAAAGCAACTGCTGCAGGTCAGCTGGCATTGCAGCAGAGCCTCTGCCTGCTCCAGTTCTGTCAAAGGGGCTGAGTTTAAAAAAAAAAAAAAAACACCACAACAAACCACAGATGGGATGAGAGGCAAGCAGATGCAGAGTTAAGCTGTCAGATCCAAAGGGTGATAAATTCTGCCTTACAAAGGCAGAGGGTACAGAGGAGACAGCAATAAACCACCCCAGTCAGTGGTCTAGGAAGCTGCTCAGCTGCATCCAGAATAGGAAGTCTGAGCACATCCTCAAAGAAGTTCTTGGGTGGGTTTTGCCACTGGATTTCGAGTCCCGTGGGACAAGGTCAAGTTTTGCAATGTAAAGAACTGCAAGTTCACAAGGGAATAAAATACATCTATTCTATATATTGTATCCATGTTATAGTGCTACACCTGTTTGCCTTTTAAAAATTGTATTGTTAATCATACAACCTGGGATTATTTGCAGAATAACTAATTAATCAACAGGGTGAACTGGATTTACAGTACTAAAGTTATTAGAGACATTGCAATTTACAGCTGCTGAGATTTTGCACCACTATATGAGAAACTTTTAGCAAATTATTGAACATTACACAGACAGAAAAGACAGAAGAGTTACTTATAAAAACAAAGAAGAAATATTTCTGATCTACTTTTCTGGATAACAGGAAAGCCTTCCAAACCAAGATGATGAATAAATTTCCTGTGTTCCATGTCTGCTTCCCCTTTAGTACTAATTACACTTCTATGCTTATCTGACACCTGTCTGCTTTTAAATCACTAATTAAAATATGAAATGTGGAAAGCTATTTTTAAGCACAGCATTCTATTGTTTCACCAGGCTGAATTATTCCTTCCCTTTTCAAAGAGGTGCTACCACACATTTCAGATCTTAGGGTCCAAAATGGAACAGAGACCAAACAAACTTTCCCACCACTTTTTGGAACGAAGCTTTCTGCTCTGTTTGCAGTCTGTCTTAACAGTTAATCAAAATCACTTTCCTCTGGGAACTATCCTGATTTAATTAGTAATGCTGGAGCATGACCACAAGTACAGGCACGTTAATTTCATCTGCATTCCAAACACAGGGAAAAGCCTGTTATTGGAAAGAAAGATTCCTTCTATTTCTTGTGCCTGCACAATTCTCCTCTGTCTCTGCTTAGCTGCTTGTTCTGGATGTTCATTTTCTTGTCCCAAAAATCCCTCAATGCAAAATTCATCCACAGAGTACTCACCTTCTCCAGGACAGTTCAAATCACACTGGCAGATACTTGCACAAATTAAGCTATTTGGTGTACAAAAATAAGTCTAAATGGTCTTTCATTAGTATTTTTGCAAGCTCATGTGAACACAAAAGCACTAGACTATAAAATACATCAAAAATATTCTGAAAATTTTACTAAGTAGTATCTCAAATCTACTTAAAGTACTGGATCTAGCTTTTGAAGGGATACAGTTGGAATTTAAATTAAAATGCTCTCATATTCCATGCTGTTTGAGGACGCAAGCTGTCACTGAACATAGGAGAACAACACCTTTCATAAATGTTGTTAGGTTTGTTGCATATTCCTGAATTTTACACCAGAAATTTTATGCAAACTCTTTTTACTAAATAATATTTATAAGCACCTCAAAAATGACATGGAGTATAATGTTAAAAAAAAAAAAAAAGAAAGATCTCATTATTTCTACTTGAACAAAAACATCTGCTTAATAGCTACATTTCAGGAGATAAATTCTGCACTGATACATTCACAGGAACATCAATTCAATCTCAAAACCCTGCAGGAAGGCATTACATTACATGGGCTACATGCTAGACCTCCACAAGGTAAAATCAAATATAATGCAGCAAATGCAAACCAGTTCCATTTGTATGTGTGGAGAGCTGCTCAAAGTAATTCACAGGGACACAAATGCACAGCCTCCTCTGGGCTTTGGATATCACTTTTTCTGTCACTCTCTCTGCCCCTTGCTTCAAACTGCACTCTCTGGCTTCAAAAGGAAAGCTCCTGTCACGTGAGAAGAAAAAGGGATTTCTTAATCCATTCCATCCATCTCTCATCCCACATTGTTTTACTTTGATCATACAGAATTTAGAGGCTTTTACACACATTTCCAGGGTGCCAGTGCAGACATTCAGACTGAGGGCAGCTTATGTGTGTGCATATGTACACATACAGATAGCTGGATCTGACCTCCACTGTTCACCCAGCTGCCCTTTGGTTCCACACAAACCACTCCAGAGATGTGCAAACACAACAGGAGAGATCCTGTCTGCACCATCTGAACCTCCTCCGTACCCACCTGACGCTGACAATTTGCACAAAATCCAGCGACACAGGAATGATGTTGTATCTGCACCCAACTTTGCAAATTTCATTTCAATAATACAGACAAACATGGGGATTTCAACTTTTTCAAGTCTTACTCTTTTCTACTTGTTGTCATGGATACTACATCTTCTCTTTCTCTTTTCTCTCTTTCATCATATTTGACTTTTCTCTGCTGGTGTCCATGGTGACACCCTGCTATTAGTACACAATGCATGTCCTAACTTCCACATCCTTAAAATGGGCTCAGGTATTTTGAGAAGTTTCCCCTATGTGACAGATACTATTGCATATTAATATCTCTTTGCTAACAAGGAATTTTAAAAAAATCTATATATTTATGGGATGTTTTCAGTTTTATTCACTTGGATAAACTCATGAGTTGCAACATCTTCTTTTCAGGATGGCCTCTGGGGACAGCTGCCATACATTCAATCCATCACGCAGGCAAATGAGGATGCAGAGCAATCAGGCAAGTGTTTATGCATCAAAATATATTTGGCTGAATTTCCAGAGATACAGAGTTTTAGAAGTAGACAGTATAAGCAAGCAGACAGTGCAAGAAATCTCATCATCTGAGAACATTTCAAAAATACACATTTCCCCCTGCAACTCACAGTTGCTTTCAAATGATTTACCAATATGCACCTTGAGGGATAAAAAAAAATCCCCAAAACCCCAAGATAAGCACCAAACCAAAGATGACAATACTAAAATGATGCACATTATTTCATTGTTTCAGTACTTTCCCATTTAACAGACTGCTTTCAGCAAATTATTCAGCAAATACAATCATTGGTGGGTCAACCTACCAGTTAGAACTTGAACTGGCTTGAAGATGCTATTTGCACATCTGTCTTTTTGTGAAGGCAAACTTTGTAGTAATGAGTTGCGGTTTTAAAGATGAAGAGTTGTGGTGTTTTCTGGGGTCCCCCATGGCAGGAAGGAATGAATTTGACTCCATGTTCTTAGAAGGATATGATAGGATATGATATGATATGATATGATATGATAGTGTATAGTATAGTATAGTATATATTATAGTATATTATAGAATGCTATACTAAAACTGTACTAAAGAATAGAGAAAGGATGCAGATAGAAGGCTACAAAGAATGATCATGAATCTCATGACTCTCTCTCCAGAGTCCGACACAGCCTGACACTGATTGGTCATTAAGCAAAACAATTCCCATGAAACCAATCAAACAACCACCTGTAGGTAAACAATCTCCAAACCACATTTCAATGCAGCAAAACACAGAAGCAAGTTAGATAATATTGTTTTCCTTTTTATCTGAGGCTTCTCAGCTTCCCAGGAGAAGAATCCTGGCAAAGGGATTTTTCCAGAAAATATGACAGTGACACAGGGCCATGCTGGTCTTGTGGCTTACTATAAGGACCAGGCAGGTTTGGTTTACAAAACAGAGAAAACAAACTAACTAACTAATAAACAAAAGGTTTTCTGATATGATTCTGTAGACTGGAGATGAATTCCCTCAATGAGTCAGTGGCAAAACTTCCAATAGCTTCAGCAAGGCTGGGCTCCCAAATGGCACTTTGAATTTCCACAGGCAGTGAAGTGTAACCTGGGCATGCAAACCTCAGCCCCAGAGAAGCTCTGGAAAACAAAGAAGTGAATCACTGTGTTGGACTTTGCCAGGCATCAGCTGTCAAACATTCCCATGAATATTTGGTGGTAGGAATCTTGGCATACTGCTGTATTCAACACAAATAAATAATTCTGATCTGTCTTGGTGTGATAAAGTAAACCCCCCCAAAAAATATGCTTACAGCTGCATGAAATCATATTTATCAGGGAACAAGTGTAGGACTTTTTAAGTTTTTAGCATTCACAATAAATATTACCCAGTGCCATAAATTGTAGAAATTCAGTCATGGACACTATAAATCAGATTTGCAAGTTTTTCCCTGAGATGCAATCCAGAAACAATTCCTCTGATTTCCTTCACTTATTTTGCCATCTTCCCAGGAGAGAGCTATTTTAACTTGCTTGCTCAGTAAACTGATATCTGAAAACTGGCTGCTAATTACCCTGTGCTTCAATTCTCAACTGGTGATCTGGGAAATCAAGCCCTGGTCTCCCATGTACAGTAAGATCAATAAGCTACCACCTAGACTGCTGAGACATGATGTCAGTATTGGCTGTTCTACAGAGTATCCCCCCTCTGATTTGCCTCTAAATTGTAATGATAATGTGCTCTTAAATTATTCAGACCGTTCAAATTTACCCTATTAAAAAAAAAAAAAGTAAAAAGGAATGTGAACCTGGTAGCTATAGATATCTGATCCCAGTAGAGTTTCCAGATTTTAAAAAGGGTATAGTTATTTCAAAGTGTATCATACAAGTTATGTGTTTTTAGCTTTTAGGAAAACAACAAGCATGAATGATGGCTATTTCCTCATTTAAAATCAATAGATTTCACCTCTGCAAAAATTAACTATGCAGATAAAAGCAAAAAGCATTGAACAGATAATCTTTATGGAAAGACTGGGATTTCTTTCTCATATGGGATGGTTGTTACAGGTCTATTGAGTGCAATAGAGTTCAGCAAATAAACACTAGTAGCAACTCAGATGCTCCTCCATTAATTGTGTCTTCACTAACTGGTGTCTTAAAAATGATGAAGACCTGACAAGAGGAAGAATTTAATAACTTTGTGTTTGATTTTAGCTTTTTACAGATAATGAATACTAAGTCCTTATATATACTTAAAAATCTGATAGTTTTGGAAGGGCATTTTTACAGCCTGGAGAAACAGGTAACCAAAGTGAATTCCCATCTTGAATTACCTGCTGGGTTTTGAGGAAGAGGGAAAAAAAAAGAAAAAGAGAGAAAAAAGAACACTTGCAAGGCAATAAAAAATAGCTCCCAAATGGCTGGAGTGGAATTAAAATTGCAACAGACCAGATTTAACCACGTTAAAAATTAAATACTGTTACTGGCAAGCAAAATTTGCAAAGGATTGTAAAATTATGGACCAAAAAGGCAGGTTAATCCATTTTCAGTTCCATAGTTTGTGATATTGTCTCGATTTTTAAAGGCATTTTCTGACATTGCTCAATTCCATTATGATGCTTTATAATTATAATCCTTTATTTGTGGTCTCTGTATCTACTCTAATGCTAAAACCTTAAGCCTCTCTAACACTAAGGTCATTATCTGATCTCTCCAGTTTATCCTCTCTGAAACATTAACCTTATCCAGGGATCTCTTAAAGGGCCACAAACATTTAGGGCCACGAGAGCCCTGACTGAAAACAAATTCAGCCCTTTGCTGATTGTCCTGGGCTGACACAGATGGTCTTTTTCTGGTGGCAAAGCCATGCATGCGTTGCATGCTGTGCTAATGCTGTTGTGTGCTTGAATCTCCCTTTAGTTTAAATTTTGGGTACAAAAAGTACACAAAAAACCTAGAACAGCAAGTTGATTTAATCAGCTAAGCAAAACATCCAACAGATTATCAAATTATGGATTTCTGTAGTTTTCTGTAGGCCTTGCACCTGGGGAGGAACAAGCCTAGGCATAGGCAGGGGTGACCTGGGCAGGAGCTCTGCAGAGAAAGATCAGGAGGTCCTGGTGGACAAGGAGCTGTCCTTGGACCAGCAATGCCCTGGGGGACAAGAATGCCAACAGGACCCTAGGCTGCATCAGGAACTGCAGTGCCAGCAGGGCAGGGAGGGGATCCTGCCCCTCTGCTCAGCCCTGGTGGGGCCAGTCTGGAGTGCTGTGCCCAGTTCTGGGATCCTCAGGACGAGAGAGACCTGGAGCTCCTGGAGCAGGTCCAGTGGATGGCTGTTGCAGACAACTTTTATGAAAAATCCTTTCCTTAGAATTTTTCCTCCTGAGAAGCTGAGAGACCTCAGGAACAAAATGGAAACATTGATTATCTGCTGCTGTGGAATGCAACAGGTGCATCTGTGATTGGCCCATGTTGGATGTTTGTAATTAATGGCCAATCACAGCCCAGCTGGTTCAGACAGAGAGTCTGAGACACAAACCTTTGTTATCATTCTTTCCTATTCTATTCTTAGCTTAGCTAGCCTTCTGATGAAACCTTTTTTTCTATTCTTTAATATAGTTTCAATGTAATATATATCATAAAATAATAAATCAAGCCTTCTGAAACATGGAGTCAGATCTCCATCTCTTCCCTCATCCAAGAGCCCCTGTGAACACGGTCACAGAGGGCTACTAAGGTGATTGGGGAACTTGAGCTCCTCACTTACAAGAAAAGGCTGGAGGAACTGGGTCTGCTTAGCCTGAACAGAAAGCTGAGAGGGGACCTCAGCAAAATAGATGTTTTTGAAGGGTAGGTGCCAAGAGGATGGGTCCAGGCTCTTCTTGATGTGCTGAGCAACAGGACAAAAGGGAACAGGGACAAACTGATGCACAGGAAGGTTCCATCTGAATGATGGTAAGAACTTCAGTATGTGAGTTTGACTATGGAACAGATTGCCCTGAGAAGCTGTGGAATGTCCCTCATTGTAGATATTTCAAAGACTGCATGGACAAAGTCCTGAGTTGTATGCTCTGGGCGACACTTTCTGGGCCAGGTGACCCTAATGTGGTTCCTTTCAAGCTTATCCCTTCTGTGATTCTGTGATCATTGGTGGCCCAAGACCTGCCCAAGGAGGTTTTCTTCTGGTTATGAGAGCTTGAAGAGACAGTCATCTCTAAGTAACTTACACTCATTAGGACTCCAGAAGGATGAAATAAATTTGCCTGTTTACTTCCTTGGTACAATTCCAGGCAATTCCTCTGTGTTGTAAACCAAACAAGCTGCGCAGGTGACCAGCTTGGCTGAACAGGGAACTCCCCAAGAGGCTCAAAAGAAAAAAGAAATTGTATGATCTTTGGAAAAAAGGTCAGGATTTGCAAACAGAGCACAGAGCTGTGGTGTATTTATGCAGGAAGAAGACACAAAAGGCTCAAATTTAATTAGAGTTTAAATTAGCCAATGATGTTTGGGATAACTGAAATGATTTTTAAAGTGTGCAAATAGGAAGAGGTCTAAAAACATCATTCTATGTCCCCTCCAACTGAAATAGTCTGTTGTATTCTACTTTCTTTTAAAGAATTACTGAAAAGGAGATGTACCAGGACTTTAGTTACCCTAATACACCATAAATAAAACAATTAATTCTCAGTAACATTAAAATAAACAATTCAGGCATTTTTCACCAGCAGCCTAGAAGATCCTAGAGAACAAATGATTCTTTAAACAACCCAGTCAAGTCAATGATCTATTTTAAGACAGTCTTAAGTGCTACAGATCACAGCTTCCTGTTGGTGGTCTATCCTCAATTCACATACAAGCAGTGGATGCATCTGACAAGCAGGACACCAAAAAAAACTTAAAGTGATGGTAATTTGCCACAAAAACTCCCATGTTTTAGTGATTTTTTGCTTCTCATAAAAACTATTTTCAGTGATTGACACCTCAGGAGAAGTAGGCATGCCTGGGATGGAAGTAAAGGCATGGTAAAGGGTAACAATGTCATAAGCAGGTCAGCAAAATCTTTGGCTACTCTTTGTTTCAAATCCAATGTCCAGAAATCCCATTCACTTTACTCACACACATACCCCACAAATATTCAGAAAGACCCTGTGCAAGAGCACAAAGAAAGAAAATTGACCCTGCTCCAGCTCTTATTCATGAAGAATTTCACCATCAATGCACTCTGGTCAGTGTAGAAGGCTCTGTGAAACCACCAGCAGAGAAGAAAGTGCCATGGCTGGGGCTCAGCACCTGGCTATGCTTCCCTGACAGAGTAGACACTGATGATTTCTGGGTCATGCCTTGGCACATACATCTTGTACCATCTCCAAGCACAAAATCCATTTTAGATCAGATATCTCCAATCAGCTTGCTAAATAGCTCTTCAGTAAAAACACCGTGCTCCAACAAAAACCATATTTTAAACCATGAATTACTAACTTTCCATGGATTTATTTTTAATTCATTAAAAGATTTTGCCAACAGAAGCATGCAGTTATAATACCTCAGAGGACCTATTTTTCTTCTCCTCAATGTTTTCATTATCTGCAGTGAGCTTCAACCCCATGCACATATTCCCCATGACCCACTATAATCACCAAATCCATACAAGGACTGACAGATAGATACCACAGGAGATATAACCCAGCTTAAGACCACAATAGACAAGAGAATGGAAGCAAAATTGATGAATTACAGTCCCAGAAAGCACCGAGGTAACTTTTCAAAGTGAAATATTTTGGGTTTAGATCTTTCACCAATATTTTTCTTGGGGGAAGAATATTTGCAGCAATATTTTAAAGATTTGTAAAGCAAAGTACTGAAGAAATGGATTTAGCAGAGTTGAGAAAGGGAGTTTTGTTTTCCTAATGCCTTTTTTTTTTTTTGTTTTCAGTTGTACTTTCTGGCCGTATTTTTCTTGCCCATGAGAACAGCCTCTAGGGTTTTGGTTTTTTTTCTTTTTGGAAGACAATTAACCAAAGCTAAGCTCTCATTAAGTTCAGGCTAGGTGGTGATTGCTGGTACAAACTTAATATGAAACCTCTTGAGCATTCCAATGGCTCTGTTCTGCTTCCCATGGAGAGAGGCAGCTGCTCTTCAGTACAAGGCTTGCTTAACTTTGGCTTGCAAGCCTAAATGAAGGAAGTTGGGGCATTGAAGTGAATTCAGGAAAATGCGATGGAGCATAAAGAAAAGGAAGGAAAATCCGAAGCATCAACATGGAATTCCCATCAGTGGGCCTGAGGTAAATGTGTGAAATGTAAATTTGTGTACTGGAAGTGCAAGGCTGGGAGATGTTTGGAGCAGTCTGTCATTGTATCACCTAAAGCTCCAAAACCCTCCTGCTCTGTCTTGTTGAACTCCTGCCCAGTGGAGAAGATACTAGTATTCAAGCAGAGCAGAAGTTAATTTAAAGATTTAATGTGCAACTGCTTTTAGATAGTAATAAAATCCTTTTCAAAGCATTAAGTGTGCAGCAGAGTTGTAATAAATAAAAGAGCTTTCAGACTCACATATCCAATTTCCTGGTATTTAAATCCCTATTGATGATGCCATAACTACCTCCACTTAGACCTTGTTTTGGAGACTGTGTGTACTACTGCAACAGCTCTTAAAACTTTCAGATGAAGTCAGAGGTTACCACAGAGCTCAATAATTCAGACTTTGCTCTCCAATTATACTCATGGCCATAGGAGAATGCAACAGGATCTCAGAGGTTGCAATTTGCAATCCCTTTTTGAGCTAAACCCACCTGATACTCTAACTTCCAACAATATTTATGTTGTGCTTGAATTTGTTATGTATTTTATTATATTTCTGAAGGGTAAACCCTGGTATTAAAAGTTACAAAATAGTGAAAAAAAATATATAGGTAATTTGAAAGGGTGAATCCTAACAACATATAGGGACAATAAAAGACTCATCACTGGTCAAATTTTGAAGGGAAAAGTTAATATTGGGCGCTGACCATGGGAAAATTTTTATACTACTTAATAAGGAAAAGAGCAGAAGCTGCAAATTTACTAAGGAATAGGAAGCAAAACTGAGCATTTCCCCAGTAATATATATAGGATAATATCCTATCTTATTTTCCTCAAGGACTAGAAGTATCCACTTCAGTAGAAATTATTTCTCTATTTTAAATTTAAAGTTTATGTATAAAATTACATTTTGCAAAACACAAAAATCACTGTTCTATCATGCATTTTGAGAGTTGATTAAACTTATACAATTCCTCTTTTCCTAAATGTTATGAAACAATTGCTCTGAACCATTAAGTCCTTGGGCACATCCAAAAGTATGTGTGATTTAGATTATCCCCTTTCTTTGTTATTAAAGTAATTCCAGTACTCACATTTCCAGATTTTGGTGACAAAAAATTATTTGGTTTGGTTAACAATTTTCCCCACAAGTGTGTTCACTCTAATTTCTATACCTTGGATTTTTCTGCTGAAAGTTTATTCAGTGGCTTAGAAATAAAGGCATTTATCCACACTTCTATTAAGAAAAGGACTTTCCTGGGGAAAGAAAAGTCGATATTCAGACTGGAGAACTCATTAACACAAAACCTCCAAACTTAGTATTTAACTATGGATTCCCTTGTAAAATACAGTATTTAGAAACTGATTTTCTAGTTTTTCTGTGGCCATAATTAGCTGAAATCTTGTAAAGAAAAGGTGCATATAGGGATTCCTCTTCCACAGAGATTACCTGATTGTTTCAGCTGCTGTTAATCTGCTGGGCTGAAATAAGCAATAAACCAGAGCTCCTCCCAGCTACCTACATCTACAATGGACAAAGACCTGTTTTCCCATTTAAAAGAAGGCTTATTTTTCTGAAGGCTTATTTATGGGCTGGGGACAGCAACTCTGCTGATATGTGTGTGTCCTTTTTCTAAGCCCAGCTGTCCTAAATCACCTGAAGCCTGACAAAAACATCCTTCCTGAGACACCATGGATAAGAACAGTTCAGCTAAAATCCCACTGCCCTTTTCATTAAGGAGGGACACCTTCCCCTTTCTTCACACCCAGTCCTCTGTCCTGTGCTCTTAACACCTCTCAATTCCATCAGTATGCTGTGGGCAGACACCTGAGCTGATGTCACTGTCATTTTTTCTGAAAAATCCCCTCACCAGGATTTCTTCTGCTGGGAAGCTGAGAAGTCTCAGTATCTCCATGTTTTGTTACTTTGGAATGTGATTTCGAAAGTTGTTTACCCAACAGGTGAATTGTTTTTACTTAATAACCAATCCCAGTCCAGCTGTGTCAAGACTCTGATCAGTCACAAGATTTTATTTTTCATTCTTTTCTAACCTTCTAATATTTCCTTTCTCTTTCTTTAGCATATATATTTTCTTTTAGAATAATATTTATCATAAAATAATAAAACAACCTTCTGAAAACTTGGAGTCAATTCTCATATCTCACCTCATCCTGAGACCCACTACAACACCACAACAATTAATAAACCACAAGCTGACATCAAGCTGAAGTTTATTTGACTGCATTCATCTCTTGGGAATTGGTATGATTCCTGAAGTACAATAAAAATGGCAATCCAAATGTAAAATTACGCTTATAATTCAAATTGATTAGTGGGGTTTGGGACTTATTGGTAACCTAGGTTCAAGTGATGCCTAGAGATGCTGGAACAGAGGCTAGACAGAGTAATAGAAATAAAGTAGTTATTTTTTGAAAAGGCCTTCAAAGGCTACACCTTGGGCAGTACAAGAGCCTGGCCCTGGCTCCACCAAGATGGATGGTGAGCCACGAGTTTTCACACTTTTATAAATATTGGTCCATTTGCATATTGGGTTTAATTGTTCAATTACATCTTCAGATTATGAAATTCCATCCTCCCAGATTGCTTTCCTCAATTCACTGTGGTTTATACTTCTTGGGCCTGAAGCTGTATTGGTGTCCCTGGTTCCCAGGCTGGAAAAGGATTGTTTTGTCTGACTGAACTGTGAGGAGAACTTGCTAACACTTTATATGAAGTTCAGAATTATATACTGATGCACTACAGAAAAATATGTAAGTACAGGAAAATATGAAAGCTAAAGCTTAAAGCATCACAAGCATAGTTATTCATACCTGTCACACTGCTTATCCAAATGCCAAATACCTGCAAGAATTTTACATAGTGTATAATGCACCAAAGTTTTCTGAAAGCATAAAAAGTTTTTTGGCTTTCCCATGGAAAAAAAAAACAATGCTGCATTTCCTGTTTTAAACTCTTTTGTTTCCTTCCCTCCCCTCTACTTAGCCCTGATGCCCTGTCCTATTAAGGGCTCCTTCCAGCTGTATACCAGCACAGACCATCTGTCTAATGATGATTTTATACATGGATTACTTCCAGCACAGAACTGCTGCCCACAATGGTCCCTCCCAGAACTCTCTTTCTTCCTTTTATGCTCCTGTACTTCATGTTTGTTTACATTGACCACACTCATGCCATTGGTGGCCACAGAGCAATAAAAATGTTCTACCAACATTTATTAATCCATTGATAAATTATATGAAATCACTCTACCAAACCCACATTGCTTTTCAAGCTCAGCTATTATGCTAATACATTACTGGTGCTTATTTGTGCTTCTAATTCTCCTTTTTCCCCATGGGCAGCTGAGCCACTCAAGGAAATTCACTGCAATGCAAAAAGAAAACACTAGAAATCTACCTACTAGAAATGCTTCATTAGTATTTATTCATTGATTTCCTTTGTTTGAGAGAACAATGAACCAGAAATGTAATAGAGCTTTTAAAAACAATTTTAAATTCTGCTTTATCCAAACTATTGTGTTCCATCACCAATCTCAGCTGCTGTTTGCCAGAAAAACAACTCTTCACTTTAGGGAATTTGTTCCAACTGGGATCTTGGATATATAAACCAAATATGAGAAATCATGCCATGACGAACTTTCCTGTCAAAACAGATGTTGAAAGCAAAAAGAATCTGAGGGAGCCTCAGTGTAAAGTACAAAGTGACACTCAAATACTGGATCAGCCTTGCAGCCAGTTTGAGAATAAAACTAATTTTAAAATTTTGAACTAAATTAAAATATTTTTGCAAAGAATTGACCTAAAATTAATTAATCAAATTAATTTTTTTATTAATTCAATGGCTATTTATTAGGTAGTAGGTACCAACCACAAGAAAATAATCCAGTATTTTAAGTATTTTAAAGCATAGTAAAGGTTTAAGGTGTTCAAATAAATGGACCAGTATGTGTGTGTATATATATTCAGTGAATTTGTTAAGTGTAAAATGTTAAAAATATTCTCAGGTGATTTCTTAATTTAAAGCAATGAAATGTCCCTGGGACTTAGATGTTAAGTTTACTGAATAATTTCAAATTTCTGACTGAAAGGATATTTGAAGAAATTTAGTTTTAATTTACCTTAGTTTAACTTTTCAATGTACTTCTTTACAAAAAATCCAGAGCAGGGTTCTATTGAAAAATAAATTATTTTTGTATTATGGTTTAACTATTTAATTTTTATATAATTTTTATAATTTTCTATGTTAAAAGAATTCCTTTCAAATTTTATATTGAATTTCAAGGATTTCAATGCTGAAAGTTTTACTTATTCCAAATTTTCTTTTCCCCTGATAGGATTATTTTGTTGAATTTAACTTGAATTTTGTAAATTATTTAGCCATGGATCCTGAATTTTTCAACAAACAATAAAAATCCTAACCAAACCGAAATAATTTTATGTTAACCATTCCCATCCGACCCAAAAACTTAATTACAGACAACTCAGCTCAAGAAACTTGTGACTTGTAGTAAAAGAAATACTTTCATTAGCCAGGACTATATTAGCGAACTTGTCTCCTGGTACAAATTTCACATCTATTCTCATTCAAAATTTTGTTATAGTTTGCCCTAAATGATAGACATTTCACAAATTCTGAACTTTATGAATTACTATTAGTCCTCTTTAATAAAAATTGTATCTTCTCTTTCAGATGCACTGCATGAACCATTTCTGCCATAGAAGAAAACTAAAAAAAAAAGCAGCATGAAAAATTTGTAGCAGTTACAAAACTGACTGTGTCTTCTTATGTTCTTTCACTGATTTTCTGTGTTTTCTGTGGGCTTTTGTTTCCATCAGTACTAGATAAAGACCATTGAAAAGATTTAGAGGTTAAGTTATCTCTTCTGCCACTTCCACACCCTGGGTGCTTGCAGTCATCTACTCTAACCATGCTTTTGTTCTTTTTTCTTTTTCCCAGAATTTATTAATTATAAAGGTGCACAAGTTCACGTGAATTATCTTCTGGGATTTTTTCTTTTTTTTTCCCCGCTGAATAATAAGAGGTTCTGGC